>NC_085993.1:38652069-38963274 GCF_030014385.1 Trichomycterus rosablanca
CCATGCAAGATCTCACCTGGTGGGGTAAGAATGATTCTGAGAAAGGTGAGGTCAGCCCAGAATTACACGGGAGGAGCTTGTCAATGATCTCAAGGGAGCTGGGAGCACAGTCACCAAGAAAACCATTAGTAACACACTTCGCCGTAATGGATTGAGATCCTGCAGTGCCCGCAAAGTCCCTTTGCTCACGAAGGCTCATATCCTGCAGGCCCGTCTGAAGTTTGCCAATGAACACCTGAATGATTCAGAGAAAGCTTGGGAGAATGTGATATGGTCAGATGAGACCAAAATTGAGCTCTTTGGCATCAACTCCACTCGCCGTGTTTGGAGGCAGAGAAATGCCCGGTGGGGATGGTGTTCTTGGGGTCATATCCAGCATTTCTCTGCTCCCAGCTCCCTTGAGATCATTGACAAGCTCCTCCCGTGTAATTCTGGGCTGACCTCACCTTTCTCAGAATCATTCTTACCCCACGAGGTGAGATCTTGCATGGAGCTCCAGAGTGAGGGCGATTGACTGTGATCTTGTATTTCTTCCATTTTCGAATTATCGTGCCAACAGCGGTCGGTCTCTTTCTCACAAAGCTTCTTGCTGATGGTCTTGTAGCCCATTCCAGCCTTGTGCAGGTCTACAATCTTGTCCCTGACGTCCTTTGATAGCTCTTTGGTCTTGCCCATGGTGGTCGAGAGATTTGAACAGAAGAAACTGATTCTGTGACAGGAGTCTTTTATACAGGGACAGGACTAATTTGTGTGCCTTTTGTGCACATAACTGGTCTGTGGGGGTCAGAATTCTTGCTGGTTGGTAGGGGATCAAATACTTATTTCCCTTAATTAAATACAAATTAATTTATAACTTTTATTTAATGTTTTTTTTCTGGATTTTTTTGTTGATATTCTGTCTCTCTCTGTTAAAATAAACCTTCCATAAAAATTATAGACTGTTCAAGTCTTTGTAAGGGGGTAAACTTACAAAATCAGCAGGGGATCAAATACTTACAGGGGTTGGACAAAATAACTGAAACACCTGGTTTTAGACCACAATAATTTATTAGTATGGTGTAGGGCCTCCTTTTGCGGCCAATACAGCGTCAATTCGTCTTGGAAATGACATATACAAGTCCTGCACAGTGGTCAGAGGGATTTTAAGCCATTCTTCTTGCAGGATAGTGGCCAGGTCACTACGTGATGCTGGTGGAGGAAAACGTTTCCTGACTCGCTTCTCCAAAACACCCCAAAGTGGCTCAATAATATTTAGATCTGGTGACTGTGCAGGCCATGGGAGATGTTCAACTTCACTTTCATGTTCATCAAACCAATCTTTCACCAGTCTTGCTGTGTGTATTGGTGCATTGTCATCCTGATACACGGCACCGCCATTGGATGCACATGGTCCTCCAGAATGGTTCGGTAGTCCTTGGCAGTGACGCGCCCATCTAGCACAAGTATTGGGCCAAGGGAATGCCATGATATGGCAGCCCAAACCATCACTGATCCACCCCCATGCTTCACTCTGGGCATGCAACAGTCTGGGTGGTACGCTTCTTTGGGGCTTCTCCACACCGTAACTCTCCCGGATGTGGGGAAAACAGTAAAGGTGGACTCATCAGAGAACAATACATGTTTCACATTGTCCACAGCCCAAGATTTGCGCTCCTTGCACCATTGAAACCGACGTTTGGCATTGGCACGAGTGACCAAAGGTTTGGCTATAGCAGCTCGGCCGTGTATATTGACCCTGTGGAGCTCCCGACGGACAGTTCTGGTGGAAACAGGAGAGTTGAGGTGCACATTTAATTCTGCCGTGATTTGGGCAGCCGTGGTTTTATGTTTTTTGGATACAATCCGGGTTAGCACCCGAACATCCCTTTCAGACAGCTTCCTCTTGCGTCCACAGTTAATCCTGTTGGATGTGGTTTGTCCTTCTTGGTGGTATGCTGACATTACCCTGGATACCGTGGCTCTTGATACATCACAAAGACTTGCTGTCTTGGTCACAGATGCGCCAGCAAGACGTGCACCAACAATTTGTCCTCTTTTGAACTCTGGTATGTCACCCATAATGTTGTGTGCATTGCAATATTTTGAGCAAAACTGTGCTCTTACCCTGCTAATTGAACCTTCACACTCTGCTCTTACTGGTGCAATGTGCAATTAATGAAGATTGGCCACCAAACTGGTCCAATTTATCCATGAAACCTCCCATACTAAAATGACAGGTGTTTCAGTTATTTTGTCTAACCCCTGTATTTCCCCCACTGTATACATATACAGTTGTACAGTACAACGAAATTCTTTCTTCGCATATCCCAGCTTTTTCTTTTAAGCTAGGGGCAGAGCGCAGGGTCAGCCATTGTGGGGTGCCCCTGGAGCAGAGAGGGTTAAGGCCTTGCTCAAGGGCCCAACAGTGGCTGCATGGCAAAGCTGGGATTCGAAACCCTCAACCTTTCAGTTGTCCCTATTAGCTATCTAATTAGATTGCTTATTTATTATTGTTAAATCAATAATAAGATTATAATACTAGCTAATAGATCAACATATTATCGTATGAGCCACTTAGCCATATAAAGTAGTATGTTATTCATTCAGTTGTTTTCTTTTTTAGGGTGGGACCAATGGTAAATGTTTATGGGGATCTGTAATGGTAAAGTACTGCTCACAGTCACAAATTCTTTGAGTTTGTACATTAAAAAAGACCTGCTTCTCGAAGCTTTCTTTTTTTAAACTTAGCCTTATATTACATAACACAATGGAATTCAATTGCTGCACAGCTAATAACAGAGGAAATTTCAAATATCCAGTCTCCTCCTGTAACCAAACTGCTTGGTACAGTTTCTCTAGAGACATAAACCTGTTATTAATCTTATTTACCGGTAGCTCTGTGTGACATACTCTATGCATCAATGGGCAAGAGAAGGTGAAATGAAGAGCATCTATATCAGGAAGTGCCAGATCAGCTGTATTCACAATGAAAGAATTTGATCCTAAAAGCCTCCCTGATACATAAACACATCCAGACACACCACCGATTCCTCCTCCACCCCAGCTCAACATGCACACACACAGATCCCCATTGACAATCACATAAACCACATAAAGCTTACCGTCACAGGACCAATAAAGCCTACTGGCCGAACTTTCTGCCCTGCTACAGCACTGCACATCACCATCAGTAATGCAGAGCTGCTTTACAGTATTACTGAATGAAACATGTCAATACACATACCTGGCACTACCACGATCTTACGCAGCTCCTGCTTCAGACTCATGATGTCTTTACACAGCTGAATATCATCCATCCTGCAAAAGATTACCAAGTAAGAACAAAAACAGGGGATTTAATATGAGATCCTAGTATAAACAGCAAATCTGTTCATTCATATAAATGGACAACTGGGAGGGATTTTCCGAATTATGCCTCATAACTTAGTGAAATGAAAATAGAAAATACATTATTTTATTTTGAAAACTTTACAGTCCTTCATCCCAACTGCCTTGTACATGGTGATTGCTACGATTCCACATCCATCACTTAATAATGCCACATACTGGTTGCTTTTATTTCACAGTCTGTGGCCTATACATACAGTGGGGTCAAAAAGTATTTAGTCAGCCACTGATTGTGCAAGTTCTCCTACTTAGAAAGATGAGAGAAGTCTGTAATTTTCATCATAGGTACACTTCAACTATGAGAGACAAAATGAGAAAAAAAAATCCAGGAAATCACATTGTAGGATTTTTAAAGAATTTATTTGTAAATTATGGTGGAAAATAAGTATTTGGTCAATAACAAACAAGCAAGATTTCTGGCTCTCACAGACCTGTAACTTCTTTTTTAAGAAGCTCTTCTGTCCTCCACTCGTTACCTGTATTAATGGCACCTGTTTGACCTCCTTATCTGTATAAAAGACACCTGTCCACAGCCTCAAACAGTCAGACTCCAAACTCAACCATGGCCAAGACCAAAGAGCTGTCGAAGGACACCAGGAAGAAAATTGTAGACCTGCACCAGGCTGGGAAGAGTGAATCTACAATAGGCAAGCAGGTTGGTGTGAATAAATCAACTGTGGGAACAATTGTAAGAAAATGGAAGACATACAAGACCATTGATAATCTCCCTCGATCTGGGGCCCCACGCAAGATCTCATCCCGTGGGGTCAAAATAATCATGAGAACGAAGAGCAAAAATCCCAGAACTACACGGAGGGACCTGATGAATGACCTGCAGAGAGCTGGGACCAAAGTAACAAAGGCTACCATCAGTAACACACTACGCCGAGAGGAACTCAAATCCTGCAGTGCCAGGCGTGTCCCCCTGCTTAAGCCAGTACATGTCCAGGCCCGTCTGAAGTTTGCCAGAGAGCATATGGATGATCCAGAAGAGGATTGGGAGAATATCATGTGGTCAGATGAAACCAAAATGGAACTTTTTGGTAAAAACTCAACTCGTCGTGTTTGGAGGAAGAAGAAGAACCCAAGAACACCATACCTACTGTGAAGCATGGGGGTGGAAACATCATGCTTTGGGGCTGTTTTTCTGCAAAGGGGACAGGGCGACTGATCCGTGTTAAGGGAAGAATGAACGGGGCCATGTATCGTGAGATTTTAAGCCAAAACCTCCTTCCATCAGTGAGAGCATTGAAGATGGAACGTGGCTGGGTCTTCCAGCATGACAATGATCCCAAACACACCGCTCGGGCAATGAAGGAGTGGCTCCGTAAAAAGCATTTCAAGGTCCTGAAGTGGCCTAGCCAGTCTCCAGACCTCAACCCCATAGAAAATTTGTGGAGTCCGTGTTGCCCAGCGACAGCCCCAAAACATCACTGCTCTAGAGGAGATCTTCATGGAGGAATGGGCCAAAATACCAGCTACAGTGTGTGCAAACCTGGTGAAGACTTACAGGAAACGTTTGACCTCTGTCATTGCCAACAAAGGTTATGTTACAAAGTATTGAGTTGAACTTTTGTTATTGACCAAATACTTATTTTCCACCATAATTTACAAATAAATTCTTTAAAAATCCTACAATGTGATTTCCTGGATTTTTTTTTCTCATTTTGTCTCTCATAGTTGAAGTGTACCTATGATGAAAATTACAGACCTCTCTCATCTTTCTAAGTAGGAGAACCTGCACAATCAGTGGCTGACTAAATACTTTTTGACCCCACTGTAGTTATTATTTTAATGACTAGTTTAACTGTAACATTAACATTTCATTTTCAAAACTGCTTTATCCTGTTCATGAGGATAATGGACATGATGAGCTCATGGACATGATGCCAATCTACCACAGGCCATGCCACCCCAGACATAGCAAATCATTTTTGTGTAGAAGCCTGGCCAGCTGATAGCACCGCTGACATTTGAACCCAAATCTGGGTTCAAACATGGGCTAGCATAATAGATTGCTACACCACCTGATAGACTTTTACACTTACATAAAAAGAAACAAGGGATTTAGCCACTAGTACACACCTCCAGTGCAAACATTTAGTTCAAATTCCCACACATAACGCCTTTTGACTTTGTATTTACTGTTATGACCAAAAGTATACATTTATAAGCATAACAAATATATGTTACATATATGTGTCTTTATTTGTTATATATACATATACAGAGGTTAGAGTGCAGGGGCAGCCATTGCACTGCAAAGCCAAGAGAAATAAGGACCTTGCTCAATGGCCCAACACTGGCTGCATGGCAAAGCAGGGATTAAAACCCACAACCTTCCAGTTGTTAACCCCCAAGCTCTACCCACTAGGCCACCACCTTACTTTAACACAGTGTAAAATATTAAAGATTAATGTATGTACATTTTAGCATAAAATAGTTTTTAAGACATTTAAGCTCCACATTAATACAGAATGTAGGTATAACATTACATATTCAGTGGAAATGTTTAAGAGCTGATGTTGTGGTTTAGGTGATGACACATTCTGTCAATCTGGGCCTAAAGTGCTTCCATAATTTTATAACAGAACTGTTTACAGAGAAAAGTGGCGACACGGTGGGTAGCACTGTCGCCTCACAGCAAGAAGGTCCTGAGTTCGATTCCCAGGTGGGGCGGTCCGGGTACTTTCTGTGTGGAGTTTGCATGTTCTTCACGTGTCTGTGTGGGTTTCCTGCGGGTGCTCCAGTTTCCTCCCACAGTCCAAAGACCTGCAAATGAGGTGAATTGGAGATGCAAAATTGTCCATGACTGTTCGATATAACCTTGTGAACTGATGAACCTTGTGTAATGAATAACTACCGTTCCTGTCATGAATGTAACCAAAGTGTAAAACATGACATTAAAATCCTAATAAACAAACAAAAAACAGAGAAATGTGAAAGAGAATAAACTGTGCACTGTCATGCCTAGTTTACTTTAGCTTAGTGTTCATCAAGCATTAAAGGCAATTCATACATTAATATATACACTGCCCGGCAAAAAAAAAAGGTCACCACCTGGATTTAACTAAGCAAATAGGTAAGAGCCTCCCATTGGATAATTACTGCATGGGTGATTATGTTTCAGCTGGCAACAAGTTATTTAACCCTAACTGATGCAGTGAGTAGCTTCTAATTTGTTAAACAACCCTGTCGAAAGACACATCCTGGAGTGTGGACTGGACTCTGGAGCAATGGAAGAAGGTCTTGTGGTCTGATGAGTCCAGATTTACCCTGTTCCAGAGTGATGGGTGCATCAGGGTAAGAAGAGAGGCGGCTGAAGTGATGCACCCATCATGCCTAGTGCCTACCGTAGAAGCCTGTGGGGGCAGTGCTATGATCTGGGGTTGCTGCAGTTGGTCAGTCCTAGGTTCAGCTACATTATGTGCCCAAAGAATGAGGTCAGCTGACTACCTGAATATACTGAACCACCAGGTTATTCTATCAATGGATATTTTCTTCCCTGATGGCACGGGCATATTCCAAGATGACAATGCCAGGATTCATCGGGCTCAAATTGTGAAAGAGTGGTTCAGGGAGCATGAGACATCATTTTCACACATGGATTGGCCACCACAGAGTCCAGACCTGAACCCCATTGAGAATCTTTGGGATGTGCTGGAGAAGACTTTGCGCAGTGGTCCAAATCTCCCATCATCAGTACAAGATCTTGGGGGAAAATTAATGCAACTCTGCACAGAAATAAATGTTGTGACATGTTCTTGGATGGTTTTCGGCCCCTAGTCCAAACTTTATACATGCCAGGAGTCAAGCAAATTTATAAACAGGATTCCATGCCTATAGGTTCATTAATAAGTGTGTATGAGTAAACAGGCTTTTCATTGGTTGATCAGTACAATCAGTATCAACCACTTTCTGTGGTAAGCGCCCATATGCTGATCACACACATTAAAAAGGGAAAATATTAAAAATAAAGGCTCACAATGGGATTCTACTGTAATAAATAAACCACTTCGTTTTCTATTAGTGTGTACTGTGAATGTTGCTGGCTGGTAGCCATAGCTGGACATCAGAGCTGCGATCATGGTCTGATCTTATTTCTCCTTCAACATCTCTATTACCGGAGCAATCACACTGAGATTGCCATCTTTCATTTCCTCTTGACCATTGTATTCCCCCTTTTCCCCCTTTTCCCCTGTTCCCCTTCTCCTGCAGCACAGTAACAGCCGTTTAATCCACAGCAGCTGATGACTCATCCATTCGCTCTCTCCATTTTTTCTCCAATTAGTCTCTCTGTTTCTCTTTCCCCTTCTCTCTTTTAGCTTTAGATTTGTTTCTCGTGCTTCTTCTTCTTATGTTTAATACTTCTTTTTCCTTAATTTCATTTTGGTGCTCCATTTATCTTTCTGGGTTTGTACATGTGTGTGTGTGTGTGTGTGTGTGTGTGTGTGTGTGTGTGTGTGTGTGTGTGTGTGTAAATGGGTGTGTCTGTGCAAAAGCTTTGCAGCATTGTGACACATTAATGCACCGCCTGCCAAGCAGGCATTTACTTTCTATCCTCGAGAGGCCCTAAATACCCAACGCCATTGTAAAACTCCTGACCCACAGCAGAGCTGTAACTAATGCAATTTATTCTCAGTAAATGTATTCAAACAATTTCCTAATGATGGTTCAGTGATTGAGGTCACATTGCACTATGGGTTTCAAATACACGTAAAATGTGTATTAGCAAAAAAGACAGTCAAACAACCTAAAAACGTTGAAGAAAGTTCAGCCATTTAGTGTAAATCTGGAATGTCCAAACTACGGATTGTGGGCCATCTGCACCCCGTTACCATTTATTGCTTGCGAGGTATTTTAGACAAATGAAAGTTGGTCTGTTATTAAGCAGGTTTAAAAAATGTCTTAGTTTAAAAAGTCTTAGTTTACACATCATGTTATAATTTCATTTTTGTTTGAAAGAAATTACAACTACATCAACTTTGAATGGTTCCTTAAATTCTGTAGTACAGTGGTTCTCAACCAGGAGGCCACAGTCCACTAGGGGACCTCAATGAGCCTAGAGGGAATCTCATTGCATTTGATTGAGAAGAGTAAAAATAATTCCACATAATGGAATGGTCAAATCAATAAAGCGCATATAGCCTATGTTGGGTCTTGGACAAATGGACAAATATTTGATTTGCCCACCTCAAAAATGCAATGGTAAACGAATGGTTGTAGATGCAGATCCCGCTGAAGCACACTCATGTGAAGAAGTTTAAAATTACCAGTTCACCAGAAGTAAACCCACTACATCAATCAAAATCAGAAAATACCAATCGAATTTCCTATGAACAAGAAGACAAAACTTTTTGTCATCCTTGCTAAAAGTGTAAGAATAATATTTTAACCTGTGTCAAGGTTAGGGATGTAACGATACTCTCTACCCACGATGCGATACGATTCCTGGTTAACAATACATTTTTTTCCCATTTTTTTTTTTTAAACAAAATTAAATTTGTTTAATTAAGAGAAATCACACTGGAGATTCACCTATTATACACACATACACTCACACAGACACACAGAAACACAAATGGAGCTAGCATAAAGTGATTAGTGTTTCTTACATGAAGCGTAGCTCTGATTCTCGTCTGACCAGAACCTCCCTGAGTCGCTGAATCCTGGCCATCTCCATCTCAATCTCATCTGGAGTCATGGAGCTCTCCGCCATGGACACGTCCACCTGACCTGTGTAAAAATAAAAACACTCAGGGATTACCTCTACCTCGTTTACTAGATAATGAAATTGTTTTATTATGCTGTTGAACTTAAAGATGGCTGTGGTCATTTTGGGATTCAAACTTTTAATCTGAAAATCATAGCCAGGTATCTCAAGAAGAATGATTTTGCACTATTGCAACCAATTATTAAGCCAATCTGCTACTTTCCTTACAATGTATCCAAATTTACATTTTTGTAAATTAAATAGCTTCTAAAGCTTATGGCTAAAAAATCTAAATCTAAAAAGCAACAACACTCAGCTAATTTCAGAAGTTTTAATGGCATCAATAGGGAAAACAAACTTTAGTCCCCAGCCACGGTACAACACTGCTTTCTAATTTGGCTCAGCTCTGATAAGCCTGATTCTGTTTAGAAAGTGTTTTATAATTAGCTGTTCAGACGTCAGAGCAGTGAGGGGTGAAAATGTAAAGCAGGTCATTAGAAATCACACATATGCAACTTTTAATTATTCATTTACAACAAAAAAAAGAATGAACCATAGACAGGCTGGATTGTCTGCATTCTTTCTGGTATGTGTTATAGACATGCCCCTAGTTCACTCCACCACTATCTCTACTGCTTAAATTCAAGACGTATGAAGACGTAATGCTAAATAGCCAGCATTTAATGACACTGTGGTTGTGCTGCTGTAGTTTACCTTAGAACCAGTTGAGCCAAAATTCTACCCAATGCATTGTTAAGGCCCATGCTATTTTGCAGTGCTGGGAAATGAACTAAAAACCTTATGGTCACTTGTGCAAAATATCCAGTTAACCAAGCTTTCAGTTTCAAATCGAATTTACCCAGAGCAGCCAGACTGCATCACTACAGTGTGTGGGCGAGTACGAAAAACATTGGACAGAGCAAATTTCTTACCTGATGATTTAATTTAATGATTTAATGCTCAAAGTAGATGACTAGACATATCTTGTTATATTTATTTATTTATTTATTTATTTATTATGTCATGTTTTATACACTTTGGTTACATTCATGACAGAACAGGTAGTTACTCATTACACAAGATTAAGTTTTAATGTCATACACAGTCATGAATAATTTAGTATCTCCAGTTCACCTCAATTGCATGTCTTTAGACTGTGGGAGGAAACTGGAGCCCCCGGAGGATACTCACACAGACACGGGGAGAACATGCAAACTCCACACAGAAAGGACCCGGACCGCTCCACCTGGGAATCAAACCCAGGACCTACCCACTGAGCCCCCTGTATATCTTGTTAGAATTGTAAATACTGTGATAATAAACTACAATGAAGTGATTTATATTTCTTGTTTAGCAACAAACTCTATTTCTCATTGGTTTGCACTATACAGTTCATAATTCAATTAATAAATACAAGATTAGACCCTTGTTGAAAACTATTCAGGAAACAAACTGGGGGTTAACATTTCATCCCAGTTGGATTGCTTTGCATCTACTCTGAAAGGGTTAAATTTTTGCTTTCGTCACACAGATCTGGCAACTTGGGTTATAGTAGCTAGCAGTAAGGGAAATCTACTGACGTAATAGTATTGGACCTCAAAAACAATGTGATCATTGGGCCCTGACAAATGCCTGTGTAATTGACATGAATCTGTGTAATTATTATTCATAATTTCTTACAAATGTTCATATCAGCTCAAGCTGATGTACCTTTGTTGTTTGGGTCTGAGGCTTTATTTTGAAATCTCTAAGTGATGGTATTTTTGCTTTTTTGCCATCTGTGGTTTCTAACTGTAGCTTTTTGTTGCTGGCATTTACAGCAATGAAAACCACTTTGTGGCACACAAATCCATTACACAAAATTAGCCTTTAGCAAAACTGTGAGATAATGAGCAGCAAGCTTTTCATTAGCTTTAAGGACGGAGGCCACAATGATTCCATCTTCACAGCAGCACTCAAAACACAGCCAGTTTTTTCACACCGCGCACAACAGTTTTTTCCACACCTTGATTGAGAATAAGTAATGGCGATTTTGGTTTGACTTCTCCTTATCAGAAGCTCTAGTGTGGCTACAGTTATCTTGTCTCGCAAGGTACTGGAGCAGAAACTTCATAATTGGCCATTGGGGAGGCGTGTGCGGGAAGCACCGTTCTGTATAACTGAAGCTCAAAGTGAAGGGAGAGCAAGATAATCCCCAGCAGGATGTCAGCTTTTACAATGGCTGATTGGTTTGGAAGCCAGTGGGTGTAGGAAGCCGAATGGGTCAGTATTGTTACATTTAATTGGCAGAGCTTTTACCCTTACCACTAAAAACTGATGGACAAGTGTTTTTTTTCCAAACCAAAAACAAGCTCCAGCACATTGTAAATATGTCTCTGAACTGCAGCATGAATTTTTAACCACCACTGGTGACTCCTATCAGCCAATGATGACTCACACAACACGTCACTGATCTGAACACATCGTGGGGGATGGGGGGCTGTCTTCTCTCTGACCAAATCATCAGCTGCAGGAAACAGGCAGCAGGCAGAGGGAAAAGATGGAAATATAACTTTCTGAAAGACGATAAGCTTTGTGATGTAATAGTAGAATCATATACGTAGGACCAAATGGATGTTAGGAATTTTCAGCTCAGATGTATTTAAAATGTTAAGTATAAATGATACTGTATGCTTTGTTTACAGAGACCTATGCAAACATAAATTACATGTTAACATGGGCACGCCAGATACACGCCACCCTTCAATTACAGCTACCAAAACGTTTCATTTAAACTTGTCAAAGTTCCTGCGTTATTATTTATGTTGTTTATAATGACATGTTAATTTTTTATCATTATATTTTAGTTCAACTGATATATAAATGTCTGGGCACCAGAGGGAACTATTTCTTAAGACTATTAAAAGGCTTTTAAAGTAAAGTTAAACTGTAGTTTGCTGTTGGCTGGTGACATCCATCATAATTACATCACATTTGGACACTGCTTGTGTTGGTCAGGATTCAAATCAAGATTGCAAAAGAAAGAAGAGGAGTCTAAAACGTTATCTATATCTTATATTACTGTATTTGAAGGGTGGCACGGTGGCTAAGTGGGTAGCACTGTCGCCTCACAGCAAGAAGGTCCTGGGTTCGATCCCCAGGTGGGACGGTCCGGGTCCTTTCTGTGTGGAGTTTGCATGTTCTCCCCGTGTCTGCGTGGGTTTCCTTCCACAGTCCAAAGACATGCAAGTGATGTGAATTGGAGACACTAAAATCGTCCATGACTGTGTTTGGTATAACCTTGTGAAATGATGAATCTTGTGTAATGAGTAACTACCGTTTCTGTCATGAATGTAACCAAAAGTGTAAAACATGACGTTAAAATCTTAAATAAACAAACAAACAAACTGTATTTGAATCCAAGATGTGCATGTAGATTACATAGATATACAGCAGATCATGATCATATTTATAAAGGTTATCATAAATGTATACATTCGTTAGAAAAGCCAGATTGACACTTTACAAATGGTCAGCTACCGTGTACCTTTATTGAGACACAGGACTGGTAATAATTTAACCCTAATTGTCATTTTTAAATTGTAATTTCCAAAAAAATCTATAGGCAAACCATAGAGTAGAAAGTTGAAATATAACAGCTTAATAATAGACGGTGCAGAAGTAAATTATGATAGCCTACTACCACTGGTATCCGGGATTTGAATCCCCAGCAATGCTATCAGACGGTACAACTTCTACAGACAAACATGATTGGGTATATCTGAAAAGGGGATAGCCGAGGTCTTGCAATAAACTGGCGTCCCATCCAGGGTGTGTTACTCCATTGTGCAATGGTAAAGCATTAAAATGAAATTTAACAATCTAGTTGTGTGGCCCTACTTGTAACCACTCTGACCGAGGAGAGCTGCAGACTACCACACGTCCCCTTTGACACGAACACACCTGCCCACTGCTTCTTTTCACCTGTCAGAGACAGGGTCTCACAGACAGTAGTATCACATACAAATAGGCACTATCCATAAATCAACCATCCCTCATACAGGAGCCTTGACAAGCCAGCAGAGGTTGTAATTGCAGCTGCAATGAGGGAAGTGGCAGCTCAGCGGTTAAGGTACTTGCCTAGTTATTCAAAGGTTGCTGGTTTAAGCCCCATTACCACCAAGTTGCAACTGTTCGGCCCCTGACTGCATTCAATGATAATTGTAAGTCGCTTTGGATAAAAGCGTCTGCAAAATGCCGAAAATGTAAACGTAAACCCATTCAAACTTTCTCTCCCGCAGATATTGCTGATTGTGTCTGTGTTGTCGCCTCATCCTTTAATAGCACAGCTGAGCTTCAAACTGGAGAGCTTGAGAGCCCCGCTGTGCTTCTACAGGATTTTATACAGCATGTAAAGTCATTATGGTAACTAATAAGCCAATAAAGCTTTATAATAAAGCCAATAATACTGAGTGTTTTATATTATTACACTTCTGCACATTTTTCAGTCATTTCAGACCAACAGAAATAACCCAATATTAGCTTTCTATCCCCACTGTCATTTCTTTCTACAGTATCTTTTTCATCTAATTACAGAAATATACCACTAGCACTGCTGATTTTTAATAATTCCCACACAAGAGAGAGGAAATTCACCAGCTGCTCCCAACTAAGCACATCTTTCTAATAAACAGATAACAAGGCTGACTAGAAATGCATCACGGATGCCAATCTGCCACCCAGCAGGTAGGGCTGTTTTTTATGTACCTGATATTGAGCACTTTCATTCATTTACATTAATAGACTATATCCTGATCAGGGCTTTGGTGCATCAGTCACCACCTGAAAACATGCAGTGCAAAGAAATAAAACCTGTACGGAGCATTGCAGTAACTCAAATCTCTGCTAGTTCCACAGAATGTAAAAATGGCAGGACCATGGCATGCTTCAGGTTCTATATTTACATGGATGACCTGTGTCATGTTAAATCAACATCTTAGACATTCTCTGTATTTTGTCAATTGATTAGTACAAAAAATATGTAAGATCCAATCCAAAACATGATCCCAGTACGGATCAGACAATTCCTATTATGTGTTGGTATTGTGAAGTGGAAACATCCAGAAGCAACAACAAATCAAGTGTAAGCTTATAGAAATGGACAGCTCTCAGTGTCAGTTTTAAGCACGGATAAGGAAGGTTGCGTCAATAAGGGCATCCACTGTAAAAACTGTGCCAAATCAGGTATGCAGACCACAATGATCCGCTGTGGCGACCCCTAAATGCAGAAGCAACCAAAGGAAAAAATAGAATAAATTAAATTAAATTAAAATAAAATACAATTTTACACAACTTTAAAAATACTCTTTTTAAAAAATACTCCACCACCTAGATTAGTGTTAAACATTTACATTTTTGGCATTTAGAAGACGCTCATATCCACAGTGACTTACAGTACTGCGACAGTATATTGTTTAAGCAATTGAGGGTTTAGGGCCATGCTCAAGGGCCCAACAGTGGCAACCTGGCAGTGGTGGTGCTTTCGATTACTAGTCTAGTACCTTAACCACTAGGCTACAACTGCCCTAAACAACAAAACAGCTACAAAAACTGTTACCATCCATGATCTTTTTAAAATATAAAATCAGTGAGTTAAATCTGTTAATAATAGGGCTGTTGTATCTAAGCGGTTAAGGTACTGGACTAGTAATCAAAGGTCACTGGTTCAAGCCCCACCACTGCCAGGTTGCTGCTGTTGGGCCCTAAACAAGACCCTTAACCCTCAATTGCTCAGACTGTATACTGTCACACTACTGTAAGTCGCTTTGGATAAAGGCGTCTGCTAAATTCCGTAAATGTAATAAATAAATAATGTTTATATAATAATAAAGGTTTATTTAGAGATGCATGAGTACCGATACTGGTATCGGGTATTTGCCCGAAACCGCACTCATTAACTTGTACTCGTACTCGCAAACGAGGCTCCGATACTAAACATCCGATACCGTGTACCTAGTACACGTTGCTGCGTTATGCCTGGTTCACACTACACAGTTTTGCCCTGATTTTCGCTCGGCGACTGGTCGGCGCTAGATTTGCCGGCTCGGGAGCAACTCGGCGTTTACTCGGCGATCAAAACTCGGCTCTCGATCGCTAAGTGTGAACTATCCAACAACTCGATCCGACTGGCTCGCCGAGCGCTCGGCGACCGGATCGAGTTTTCTAGCATGTCAGATATCTGATCCAATAGGTATTGGTATCGGTATCGGCAAGTACAAAAATACATGTACTTGTACTTGTACTCGGTTGGGAAAAAATGGTATTGATGCCTTCCTAATTATAATAAAGGTTCAGTTGAACATGACACATTATGTTTGTCTAATATTATTGTTGTTTTTGTACAATGTCTAAGTGAATGGGAGAACATGCCAAGACAACTTTTCATTCATTCATTCATTGTCTGTTTTACCATCGTTTTATCCAGGTCAGGGTCGCGGTGGGTCTGATTTACTGTCACCCCGGACAGGTCGACCTAGATGCACACATTTACACATTCACCCACCCACACTTATGGTAATTTTAATGCCTGGCTGCATGTCTTTGGACTTGTGGGAGGACACAGGGAGAACATGCAAAATCCACACAGAAAGGACCCTGGCTGCCCAGCTGAAGAATCAAACCCAAACCCCTCTTGCTGTGAGGTGACAGATCTACCTACTGCACCAATGTGCCACAGGCAAGCCAATTTGCTACATCATAAATCTCAACCATTGAGTAAAACTATGAAGACAAGGAAGTATTAAACAACTAGTTGTTTAAATAATAATTGTAAAAATGCTAATTTATGCATGCAAATTACAGTGATATTTAAAATTTATTAGCATAAGATGAGACTTTCATCCCCAGCTTCAGACTGGAAAGTTTTAGCACAGCTTTTTCCCCCACAGATTTACCAGTTCTGTTTTATGTCTGGAAGTGTTTTATAATTAGCTGTTCAGACGTCAGAGCAGAGAGGGGTACAGATGTAAATGAAATCATCAGTAATAATCTCTCCATTCATTTATTCACTGTTATGTGACTTGCATATTTTGTCATGCCATCAGATCACATCTGCCTTACTGAATAGTCTAGTACTGAGTTTACCTTTTTCACTGGACAAACGCTTATTTTTAATACAGTCCATGAACAGAGCATTTTACATTTTAAGGTTCTACTCTCTGGAATTGCTAAGATTTGAGTTCCAATTTGCTGGTCTCAGGAGCATTGCTGATTAATAAATGGCATGTAGAGCACCCAGGTGGCGCAGCGGGATATTCCGCTTGCACACCAGCACCAAGTTTTTGAAATCCTCGGTTCGAAGCTCAGTGTTGTCACCGGTCGGCTGGGCGCCATCTAGCTGGCATAATTGGCAGTGCCTGCAGCAGATACTAATTGGCCACCGTATCTGCAGAGTGGGGGCCGGACTATGTGTGGGTGGGTGGGTCTTCATACGCTGTGTAAGGACCCTGACTGGCAGAAGAGACGCCTGTGCAGAATGCATGGGCGAGAAGAGGAGGGCTGTACACGTGTCGGAAGCAACGTGTTCTCCTCGGATGCAATCTGGTATCTCTCAGCAGCGGAAGACAAAATTGAGTGCACTAAATTGGGAGGAAAATGGGGAGAAAATGCATAAAAAAATACTAAATAAATAAATAAATGGCACGTAGAAATCCTGACTTTTTCTTTAGTCCAGATTTTATCTTTACATCTTTGAACCTTTAATTTAATAACATTATTTGGGTTGGAGGACATGTGCACTACTGGAGCCCATCCCATTACATTCACAATATTGTGACAAATGAAAATAATTATTATATAAATGGCAACCCTGTTTAAGATCAAGTTTGCATTTACATGAGTAGAAACACTGACAGATAAACATTCCCTTCTTGCAAATCTGCCTTCCAGTAAACATTAATTGTAAATCCCATCTAGTCAATCTTGCAAGTACAAGGATCCACTTCTGATCAGTAAAGTTAGATCAGCAGCATGAGCCATGTTTCAACTCTGCTGCTGCTGTAACAAGGCTGAATAAGCTAAAAATAGAACCAGTTTCTTCTCTTCCTACTGATGGACTTTAACTCCAGCATCTTAGTCTCCATTGCTGCATGCACTTAGATACAAATACAAGAAGGCAATGTTTGTCTTTGTAGTTTATAGCTGTTTGAACAACTCTTTCTCCAAATCAGATTTTTAATTTTAAAACAGACATGAAACTTAGTCAAGACATATTAAATTTGTCGACTGTCCATCATTTGGTGTGGTGCAAAGTGGTAAAAAGACAATGTCAATAAACAGCCTAAGAGAGTAGGAGCTCGATCAATCTTAGTTTAACCCCCTACTGGTGCAGGCACTGGTGCCTACTTTTTAATAAGATTAAATGAGTTTGCTTTATATAAAATATCCATGCTCCATCAAAATCTCCATTCAGGTTTTTAATGATTCCTTTTTACAGATATGATTTCAGATTTAATAATTTAAATTAAAAGTATAAGCTATAATATGCAATAATGATATTAATTTGCACTATTAAAATATGTACTGCATTATGACAATAACAATATCCCATAGTGAACAATAATATCTAAATAGTTCAGACAAGGTGAAAATACATTTTGTGAATCTTTTTAAACTACAGATTTAAAGTAAAGAAACAGCATTCATTTACTTTTGTTTTTGTTATTTAACTTACTTCCAGTGCAATGTTCCAGTTCCAATTTTCACAAATAATCTTATAATCTTGACAATTCACTATTGGTAATTACAGCTTGCTGCATCTGTGAGGCATTTTGTTCGGTTTTGACCTATTTCTTTTGATAAACCATCTTTCATTTACCAAGGCTACTAGGGTCCTGTTAAAGGGCTTATAAATTCAAAATCCTTTATTAATGTTCATTTGAACTGAAGTCAGGGAATTGGCTAAGCCATACAAGTACCATCACCTTTTTAAATCCTAATTTAAAAACTACTATAGCTGACTAATGACAATTTGGGGTCTGAATACAGCCAACTAAAAATTACTCGTTCAAAAGTGGGGGGAAATGTAAACAAGCAAGGTGTTTGAGCAGTTAGAAGCAGAGTAAAGCAATGTGTTTACATACAAAACAAAGAGTTTTAGCGCTTGAGTAGGAAACCTGGTGGGAGATACTTTATATGATGTTACTCTACAATACACAGTGAAAATCACACAAATTTTGAAGGAATACTTTTTTTGTATTTTGTGATATTTTCATTAACATCTTCAAATGGGTGTAAAAAATTAACTTTACATTTTTGTGCAAATCCATTATCATTAATTTTTTTCATTATCATTAATGCTTAGGACCTTTTGAAATAAATAACATAAAAAAAAACAAAGTGATATATGACAATATATAACAAACATATATACAGTCTTATAAAATATTCAGAAACCACTGTGTTGTTCCATGTCTACAGGAAACATTTAGCACAGTTAATTTGTATTTACTATTAATGTGCTGAATTTAACATATTGGAGAGAATAAGATAGATAGATAGATAGATAGATAGGTAGGTAGGTAGGTAGGTAGGTAGGTAGGTAGGTAGGTAGGTAGGTAGATAGATAGATAGATAGATAGATAGATAGATAGATAGATAGATAGATCTCACCTGATCCAACTCGTGGAAATAAAAATAATAAAAAAACTTAGGCATATGGATTTATAAACTTATTTCAAAACATAAAACCATAAAACCAAAACATGGCATTTGACCCAGAATGTTCAAGCTTTTGCATAAGACTGTTTTATGAATTTAAAAATAGAAGATATAAGTATTTTAACATAAACACATTTACTTTAAGACATTAACATAATAAACACACAGATTTCACATTTCTGTGTATAAAATAGTTATTGCTCATTATATAAAGTGAATGTTTAATTAAAGGAATTTCTTTTACCAACGCTGCTAACCGTCTAACGGACAAATGCGTGAACAAACGGTTGTAATTATTGTTATAGAAAGTTCCCGAATAAAACCTTATTGACATAATTATTTTAATAGGTAATTAAATGAACTAAATAAAGTCAATGTTTAGATGAGTATAGTTATTATTACAGTATTTACAGTAACGGTTATTTACCTTCATCTCTGCCCCAGCTAGTCTCGCGAACAGCACCGTAGCTTCTCTCGTTATCCGCTATAGACTTCTTTAATTCCATACTAATTACTGATTTAGTTGTTTCTTTTCTCTAAGGTTTAAGATAAAATAATGTTTAACGTAATGTGTTAAATTGTTTTTAATCCTCCGCTGTTGTGTGTGAGCAGAACTGGATCCGCTGAGGCTCGCTGCTGTTCATCCTTTTCTCATCCACACTCACACAAACGATACTGACACACACTGTACAGAAGAGCTCGACGGAGGCAGGGAGCATGCGCAGTACACAGACAGCGAAGGGTCCACGGCGCATGCGTAGCAATGGCAGAAGAGGATGCTACCAAGTTTAAGGGGCAGTAGATACCCTATAGCGTACAACATACAGTATACTCTGGGTGTTTAAATGTCCTCTATTGCCACCAAATAAATTTGAAATTATAGGATAAGATTGTAAGGTGCACTGGTAAATAGTAATGGTTTATAATATTAAAATAAAGTAATATCTAGGAAAGGGCGGCACGGTGGCTTAGTGGGTAGTACTGTCGCCTCACAGCAAGAAGGTCCTGGGTTCGATCTCCAGGCGGGGCGGTCCAGGTCCTTTCTGTACGGTTTGTATGTTCTCCCCGTTGTCTGCGTGGGTTTCCTCCGGGAGCTCCGATGTCCTCCCACAGTCCAAAAACATGTAGTCAGGTTAATTGGAGACAATGAATTGCCCTATAAGTGAATAGGTGTGTGTGTGTGTGTGTGTGTGTGTGTGTGTGCGATGGACTGGTGTCCTGTCCAGGGTGTTACTGTGTGCCTTGCGTCCCCCACGACCCTAATTGGATAAGAAAATGAATGAATGAATGAATAATATCTAGAAAACACAATAAAATAAAAAACGTTATAACATTTAAATGAAAGCAAGTGTATCAAAAGACTGGAAAAACTGCAACCTGAAAACTGACACGGACTGGTTTGTGTCATATTTTGAAAAACACTCATATAAAAGTAACTACAATTTTTTAATAATACATTGACAAAGAAGTATATACAGTACATGTATTTCACTTATCCTGTCACCAAAAAGGGACAGTTGCATCACAGAAATTTTAAGATTGTTATAGTATATAGTACATCCATTATAAGCGAATGTAAACTTTTAATTTCAATTTTTATTTTTGAATAAAAAAGACAGTAATTTAAGAAACAATTGAATCATTTTCAAACAATTTATTGTTAATCCATTTTTACCCATAATAAAGGGAATTTGCAATAAAAAAATTAAATTAAAAACTCTTATTTACAAAAGTATTACACTATATTGTGATCAGGTACATTCTGTTTGCTGTAATTATCTTTAAGATAAAGCTAAAACAAAATTTTAGTCCACCTGTTACAATTTATATAAGGGCCTACAATTTACACTGCTTTGTCAAAAACAATCAATGAAGTCGTAGCAACTGCCTGTGTATGTTGCTATTTTATATCTTAAAAGTTTTACAGCATTTAAGATGTTATTGCTTTTTCCATATTTAAAGCACGAACGCAAAGCACTATCATAACATTTTATTTTTGTTGTGTCCTATTTGGTGGACATTTGTTCCTTGTCCGCATTCTTCAAGTTACCAGAATCACCTTTCTCTTTTTTCACTGTAAAAGCACAAAAAAGTTACATTAACAATTATTTTTCTACATACGGTATCTAATACAGTATCTCTTTTGCCTAACCATGCTATTATCACAACAGACATAACAGGCTACACACATTAGGGTCTGAGCACTAAAGAGAAGTGCTATGAAAAAGGCCTCTGGACATGACTTCAGGTCTTATTCTTGGACTGATAATTGCTAACCAAATAGAAACAACATGCATCTGAAAACACTAATTGGTGCCTTCTAAATTCCTTCTTTAATTGAGAAATTAAAGTCTGACATCTTTAAAGACACCTCCGTTTTCTACACGCTCACGGAGGAATTGATGAATTTGGAGGTAAAAGGCTTTAAGAGTGAGATTACATTGGTGTACCCTACATAAATCATTTGTGTTCTAGTTTGTGATGTAGTCTGTATATGTTCAGTGTGATATATTCCATCTCCACCTGGACAAATAAGCAAGCACAAATTGTGTCAAATTAAATGGTTTTTATGTTTATTAACATGTATTGTACTGTTTTATTTAATATCTCAGGTTATTATATTTCTGTCTAGTCTATTTTAATTGATGCCAGTGACATTTAACAAAGCTAATAACATGTCATCAATATGTGATGTTATTTTAAAGTAATGCTTCAGTACAGGAAGTGGATTCAGGAAGTATTCAGACCCCTTAACTTTTTGCACACTTGTGTAGTGGATTTTTTACTTTTTAATCTACACTGAATCACCCAAATTACATTTGGGATATTCCTGTACTTAGCTGCATTTGTCCGTCCATCAATTCTTAACAGTCTTTGTGTCCCTGCCACTGAGAATCACCTCCACAGCATGATGATGCCACCATTGTGTTTTACCTTAGGGATGATTCAAGCTGACTGTTAAGCTGGCACTGTGGTCCTGGGAACACTTAAAGCCATGGCTATTGGTTTATATTATTGCCCCAATCTATATCTTGCCACATTTTGATTATGAACTAACTACACTTTGGGCAATCTTTTGTAGCTCCAACTGGCCTGATTTCATGTCTATGAACTTGTGGGAGGAAACCGGAGTACCCTGAGCAAACCATGCGAACACAGGAAGAACAAGCAAACTCCACACAGAAAGGACCCTGCCTACCCAGCCAGGAAATCAAACCCATATTTTTTTTGCTATGAGTTGACAGCAGTGCTATCCTCTGCGCCAGCATGCTGCCCGGCACAGCATGCAAGCTGTCATTTTAAAGCTAGTTAACAGACTTTATTTCTCTAAACATTAAAAATAATTTTAAAAGTTTTTGCCATGACAATGAGCTTAGCTTTAAACCTGGTGCTCATCTGAATGGTAGCATTATCATCTACCACCACAGACAGTAAACCCACAAACATATGTTACATTTGTACTGTTAAATTATGCTTACTATTAGGACGATTCCATGAATTACTGTCACATCTAGACCAAACCATGTCTTCCTCTGTTTCCACCATCAGATTTCCACTATTTTCACTTTTCTGAAATGCAGCCTTCTGTAGCATCTTCTCATATGCATGCATCTCCCCACAGTTAGCTGTTTCTTGCTCCATAATGCTGGTATTTACACTGGTTTGTGACATAATCCTTTGTATAATGAAACAGAAAAATAAAAAAGACAACAATATCAGTAAACCTTCAAAAACTTTAGAAGTGACTTGTTTGTTTATTTATGGTGTTAGTATTATTGCTTACCATTTCACAACTGGACCAAAAGTTTGTGGACACCAATTCTTATTCTGAATTTGGCTGTTTTGCTGTAAGTGGATCAAACATACAACCATGCTATCTACATACCGCACCTAGAATGCCCCCTCAAAGAAGTCAGTTTGTTAACTTTTAGTCCTGTTAGAGCTGCCCTGGTGAATGGTGGTTACATCAAGGAACAACAGCTCAGATCTAACAAAATATATTGTCTGTTCTTGTTTGCACCACCCACTGCAAAATCAATAAATATTATAAAAATGTTATAAAAATAGTTGGCAATTTTACTATGAAATGGTAATGAGATGGTTATTTTTATTTATTTTTCAATAACATGACTATATATAATATCACTGATTAATAACCTAGGCATGCTGGCATAAACAGAATTCCAAATTCAGACCTAGTTCGTACTTCTGAACAATACATGCGCCTGAGGAAAAGGTACAACCAAAGTAAACAACATTTGACTCCCCAAAAAACCTGAAGAGAAAGTATGTTAGATACATAGAAGAGGCTGGAGCAGGAGCATAATAACAGTGCTGCATATTTACCATTCAATTAAAAATAGTACTAGCTTTATGACATGGCTTGAGTTATTATGTCAGTAATAATTCAGGTTACTATAATTTATTTGTGTTGAACCAGAGTGAGCAGTGCAAGTATATAAAATATGTGTATATAATGTGTTTAAATACAATTGTTTTTGTAACTACAAACAATTAACAATGCTTGTAATACACTTAAAAAAAAGTTATGACCAAGGCATGTTTACCACTGTGTTACATCACCTTTTGGGAACTAATTGTTCCAGTTTTGCAAGTGGAATGATTGCCTAATTTGCTTGATACAAGACTGTACATAGTGACTGTTGTTTGATTGTCCACTTCACAATGCACCACACTTTTTAAATAGAAGGCAGATCTGGACTGCTGGCTGGCCAGTCAAGCACACAAACTCTGTGTATACAAAGCCATGCTGTTGTAACATGTGAAGAATGAGACCTAGCATTGACTTTCTATCAACTTGATGGCAGCTTTTACACCTCTGGGTCTATGGTACCCTCACACATGATACCTTCACGCAAGTCGCCTATGCAATTGGTGCATATCATGACAGATGTTGGCTTTTGCAACTTTCACTGATAACAGTCTGTATGATCCTTTTCGCCTTCGACATCTGTTTTCCCCAAAAGCTGACACATGAACTCATCACCACAGCACACATTTCAACTGTTTTGCAAGTCATCTGAGATAAGCTCAGGCCTAGAGAACTCTTCAGCATTTCTGCTTTCTCTTTGCATAATAGGGCTTCATGTTGCATTTTTTAAGCAGTGGTAGACTGCGTTAAGTACAAATGGTGAGCTACGACCCAGCTTACCTTGCAAAGACTAAACCTGTTAGGATCCGCCAGCGCTTACCTTTCATTTTCAGGGTTTCCCAGCGTTTTGTTTTCATTCCGGTTGGTATTTTGTTTTTCTCCGTTTTCTTTAGTTTCCCCGATCGCTTTTGTTCTTGGTGGTGGTTTGCGTTTGTTTTCCCGTTTTGCTCCCTTCTCCCCCTAGCGGCCTGGAGCGGTACTGTTTTCGGAGGTTGCTGCGGTTCCAGCCAATAGATCGCTGGAGGGCGGACCCCACACACACCTGCGCCTCATTCCTCATCTCATCAACTCCTGCATTTAAACGCCGGCTTTTCTCTCACTCGTCGCCAGATTGTCTGCTTGCCATACGGTACACAGACGGCCGTTCGTTGTGTCCTTAAACCGTGAGTCTTCTTCTTTTACCTTCTCCTCTTTAACGTATTTTGTTTTTCATCGCCTCCTAGACCTTCCCCCCCGTTCCTGCGTTCCTGCCGTTCCTGGTTCTCCTGTGTTCCTGCCGTTCCTGGTTCTCCTGTGTTCCTGCCGTTCCTGGTTCTCCTGTGTTCCTGCCGTTCCTGGTTCTCCTGTGTTCCTGCCGTTCCTGGTTTTCCTGCCGTTCCGCCGTTCCTGGTTCTCCTGTGCTCCTGTCGTTCCTGGTTTTCCTGCCGTTCCGCCGTTCCTGGTTCCCCTGTGTTCCTGCCGTTCCTGGTCATCCTGCATTCCTGCCGTTCTTGGTTCTCCTGCGTTCCTGCCATTCCTGGTTCTCCTGCCATTCCTGGTCATCCTGCATTCCGGTTCATCACTCCTGGTCATCAGTCCGCCCTGCAGTTCCCCGGCGCTTCCAGTACCGCTCCTGCCGCTCCCCTCTCGTTTTCTGTTATCTTTTTGGTTGGTTGTTTTGGTCGTTTATTTATTATTTGTTTAAATAAATATCGTATTATCACTTCTGGGTTTTGTTGTTTGTGCACTCGCCTTTGGGTTCCCCCCTAGTCCTTGGTGGGTTATTAACTAACCCTAACAGTACAATCTGGCCACCATGGAACCCACGGGTGCACAAACGGTTGAGGGGATCCTTATCCGCCATAACCAGATGCTGGGGACACTCAGCCAGCAGCTCGCTGACTTGACCCAGCAGGTAGTACGTCTAATACCTCCTAATCCTGTACCTCTTGCTCCTTCCCAGGTTCCGGTCGTACCTCCGACGGGTCCCGTGGTTCCAGGGTCCTCCGTGGAAACACCTGTCCCCAACCCCGAGCCCTTCTGTGGAGACCTGGAGAGGTGCAGAGGGTTTTTGTTCCAATGCGAATCCATTTTCCGTCAGCGTCCCACTACCTTTGCCACCGAGGCCAGTAAGGTGGCCTTTATTATTGGTCACCTGAGAGGCAGGGCCCTGACCTGGGCCGAAGCGGTACAGTCACAGACGGACCCTCGAGAGGGCTCGTTTGTTGACTTCCTCGCCCGGTTCAGGACAGTGTTTGACCACCCGGATTATTCGGGGAGTGCCTCTTCCCGACTATTTTCCCTGCGCCAAGGTTCCCGGTCCGTGGCTGATTATTCTATTGAGTTCTGGACCTTGGCCGCCGACTCGGGGTGGAACGACGAGGCCCTCCGGGAGGCTTTCCGGCAAGGTCTCATCGACTCCCTGAGGGATGAGTTGGCGGCAAGGGACGAGAGCCCCGACCTCCACTCCCTGGTAGCTCTGGCCATCCGCTTGGATAACCGCCTCCGCAGCCGCCGCCATGAAAGGGCGGCCAGAACCGGTTCCAGGCTACCTTCCCCTTTGACCTGTTCGAGCCCCTCAGAGCCCTCAGGTGCCTCCAGTGTTGCCCCTATACCCTTAGTACCAATGCCTGAACCCATGCAGTTGGGGCGTGCCCGGTTAACCCCCCAGGAGCGGGCTAACCGCTTCAGGGCCGGGCAATGCCTTTATTGTGGTCAGGCAGGCCATATTCTCCGGGCATGCCCTGTCCGGCCAAAAGAGGGCGCCCGTCAGTAGCCGTGGGGGTACTGGCGGGCGACTCTCAGCTATCCCCCCTCCCACAACTATCCCAATCCTCCCAGCAACGCCACCTCCGCATGCAGGCAACCCTTTGTTGCCATGGCTGCTCGGTCCCTCTCCAGGCCTTGGTGGACTCGGGTGCGGAGGACAACCTGTTAGACGAAGGGCTGGCAAGTCAGCTGGGGGGGACCCTGGAGCCCCTGGACCCTCCTATCACTGCGCGAGCCCTGGATGGACGGATCATTGCCCGGGTGACCCACCGTACCGCGCCTTTGTCCCTGATCCTCTCAGGAAACCACCGGGAGACCCTCTCCTTCGTAGTTATCAAAGCTCCTCAGACCCCCCTGGTCCTAGGCTACCCCTGGTTGGCACGTCACAACCCCCACATCGACTGGGCTCGTGGACGAGTTGTGGCTTGGAGCGACTTTTGCCACGCCAATTGTCTGGTCTCCGCCATCCCTCAGCCGGGGAACGGGACAAGCACCACCCCCTCTGCAGCATCCCCTGACCTGTCCAAGGTGCCCCGGGAGTACCACTTCCTCCGCGAGGTGTTCAGCAAGTACCGGGCCCAGTCTCTACCCCCTCACCGACCCTACGATTGTGCCATCGACTTGCTGCCTGGTGCCCCACTGCCTACCAGTCGGCTCTATAACCTCTCTCGTGCTGAGAGGAGCACGATGGAGAGCTACATCTCGGAGTCTCTGGCCGCCGGAATCATCCGCCCCTCATCATCTCCCTTAGGAGCTGGTTTCTTTTTTGTCGAAAAGAAGGATAAGACCCTGCGGCCATGCATCGACTACCGGGGCCTCAACCAGATCACGGTCAAGAACCGGTATCCCCTGCCGTTGATGTCGTCGGCCTTTGAACCCCTGCACAGTGCTACCATCTTCACAAAGTTGGACCTGCGTAACGCGTATCACCTGGTGCGGATCCGAGAAGGCGACGAGTGGAAGACGGCGTTCAACACCCCGCTCGGCCACTTCGAGTACCTCGTAATGCCCTTCGGGCTTTGTAACGCCCCAGCAGTCTTCCAAGCCTTGGTCAACGATGTGCTCAGAGACTTCCTCAACCGGTTCGTGTTCGTCTACCTTGACGACATTTTGATTTTTTCCAAGTCCCGGGAAGAACACGGAGCGCATGTCCGGAGGGTCCTCTCTCGGTTATTAGAGAACAGATTGTTCGTCAAGGTCGAGAAGTGTGAGTTCCACGTCGACTCTGTGGAATTCCTCGGGGTCGTTCTGGAGAGCGGCCAGGTTAGAGCCGACCCCCACAAGATCCGAGCGGTCACAGAGTGGCCTACCCCTACCACTCGGAAGGAGCTCCAACGCTTCCTGGGTTTCGCTAACTTCTACCGACGATTCATCCGAAACTACAGCCACGTGGCCGCACCCCTCACTCGCCTCACCTCGACTAAGATTTCCTTCACCTGGCCCCGGGAGGCAGAGGAAGCTTTCCTCCGGCTCAAGACTTTGTTCACTTCCGCCCCCATCCTCATCCAGCCCGACCCCGACAAGCAGTTCGTGGTGGAGGTGGATGCATCCGATACTGGGGTAGGGGCTGTGCTCTCCCAGCGGGTGAGTCCCGAGAACCCTCTGCACCCTTGTGCTTTTTTTTCACGTCGCCTTTCTTCAGCTGAGGCCAATTACGATGTCGGGGACCATGAGCTACTGGCGGTGAAACTGGCCTTGGAGGAGTGGAGGCACTGGCTGGAGGGGGCCGCTCAGCCCTTTGTCGTCTGGACGGACCACAAGAATTTGTCTTACGTCCAGACGGCAAAGAGGCTGAACGCCAGGCAAGCCAGATGGGCACTGTTCTTCGCCCGTTTTGATTTTACTTTGACCTACCGGCCTGGATCCCGGAACATCAAACCGGACGCCCTCTCTCGCCAGTTTGCCCCGAAGGAAGCCCTCACCTCTTCCGAGACTATCCTCCCGCCGAGTCGACTTGTTGGGCTCCTCACTTGGGACGTTCGTCGTCTAGTCACCGAAGCCCAGGCCCAGGAACCAGACCCCAGGACAGGAACCCAAACCCGTCTCTTCGTCCCGGCCACAGCTCGCTCGCCGGTCCTTCAATGGGCCCATGAGTCCCGCGTCGCCTGCCATCCCGGGACTAGTCGTACCTTATCCTTCCTAAAGAGGCATTTCTGGTGGCCATCCTTGGAGAAGGATGTTGGGGAATTTGTGGCGGCCTGTACCACCTGTGCACGCAGCAAAGCATCCCATCAATCTCCTGCGGGGCTACTTCAGCCTCTCCCTATCCCGAGTCGCCCATGGTCCCATATTGCCTTGGACTTCGTCACGGGCCTTCCGGATTCCAACGGGAACACAGTCATCCTCACCATCGTTGACCGGTTTTCCAAGGCCGTACATTTTGCTGCTCTGCCGAAGCTCCCCACAGCCTTCCAAACAGCAGAACTTTTAGTTAATCTAGTTTTTCGCGTTCATGGAATACCATTGGACATTGTGTCAGACCGAGGACCCCAATTCACCTCCCAGGTTTGGAAGGCCTTCTGCGGGGCGCTGGGCGCCACAGTCAGCCTTTCCTCCGGCTTCCACCCACAGTCCAACGGTCAGGCGGAGAGGACCAACCAGGGCCTGGAGTCGGCCTTACGGTGCATGGCTGCTCGCAACCCCAAGGCCTGGAGCTCCCACCTGGCCTGGGTCGAGTATGCCCACAACTCTCTAGTGTCATCTGCCACAGGTTTGTCCCCCTTCGAGGCCTCCTTAGGCTACCAGCCACCACTGTTCCCCGAACAAGAAGCCGATGTGGCAGTCCCCTCTGTTGGGCACCACCTTCGCAGGTGCCGAAGACTCTGGCGCTCCACCAGGACCACCCTCCTGCGCACTCGGGACGCCAACCGGCAGTCGGCCGATCATCGTCGAAGACCGGCCCCCCCCTATGCTCCTGGTCAAGCGGTCTGGTTGTCCACCCTTCACATCCCCTTACGTGTTGAGTCTCGGAAACTCTCCCCCCGCTTCATCGGCCCCTACACCGTCGAGAAGGTCATCAACCCCACGTCGGTACGACTGAAACTCCCCCGCCACATGCGGATCCACCCCACATTCCACGTCTCCCAGCTCAAGCCCGTGGTTTCCTCACCCTTGAACCCTCCGACCGAACCCCCACCACCCCCCCGGCTCATCGATGGGCATCCGGCATACACGGTTCGCCGGTTGCTGGATGTCCGTAGACGTGGTCGGGGCCTCCAATACCTGGTAGATTGGGAGGGTTATGGGCCTGAGGAGCGGTCATGGGTTCCCCGGGTTGCCATCCTTGACTCCAACCAGGTCCGTGAGTTCCACCGTCTACATCCTGATAGACCCGGTAGGCCACCTAGAGGTGGCCGTTGAGGGGGGGGTACTGTTAGGATCCGCCAGCGCTTACCTTTCATTTTCAGGGTTTCCCAGCGTTTTGTTTTCATTCCGGTTGGTATTTTGTTTTTCTCCGTTTTCTTTAGTTTCCCCGATCGCTTTTGTTCTTGGTGGTGGTTTGCGTTTGTTTTCCCGTTTTGCTCCCTTCTCCCCCTAGCGGCCTGGAGCGGTACTGTTTTCGGAGGTTGCTGCGGTTCCAGCCAATAGATCGCTGGAGGGCGGACCCCACACACACCTGCGCCTCATTCCTCATCTCATCAACTCCTGCATTTAAACGCCGGCTTTTCTCTCACTCGTCGCCAGATTGTCTGCTTGCCATACGGTACACAGACGGCCGTTCGTTGTGTCCTTAAACCGTGAGTCTTCTTCTTTTACCTTCTCCTCTTTAACGTATTTTGTTTTTCATCGCCTCCTAGACCTTCCCCCCGTTCCTGTGTTCCTGCCGTTCCTGGTTCTCCTGTGTTCCTGCCGTTCCTGGTTCTCCTGTGTTCCTGCCGTTCCTGGTTCTCCTGTGTTCCTGCCGTTCCTGGTTTTCCTGCCGTTCCGCCGTTCCTGGTTCTCCTGTGCTCCTGTCGTTCCTGGTTTTCCTGCCGTTCCGCCGTTCCTGGTTCCCCTGTGTTCCTGCCGTTCCTGGTCATCCTGCATTCCTGCCGTTCTTGGTTCTCCTGCGTTCCTGCCATTCCTGGTTCTCCTGCCATTCCTGGTCATCCTGCATTCCGGTTCATCACTCCTGGTCATCAGTCCGCCCTGCAGTTCCCCGGCGCTTCCAGTACCGCTCCTGCCGCTCCCCTCTCGTTTTCTGTTATCTTTTTGGTTGTTTGTTTTGGTCGTTTATTTATTATTTGTTTAAATAAATATCGTATTATCACTTCTGGGTTTTGTTGTTTGTGCACTCGCCTTTGGGTTCCCCCCTAGTCCTTGGTGGGTTATTAACTAACCCTAACAAAACCTTTGGTGAATCCTCCTTTTATACTCAATCACATTTCCCTCACATGTTACCAATTTATCTGCTTATTGTAAAATGTTTCAAAATTCGGTAACTTCAATAATTTATAAACTTCTTATTTTGCCACTGTCTAAACTTTTTAGACTGTGCTGCAGGCATTAAAATAAAACAAATCTTCAACATTCCAAAATATAATCAAGTCAAAATACATTTAGTCATTTTTTTTAAAAGTCAACCTCTGGAAGCCGCTCAGGTCGTGCAGCGGTAAAGTACACTAGCACAACAGAGTTGAGGTTTTGAATGCATCGTATTGAATCTCAGCTCTGCCTTCCGATTGGGCTGGGCGGCTGCATGAACAACGATTGGCTGTTGTTTTTAGGGTTAGGGGTAAAAAGTCAGATCATAGGTCCTCATAACTGGTGCAACTCTGGCCCCTGCTGGCTGACTGATGGCGCCTGCACAGGGCTAAGGAATAATGCTGATGGGGGTGTGGCCCTCTGTACACAGTGCCCGTCGGTGTATGAACTCGACTCGTGCGAGTGAAAAATGCAGTCTGTACTGACTGTATATGCCGGAGGGGGCGTATGTCAGTTGAGAGGCGTCCTCAGTAAGCGGTGAATGGTCGAATCAGTATAGAGCATGCATTCAGCGTAATTGGACACGACTAGATTAGGGGAGAGAATTGGGGGGGGGGGGTCAACCTCTGGAAATGCTGTATGTGACGAAAAATTTCCAATTTACCATGGCAATATGTATGGCGAGGTTTAAATATGTGACAAATACATCAATAATCATGGAACAATGTTACATGACTTTAATACATATACAGCTACTTTTTAGTTTTTCTAAATTGCTTTGGTGCATTTCTATGGAGGTAAATATGTAGCAAAAGTTTTGCACCAGTGAAAACCAAATCTGTACAATTTGGATCTGTAAAAAATTAATTTGTAACTTTAAAAAAGATTTGTGCCTGTAAAAAATTCATTTGTAACTGTAAAAAAAAATCTGTAAAATTTGTATCTGTAAAAGAGAAATCTGTAACTGTAAAAAAGATTTGTACCTGTAAAAAATACATTTGTACTTTTATTTTCGATGTGAGAATAAAAACATTGCAGCACAGTTTCAAATCTGCCCGCCACGAGTTTTGCAACAAATATCTCAGTCAGCGTGCTGCAAAACTGATCTGTACCTGTAGCTGCAGGGGCGAGGCTTAGGGGCGCAGGGGCTGGGACATTTTAATGTAATAAGCAATGTAAATTGCATATTTCATTCTTTATTATTGTACTTATGCTGTGGTACATTGTATGATTCGTTATTGTACCCATGCTGTAAGACTTGTATTATGTAATGTAGTTGTAGTAAGTAGTGCAAGTGACATGGTAACTACTACAACCTTTGTTATATGAAAAAGTACGTTTCTCCATTTTTGTTAATTTTTTATATTTTATTCTTTATTACTGTACCCACACTGTAGATCTTTTTTTCTGTAATTTAGGTGTAGTAGGTAGTACATGTCACTGGGTAACTACATTGCTTATTACATTAAAATGTCAGTTTATCATTTTTAGATTTTTTTTACACGATATGTATTTGACTGTACCTGTACTGTACAGTTGTGGTGAATGGTACATGTCACTAGGTAGTACGGAACTACTGTATAACCTGGCTTTATGCACTTTTGAGAGGCTCCCTTGGCTTTTCAAGGCAGATGAAGCTCACAATGACGAAATAGCGTTAAATAAAAATAAACAGAAAGACTTTTTTTTTTTTTTTTTACCCCTTTTTCTCCCCTTTTAGCGCATCCAATTGTTCAATTAGCATCGTGCTTCCTCTCTGTCTATGCCGAACCCTGCCCTGACGGAGGTGATTGAAGCTAACCCGTATCCCCTCCGAAACACGAGCAGCAGCCAGATGCATCTTTGCCACCCACACATTGACGAGTTTGGCGCCACCTAGCGTTGCATGCGGAGAGACACACCCTAAGGGCACCCTCTCCCATCTCTGTGTAAGCGCCTCCAATCAGCCGGCAGAGAACGCAATCGCATTCTGACAGAGAGAGACCCACATCCGGTTCTTTGTCCCACCCCCCACATGAGCAACCGGCCAATCGTTGCTCATATAGCCACTCAGCTTCGAACCGGTAAAGCAAGGCTGGATTCGATACCACGCTCTCAGAATCCAGCCCTGGTTGCAGCGCGTTTCTTTTTACCGCTGCGCGTTTCTTTTTACCGCTGCGCCACCTGAGCGGCAGAAAAGACTTTTAAAAACATATGTGATTGTAGTTTGTGCCTTGTTTACTGCAAAGTCAGTTCGTGCAGGTTTGTTCATTTTTTAATGTTTATTAGCCGAGAACGAGATGAAAGAAACTGGAATGTCAGGCGAATGTCAAGTATAAAACTACCAGGGTTAAACGCATTAACACATTAACTAGCAGACACACGCAGGCAACATCCACCATAAAACCCACAGCAACACTTATAAGGAAGTTATGACATGAGTTATGATGTTCTGATCCAACTACACTGAAACTTTGTGATTGGCATTAGGCAGCCAAACAGACACGCTTCTTGGTGCGCTAAAAACCAGCTCCTTTGATTGGTCGGTAATTACGTCTATTTCCCCCTTCGTCCCACCCAAAGCCCCGCCCCTGCAGCTACAGGTACAGATCAGTTTTGCAGCACGCTGACTGAGATATTTGTTGCAAAACTCGTGGCGGGCAGATTTGAAACTGTGCTGCAATGTTTTTATTCTCACATCGAAAATAAAAGTACAAATGTATTTTTTACAGGTACAAATCTTTTTTACAGTTACAGATTTCTCTTTTACAGATAAAAATGTTACAGATTTTTTTAACAGTTACAAATGTATTTTTTACAGGTACAAATCTTTTATACAGTTACAAATAAATTTTTTACAGATCCAAATTGTACAGATTTGGTTTTCACTGGTGCAAAACTTTTGCTACATATTTACCTCCATACATTTCTCTGATCAGAATTAAAATTCTCATAACTGTTAGTTCAACCTCCACAAGATTTAGTCATTTGTGCACATCACAGTAGCAGTTTCTCATTCCGTCCAACAAACTGCAAATGCTTTTGGACATGCATCAATTGCTTCCATACAATTCTTTGCTGTTTTATAACATTATCATTTGTCTATGTCATGTCAGTCAAAATGAACTATACTTATGAATGCTGAATAGTCATTCCCTATGAAACTAATAGTCCTCATTTCATTGCTTGAATCATTACATACAAAAATGTTGAACTAGTTGTCAAAATAAGCATGTTGTATGTTCCAATTCAGTTCCAATATGTACTGCAATATTGTTTACAGTTGTGCACAGCTCTACCCAAAGGGTGTTTCTTATGTTTGTTGTAAATAAGTTTGTACTTTGCTTTAGCACAATGCTGTGAACAAATTAGAATTGCAAAGAGCATATGCAGTAAAAATGTGAAACATACGTATTGTACTCATTTACCTCACTAAATACAGTAATGTGTAACTTAACTGCAGATTTCAAATGGGTGTGCTAATAGTGTATAGTGCTGTCTTGAGCATTTTCAGGTAGTGTCACCATGATCTGACTTTGTTGCATTGCAAAACACTTACAGAGTGAACTGTCACAATGAAAACATGACAAAGCCATTTGACTATCTTGTTCATAAACAATGGTGTCAGGACTTTTTATTTTGATGACACTGACACTTTCATTGACATGAATACTTGCTTTTGAGGAATGAACTATCCTTTTTGAGCAAGTGACACACTTTTGCAGGTTATCAACTAGGTTTTGCAGTTTGTACTAATTGTTTTGAGAAATGCACTTACTGTTGTGCAAATGTTAATAGTGATGTGAGAAATGCACCAAAGCAACTGAGAAAAACTGTAACAAGCCAACTAACAAATGCCTTTATGGCTAGATAATCTTATCAATTTAAAAAACAGTTGTCACATATAAATAAAAATCCCTTTTTCATATTTGATTGTAGTTTGTTCCTTGTTTACTATTAGTCAGTTCATGCAGTTTCATTTATTTTTGGATGTATATCAGCTAAGGTGACCCATACGTCCTCTTTTTCCCTGACATGTCATCTTATTTGGGACCGACCGACCTAAAATGCGTCCTGCAGGGATTTCTAAATCACCAAAAATATCGGGATTCAGTTTTTCTAGTCTGCACTTACTATTCGGTGTATGTGTGTTTTTGTTTTTACGAAGCACCACAGCAGATACAGATTAAAAAATGCACATCTGCCTTATTAAAAAAAGCCTTTCTCTTATTCCAAAACATGTTCTAACACAGATGCTCCTGTCAACACCTTGTTGCCACTGCATAGAACTTGCTCAGCAAACACTAGAAGACACATAACTGAGAGGGGTTTTTACTGATGGGAACAAATACATTAAATTAAAGTTAAAAACATTCCAAATAAGTCTAATACGATTGCGCAGTACATCAAAGAAACTAAAAAAGGGATTTTATTCATAGGTGACCACTGTTTATTTTTTATTTGTTATTATTGTTTTGGGCCAAACGCTGAATGGAAGGGAATAAGATTATCTGGCATATGTTAGTTGTCTTGTTAAAAAGTTCAATAACATAGTTGCATCATTGATGCATTTGTCGAATATTTAAACTTCTACCTGATATGCAATGGTGCCACCAATTACATGAAATTAGTCAATGTGTTAGGACCAGGGTTCCCTCGTACTGTTGTTGAAAACCGAACCATCGTCACCCTAACCTACATTTTATTATTTGTTTATACCAAAGACGTAATCTCTATTGAGATTATTTACAAAAATTGATTGTTCCACAATTCCACAATGGTAACTGTAGGTATACAAAAATAATAACTTACTTAACTTACGTTGGTCGTAAACGTGCGTTTTAAAAAGTATGTTGCGCCGCTCAGGTGGCGCAGCGGTAAAAAGAAATACCTGGTATCGAATCCAGCCTTGCTTTGCCGGTTTGGTCGGTCGGTCGGTCGGTCGGTCGGTCGGTCGGTCGGTCGGTCGGTCGGTCGGTCGGTCGGTCGGTCGGTCGGTCGGTCGGTCGGTCGGTCGGTCGGTCGGTCGGTCGGTCGGTCGGTCGGTCGGTCGGACCGACCGACCGACCGACCGACCGACGTTTATTAGTTTCTGTCTACTCGTTAATTGTCTTTCAATGTTCTGGCATTATAACAAGTTCTACTATTAAAACAAAACAAACAAACAAACAAACAAAAATGACAGATATTCTTTAATATGCTTAATCAGAATAGAAGTGTGTATTAGTTTAACTTCATTTCCAAGTGACAAGACAGGAATATGAATACTGTAAATGAAATATATGAGGATTCTTCAAAAAGTTTCCAAACTTTTAAAACTCTATTTATTAAGAATTTCAAAAACAAATTACATAACTTTTCTACATAGTCACCTTTCAATGCATTTTTTCCTGCGTCGTACCAACTTTTTAATGCCATCAGCAAAAAATGTTTTTGGTTGAGCGTGTAGCCACTGATGCACCGCTGCTTTCACATCATCATTACATGATAATCTTTTTCCCCTCAAAGCAGTCCAAAAAGGTGGAAATTAGATGGCGGACTCTCTCTCAGTCTCTCAGACACGACCAATTACTACTCCTCCCGCCCTTACTGTTTCCAACCAAAATATAAAAGTGCAGAAACTTTTTTTGAACATCCCTCAAAAATAGCCAGGAATGCCTGAAAGAAGGCACCACCTGCCCGATTTCACATACACATGTTAACAGTTGCCCAGTTACATTTTGTCCGATTGATAGGAAACACAAAAGTGCTTCCCCATTCACTTTTATAGCAAGGCAGATATGCTTACTTGAACTGCAAGTAACAAATGCTCTGACATTGCAAATAAACATATTTACCTTGAACAGCAATCAACAAAACATGTCTTGGCTGACTGATTACATGTTCAGTACGGGTAAATTGTGCAAAATAAATTTCAGGCTGACATTTCTTTAGGACCAGACTCTCTCCCATTCCCCTTGCTCTGAACGCTTAAAGAGCTGTGGCAGACCTCCAGGAAAGAGAGCATCTGTGGTTGGGTGTTCCAGCAGAAACTGGATGGTAGACTTGATATCTTGGACAAAGTAAGGTGGCTCAGCGTAAGGAGACGTAGACAAGTACTATTACCAGGACAGAAAAAAAGAATGAAGGTTATCACATACATTTTAAAATAACATGGTTCTTGCTCAGTATTCCAGCCCAATTAATTTACCTGTAATATGGTGTCATCATCTTCAGCCAGCCAGAAAGCTATGTCTGAGCTGGGTCCCCACCTGCATGGACCAATCTTCACCTGCTCCTTAGTAGAGTCATACACCTTAGCCATCTATTAAAAGCAAATATCCAATATTAAAGCTCTCAGCCTTTTTTAAATGGTCAAATGCTTCTTATGTGCTATCAATAATCCTACCTTATACATAACAGTTTACTGGGTATTTATAATTTATGGATGCCAGTTTATTGGGCACATCTACTACATTATGAATGACAGTTTATTTTGTACTTTTATGCTATAGGTTATGATTTATTAACTTTTATTTGCACCACGAAATTAATAGTAGTAGATTCTTTAAAAAATAAAATTAATAAAAAACCACTATAAACCTACAAATAAACTAGTAATACAATGCAATGTAAGAATGTACAAAGATATACAAGTTTAAACAATTCAGTCAAAGAAAGAGAGCAGCTGTAGAAATCTTTGAAATGTTTATGCCCAGTTTATCAGCCCCGACCTACCCCAATCATAAACAGAAATGATCACCATACAACCACAACACTAAATGTACACAGTGTACATTCAGTACCACACGTCACTGCTTTGCTGAGAGTCCTCTACCATTTAAAGAATATCTGCACTTTGGTAGTCCTGTGTTAGTCCCTTTTAATTGCTAGACAGAGTAAAGAATGACTACAGGGCTGTAACTATTAAGCACTGTACTAAATATTTAAAATATTCTTTACAGATATGAAGGACAAATCCAATTGTTTTACATTATCTAATTAAAAAGTTAAATGCAAAACACAAAAAAGACTCTTTTGCAGGACATGAGCCTCAGAGTTTAATCTGTACAATTTGACAAGTGCTAATTATTTAAACTGACTGACCAGTACTGCTTCAATAATTTTCTTTTTAAGTGATTTTAAGAGATTTCAATTGTACAGGAATCCAACTAAACATGATTAGAGTTTATAGTTTGATGATCTGTCACATGATTGTGGTTCATTTCTTATAAAACTATCATATCAGCCTAAAAATAGCAAGTATTTTTACCCAGTACTGCACTGTAACAAACACCATTACTAATATAAACAATGCTTTTGGTTATAATTCCCACCTTTTATATAACACCTGATCAATATGATGGGAACTGTCTGTGCTGATGTAAGTGGTCCTCTTCAGAACGATTATTTCCCACTATACACTATTTATGGGTCACTAAATAAAATGTAAATGTAAATAAAATGACCCAGATAGGACATGTTATATATACAGACACATCTTAAGTTTGCAAAAAACAAAAGCAGTAGTTTTAAATATGATTAGTAGGTACCTGTCCACCGGTGAAGGTACGTGCAGATCGCAGGTTGTGTGCCGGCCCTCTGTGTGGAAATGACGCCGGAAAAACATCACCAGTTTTTACATTCACACCTAAGAGCACACATAGTTTAATTTAATCTCAGCTGCAACTTTATTTTGTTGGATTTTGCCATCATGTACTTTGAAAATAGAGGAACAATTAGCAATGTTAGTGTTTAAAAGATTTTAACCAATAAAGTTTCCTGGTAAAAGGAAACCATGAAACAAATAAGAATCCTGTTTTCTCCACCACACACTGTTATGACTACAATTTGGAGGGTGCTATCATGCTTATTTTATGGCCATTTGGCAGCTTAATTATTTAGTTTCTGTATTGTTTTGTTTAATTATAACAAAATAATATGACACAAAAAAACATATAATTTGAGACTTTATGGTCCCTTAAAATTAAGGTTTTATATGGTGGTTGCTAATACAGCTACAGTTAATGCTTTTTAGCTACATAATTAGCATTAATAGTTTAATTGCAATATTCATGTTAGTGTAATACAAAAAAGATTAGGACATGGTTAAACAAACAATAAATACATTTGTTTGTTTGTTTGTTTATTAGGATTTTAATGTCATTTTAACACTTTGGTTACATTCATGACAGGAACGGTATTTACTCATTACACAAGATTCATCAGTTCACAAGGTTATATCAAACACAGTCCTGGACAATTTAGTATTTCTAATTCACCTCACTTGCATGTCTTTGGACTGTGGGAGGAAACTGGAGCACCCGGAGTAAACCCACGCAGACACAGGGAGAACATGCAAACCACACAGAAAGGACCCAGACCACCCCACCTGGGGATCGAACCCAAGACCTTCTTGCTGTGAGGCGACTGTGCTTCCCACCGTGCCGCCCGCAATAAATACATTTACCAAAACAACAATAAACATACTGTTAACATAATCACAACTAATGTTAGGTGACATTTACAGAACAGCAGAGTCTGTTACTAGGACCTGGTTAATTTTCAACAAGAAAATCTGTGTAGACGCCCAGGTGGTGCAGCCCAGGGATATTCCGCTAGCACACCAGCACAGAGTTTCAAACCGAGGAGTTCAGAAACTCGGTGCTGGTGTTGCCACTGGTCGGCTGGGCGCCATCTAGCTGGCATAATTGGCAGTGCCTGCAGCAGATACTAATTGGCCACCGTATCTGCAGGGTGAGGGCCGGACTATGTGTGGGTGGGTGGGACTTCATACGCTGTGTAAGGACCCTGATTGGAGGAAGAGACGCCTGTGCAGAATGCAGGGGCAAGAAGAGGAGGGCTGTGCACGTGTCGGAGGAGGCGTGTACAGCAACGTGTTCTCTTTGGATGCAATCTGGTATCTCTCAGCAGCGGAGGACAAAATTGAGTGCACTAAATCGTGAGGAAAATGGGAAGATAATGAAAAAAAAAAAAGAAAGAAAAAAGAAAATCTGTGTAAATGTGTTTGTTTAAGCTTCTTCTCTTCTTTTATATACAACAGTGGTAGTTGAGCAGTTATGTTATTGGACTAGTAGTTAAGTGGTTGCTGGTTTAAGCCCTGACACTGCCAAGTTGCTACAAGATTCAATCCTTTACATTTAGTACAGCTGCACGATAGCAGATTACTCTAATTGATTGTCATTGTTATTAAAGCTGGTTGCAGTAATTACACTCTAACATGGTCTTGTTCTATCAGACATAATTAATTTAAAACTGTGATTAAACTTTTAACTGCATCTACTTTAGAGCTATTTAATTATAAAAACACTACTTTTAGAAATCAGAAACCATGGTCATGGTACAAATTAAACTGATGACTGTTTCTTTATATGTTTTACATTACCTATTCCGTACACAATTGGTTTGTGAATCCCGTCCATCACCACATCGTTCATTTCTATAACATAATGCATTAATCAGCAACAGAGCTTACATGGTGAAAAATGAGAGAAATTTAAAAAAAAAATGACACAACAGATAACAGTTTGATTTACCAGTAATGCAGCATGATTCCAAGTGAATTTCTTCTTTCTGTTCCTGAAAGGCAGCTAAAAAAGATTTATTATGAGTAAATACAGATTTAACAACTTGCCAATTGCATTATAAATGCTGTAACTGATTTGTACAGTATTGCATACCCAAAACATCATGGCTGAGTTTATGGGAGGTTTTGTTGTCATCATCAAATCCCCCAACAAGATGAAGCTCTAATCTAAATACAGAAAGATTGACTTCTTCACTTACATAATATAAATAATTCGTAATATGTCTGCTGTAAAAAATAAACATTTATGTCTTTGTCAGTTGCTTTTATTCAAAGACACTAACAGTTGAGATGCTACAATTTAAGCAATTTAGTATTGAGGGCCTTGCTTAAGGGCCCAACAATTGCAGGTGGCTTGGCAATTCACCAAAAAGTTTATTTGTTAATTGTGCACTAAAGCAGACTATTTTGCCATTTGGTGCTTTTTATCTTGTAAAATTAAGAGATCAAATGTTTTAACAACAAAAGCAGCACAATCATGGTACACTTTTACTTTATTTTGTAAAGCACACCTGCACAAGTGATTTTCATAGCACAAATCTGTCATATGGAATGCCAAATGTGCAGAGGTTATAAAAAGACTAACCTGCCCTCTTTTGTAGGATTGCTTAGGGACATGACAGCATTTACTAACAGAGGAACTTCGGTCCAAGTGTCTGAACCATCAAGGTGAGACAGACAAGATACTCCACTTCCTTTAAATAAAGCATGAGGAAAAAGTATACTGTGATAAACCTGATAGCCAGACAGATATAAAAAAACAGACAATGGTACTCTGCTTTTTTGTACCTTTATGGCGCAAAACTACTAAGTGACACGTTGTTGCATCTCCAGAGCCAATAACAGTAACTGATTCTGCAAAACAAAGGATTAATATAAGTCCACAACATTACCATAAAGTTCTTTTAGATCTAAAGATCTTTAAGATGAGACACCCTTCCAGTGGTTTCAGGTGCTGGTGGACCCACCAAACCTGGAGGTATAGATCTTTTTATATATGGGGTTACATTTTCTTAAAAATTTCAGATACAAAAACTATATGGAATCCATTGATTTCCCAGTACAGCTGAATAAATATACACAATATGGCCAGAATTATGAGTGCATATGTTTCAACCACAATCCTTGCCAATAGGTGCATAAAATGATTGACAGAAAATTTATTTTATGCTTTCAACTTTGTAGCAACAATTTGAGGAAGGCCATTACCAGTTTAACTGTGTCCCTGTTCACAAAGCAAAATTAATAAAGAGTTTGATGTGAAGGAACTTCAGTTGTTTGCATAAAGCCATCACCGTAACCCTACTTAGCACCCTAAGAAGAAATCAGAACATCAACTGTGGGTCAAACCTGTCTAGCATCAATTCTTGATCGTGTCCAAATACTTTTGGCCATGTAGTACTTAAATGGCTGTGAAATACTTGGGAATGCCACCATATTATAATACATTGAACACACTTCTGTATGTGCCGTTTTTGAGATTTTTGCATGGTTTTAACAAACCGGTGTACAAACTATTAAAGCACAACACATTTTTATAAATCAGTAGGATTACAAAAGTAATAATACAGCTCTAACACTAACTGTTGATAGGCTAAGTTATATTCTGAATAGATATTCTGAATAGATAATAAAAACACTAAGACTCAGACACTCACTGTCTGCTGGAGTAGTGGCTGCATATTCTCGTTGCTGCATGTAGAGTAGGCACTTCGGGTCCACGATCAGAATGGGTTTGGAGCGAAACACTTTGGCTTTTTCCTTCAGAAAACAAAATAAACATAATATATAGAGACCATGACAAGTTGCAAGTTTATTCTCTGAATAAATGTAAGACTGGAATGAATTTAACAATCATTCAGTTGCCTTTTTATGTCATAGTTTTTTATTTAAACATATTTTATTATCTACATCAACCATATAAGGACAAAATACACCCAGCACAGTAAAAGGCATTTTCCCTTTTAAGTAGGTTTTATTAGATTGACTTTATTGTATTGGGGAGGCTTTTGGTGAAAGTCTTTACCGGGAAACAAAGGACTCAATGCAGGAATACCCTGGACAGGGTGCCAATTCATTGCAGGGCTTAGGCCATTCTTATCCAGAAGTAGTCAATCATGTCTGTGTAACGCCCAGCTGGCCAGTAGCACCGATTATATTCAAACTTGGCTTTCAGCTGTAGTAGGCCGAGACAACTGCACCACCTAAATGCCCAACAGCCAGCATATATTACAGGACCACTTGCACCCCATAGTACAACACCTTATTTTGATGACTTACTGCAGTGCTTTATCCTGGTGAAGTACATGATGGGTCCACCAGTGGGCTCAAAGTGAAAATACTCCCTGGACAAGGTTACACTTTATCTCAGTGCAACACAATCATGCATTCACTCAGTAAGTCACACATTTTTACAGCAACCAATCCACTTCTACATGTTGTTCTTTGCTGCAGGTGGATGGAAACCTATGTATTCTGGTGCACCTGTAACAGCATGTGGGGTACCTGCCGTAGTGTGGCTGGAGTTAAGCATCTCATTGGTGTCTTGGGAGTCAGGTAAAGACAAAGACAAAGAGCTACACAAAACTAAAAACACTATGTGTAGAAAAGTAGCCTGACTGCAGTATTTCTCCCAGCACAGAACAGCACAGCACAATGCATAATCTACAATATTATGACACACTCAGATAATATATAATGCTATAATTAGAATCATATAATCACTGCTTTCCATTAACCCTTCACAATATGACCTGGTCAGTTAATGTACATATAGTTTTAACATGATTCTGTTTAAATGAAGTAGCCAGTACACCAATCCCATCAGCACTTACCTTTAAACAGGAATATTTCGAATACAGTTCTGCTGTTGATGTCACACGATCGATTTTCTTATTCTGAATCAACAGTGGCATTTTGATTAAATATATACAAGATTCTTAATCAGAAGAGTAGGAGAACTGTACTAAAAATAATGTTTTGTGAAAGGCGTGTGCACATGTACTTCCTGCATTCATCGCTAGGTTGTGCTCCATTCTGAGTACAAGTGTCCCATCTAGGGCTCCTAGCTAGTCTGCCTACTCAATACTAATTTGTATCCGACAAACTGTCAGAAATCTGGCAACCTTTGGGTTATTTTAAGACTGGCCAATCAACAGTTTAAATACTGTCTTTCTCGATATCTATTTAATCAATACATAATAGAAATACCCGCCAATGATGAAGTAAATAAATGGGAGATATTTAACGCTTGCATGAAATTAAACAGTCTGTTTAATACGACGCATAATACTAAGTTCACTTTAGGTAGAAGTCTTGGGAGACGATGGAGTCGATTACAAACACTAACCGTATCTTTACGCCGCTTATTGAGAGTCATAATCGGTTTGCGTGTTTCTTTGCGTACACGGTGCACCGTCACTGTGGCTGCGTCCAAAATCGCATCCAGTACGTACTAGATTGGAGGCAGTGCGCAATGCTCGATGGCCGGTAAAGCAGTACGCTGTTTCAGTACGCATGCGCGCAGTGTGCTCACAACAGTGGACGTGCTGTGTGTCTCTACGTAGGTATTTGCATCATAACGCAGAAGCGCAGACCAAGGCCTGCACTCGAACTGTTTGTGTTTTTAATAACTCGCTTCTTTCGTGTCTTTTGTTTACCTTTATAAAAATATTATATCTCCAGAATATACGACACCTTTAAAAAGCATTTTGTAAAATTGCCAGAACATTGTAGCTACTTACATTATTTTTATGCTTTTTTTTTTTTTTCTGTGGTTTGTTTGTTCGCTAGCTTAGCTAGGTTTAAGCTAGCAAAACATCGACCAAGCAAACAACTTTTCTGTTTATAAACTTCTTAACAAAGCAACTTAAATTGAAACAAATGTAACGTTTTCAGACAATTACTTGCATTATCTACCAAAAGGTAATAACGTTTATAGTGAAATTTTAGTTCCGTCATTTTGTTAAGGCTTGTTTTGAAGTTTGTTTATATCAGGTGCTAATAACTGTATAACTTGCGTAATTCACGCATTGTTGGTAAAACTTGACGTAATTTCCAATTTAATAAATCAACCTTTTTAAGTTAAATCCAAAAAGTGTGTTTTGGGGTGAAATTTTGAGTGTAGACAAACATGAGAGGCAACTCCTATCACGATAGAGACAGAGACCGTGGACGCGACAGAGGGTAAGAAGCACCACCGTTACTGCGTTAATGACTGTTTTTACTCAAAGTACTGCTTTAAATAGTGATATAGTTCTTTATTATGCACAATACGTTTTTGCGTTTAATCTATGTTAATTTTGAAGCCAAATTTTCAGGTGTTATGTACTTAGTTTTTAAGTGTTATTGTTTAATTATATTTAGGTTAGTGCATCTACATTTAGTTAATTATAGTTAAAGTGAAAGGATTACCAGCACTTGTTAGGGGCATGGCAGTTTTGGTAATTTAAGGATTTCTACAACTGTGTTTTTGTATCTTAACAGTTTTTTCTTTACAAAAGCAGTTATAATTTTACAGGTGGTGACTTCACTGCGTCAAAATTAATGACTGGACTGGTTGAACCTGTTATTTATATAGATGTAGAGATGTCACCAGCTTTTTAGTTGTAATAGATTTTGTACCAAAAAGCATTGTATTAATATAGCGGGGAGTTTTCATGATATTTTAGTTAAATAAAACTATATCATGTAGTTTAATCTATCTGAATTTTATTTATAGGTTTACTACATCTTTTCGAGTAGTAAGAATTATTTCATTAAGAAATTATGAAAATTATATAATATAAATTTAATACGAAAAAAAAGGGAAATGTAATTTGTGTCAGTATACTTCCAACACTCTATGTATGTGAGTGTGTGTAGACATAGTGCACTAATGTCATTAATGAATTTTATGTGCTCTCAACAGTGCACATTTTGTTTTTAATAGAAATGTTAACTGATGATGTGCATTTCAGACCGCGGTTTGGGTCCAGTCGTGGAGGTCCACCTCCTCCTCCCAAGAAGTTTGGAAATCCTGGGGAACGGCTGAGAAAGAAGAAATGGGACCTTGATTCACTTCCTAAGTTTGAGAAAAACTTTTACAACGAGCACCCAGACATCCAGCACATGAGCCAGGTTGGGGAAAAAATACATTCTTGTTATGAAATAATAATTTAATTTATTTCATAACATACACTTTTACACTTTTTTTAATCAATTAATTTTGTAACTAATATACAAATTATTGTTAAGTGATTCAATATAAATATTGAATCAGTGTTAATAACTTGTTAATAACTTGGTGAATAGTTTAGATGCAGACAAAATTAAAAAAAAAGATTTTAATTTAAACTAGACAGGTTTAAAATGTTGTAAAGACAAGTTTTTGCATTGAAAGTTTTTTGAAAAGAGGTATTTATATAGTGTCATTAATAAAATGCATTGTAGTGCTGTACTAATGTCTTAGCTCCTTGTGTGTTTTTCAGTATGAGATAGAGGAGTACCGCAGAAAGAAAGAGATCACTATTAGGGGCTCTGGCTGCCCAAAGCCAGTGCCAAACTTCTACCAGGCACAGTTTCCTCGTGAGTAACCAGAACATGGCCAATACACAGACACAATCTAATAAGCATCTTTGTATAGAGCACACTTTCCACAAAATGTTTTAAAAATATTGTAGATTAAATCCTAATCTGTAATGTACATACCTGGGATAGTTAGTATTAGGATTATTTCGATTCTTTTGATTTGTTATTAATATCAACAAAGATCAAATTAACCAAGCCAGGTGTCTTGCTTACTTGGCCTAGCCAATTTCCTGAAAATTGAAAATCCCCATAAAAATTTAGTGCAATTAAACTGTTTGGCACATTAGCAAATTACTACTAATGTAATTAGGTTTTAGTATCTTAATGACTTCTTTTACTTATTTTGATTTTGCTTACGAATCAGAATTTTTTATGCACTGAAATATATAATTTATTTATGGATATATGCACAAAAGTGGTTAAATCATTTTCTCCTCACTATAGATGCTAGAGTGAAGTGTTCTTTATCACACATGTATACATAGCAATTTCTTTGGATTGCAGTGTTCAGGATTTTTATTAAAATATTGTCTGGGCGAAATACACTTGCAGTTGGAAATATTTAATGTATATGTGAATAAAACTTGAATTGAATAAGAATGTACAAGTCTCAGTAAGCACAGGAAAAATTTTTCCCCACTTAATAATCTCTGATAAGTTTTAAGAACAAGTTTCTGACACCTGTCTTGTGGAATCTTTACCCATTCTTTTTGTGCAAAAGCTTCCAACATATTGAAGTTTGATTGCTTATTTTTAATATTTTACAGCTTCAACATTGTGTGTTTGTGGTTTTAGAGTATGCAATGGATGTGCTGCTACAGCAAAATTTTAAGGAGCCCACAGCCATTCAGGCACAGGGATTTCCACTGGCCCTTAGTGGCAGAGACATGGTGGGCATCGCACAGACCGGATCTGGAAAAACACTTGCCGTAAGTACCTGTATTCTCACTGCTAGTGACAGAGAATTAATAAAAATAAAAAAAACGGGAAGTAAAAAGGCCCAGTGGAATAAACAGCATCTGGAAAAGAAAAAAAGACTTATGTCACAGGACTTTATTGTTTATCTATCTCTCCCACAGTATCTGCTTCCGGCCATTGTGCACATCAACCACCAGCCATATTTGGAGAGAGGAGATGGTCCAATTGTGAGTGCTCATATTTGAATACAGTTTGCATCAATTTTAAGCATCTCCATTCAAAATGAGAACCATAATGACATCAAGTCTGCTTTGTGTACATTTTGTTTTTTGTTTGTTCCTTTTCTTTCTTCCTTTTCTCAGTGCCTGGTTCTAGCTCCCACTCGTGAACTGGCCCAGCAGGTTCAGCAGGTGGCATACGACTATGGCAAGTCCTCCCGAATCAAGACCACCTGTGTGTATGGCGGTGCCCCTAAAGGTCCACAAATCAGAGACTTGGAGAGAGGTATCTTAAGCTTGGAAGTGTCAAATCATCTGTACTACCATGTATGTTCAAGAGGGAATTTAAATGCACAAATGGTTTAATTGCAGGTGTTGAGGTCTGCATTGCCACCCCTGGTCGTCTGATCGATTTCTTAGAGGCAGGAAAGACAAACTTGCGGCGCTGCACTTATTTGGTCTTGGATGAGGCTGATCGCATGCTGGACATGGGCTTCGAGCCACAGATTCGCAAAATTGTAGATCAGATTCGAGTATGTTTGAATTTTATATTTTCAGTATTTTTTTAAATATTCTTTTTTAAATTTTGTTGTAATACTACTCATAGATAGCAATTTATTAATGTTTTTATAGTTCTAATTCATTTACAGTTTGATGCAAAGCATCTTCTACATAAATTATAGAATATCTTATCTCAAATACATGTGGTGCATCTCTGTTACTTGCAATCATGTTGGAATAGTAGTAAAAGCAGTTCAGTTTTATCTGAATTATGGTTGTTCTGGGTCTGGTGATAAGTGTCAATTTGTTGAAGGGTAATACACCCATACAAATTAGTTCACTCCCTCACTTCTTGGTGTAAATAAGAAGTCACTCTACCATCTGTTAGTTATTGGGAGTATTGAACAAACCCACACAAGCACTGGGTGAATAAGCCTCACAGAAATTGGGGCATACATGCTACCAGCTGTACCAAAGTGCTGTCTACAAAGAGTATATTCAGCTGTACTGTTAATCTGTATCCTTCCTTAAAGATGTCAAAAAGTCTCTGTCTCTCTTTCACAGCCGGACCGACAGACACTGATGTGGAGTGCTACTTGGCCTAAAGAGGTGCGTCAGCTAGCAGAAGACTTCCTTCGGGACTATGTCCAGATCAACATTGGGGCCCTTGAGCTCAGTGCCAATCATAACATCTTGCAGATTGTGGATGTCTGCATGGAGAACGAAAAGGACAACAAGTGAGAACATTTAAGGACAGATTTGTTCTGAGCTTTACGCAATGCCAAATAGTCATGTTAAAAAAGGTTTGCAATAAAGTATTAAATCATTCTGCTATAGACAGATTGAACTTGACTTTATAGTGTTGTTGATGGGTCTTTAACGAAAGTCAATTGAACTGTCATTGCAGTACTTGTTTGTTAACACCGGTGAAGACAGTGTAGAGGTGATGTGTATTGAGGACAGTGCCTAAGGCCGAGGGAGTTAGACACAACTTTAGAAGTAAAGTGTGTTTTATTTCCCCCACTGTGGCTGATGGGAGTTTAATTTGTTCTGGTCTCTTTACCTACAGGCTGATTCAGCTGATGGAGGAGATTATGGCTGAGAAAGAGAACAAGACCATCATTTTTGTGGAGACAAAAAAACGATGTGATGACCTCACTCGCAGGATGAGGAGAGATGGGTAAGAGGGTGATTGTTTACTATAAAAGTAGAGCTGGGAAAAGTGTGAAACAGGCACTTGTGTCCTCAAGTATATATTTTCTCTTATGCATTATACGTAGGATTTTATGTTGCCATAACTGTATAAATTATGCTAACTGGTATCACATAGTCACTGTCTATATAACAACCTGTGAACCTAAAGATACCTCTTTACCTTTAAAGTGATATGTCTAACAGTTAGTATTCATTATTGGTCTTTCCTTGCTTACTATCTAAAATAATCATAAATACGGCAATGTGTTCTAACCATGATTAAGGTTAACGTTTACATTTTTTAGCTAAATGGAAGGTAGTTGATACTGTTACAGTGAGCAGGCAGATCTGTGGTCTTGTCTAAGCAATTTTGTGCTGAACAAAAATTTTGGTCCAGTTTAATTTTCAAAACATGCAGTTTCACATTTCATTTCAAACTATGTTTAGTGTGTGGCTGTGGCCCTATCTTGCCCCTATCTTGACACCCACACACACAGAATCCATCTGCAAAATTAAATAGTAAAAAAACACATGATGGAAGATGTTTACATGGCTTCTTTCCCCAATTTAACAAGTTATATTTTTTTACTCTTAACACTGTCAGATAGGGGTTTGAATAAGACTGAGTGATAGTTTGATAGCATGTTTATTTACAAACCTTTTGGCTGCTTATGAACAAATCTAATCACTGGTTATGCTTCTGTTTACTTAGATGGCCAGCAATGTGCATTCATGGTGACAAAACTCAGCCAGAGAGAGACTGGGTTTTAGCAGGTAATACTATATAAATAGAATATTCTTTGGACACATGGCTGCTATTTAGAATATAGGATTCCCATCTAGTTTTGTAGGATGCGTCATTAGTCTTTTGCAGCCCCCTGTTGATTGAGTGAATAGAGGCTTTTTGTTCTTTATAAATGAGGTGGTTACGATCATTTTTATATTTAAATGGTTTCACTAGCTTCTTATCAAACACAGGGACTTTATGTGGATTCCATAAATTTTTATATGGTTTGTTGAATCTGTAAATGCAGACCCCTTCAAATATGGAGGGCTGACTATGGATTATGGTCATTTAAAGCTGTCATTTGTTTTTGTAAGCAATTGGGGTTTGCACATTTGAGCTATTTTAATACACTGTATTTTTTTCTTGTTATTTTCCTATTGATAATTTTAAACTATTTTATTAACTGTAGGCTTTAGTAATAAAATCATGTCTCTGTCTGTGCTATTTTAGAGTTTCGCAATGGTAAAGCTCCCATTTTGATTGCTACTGACGTTGCCTCCCGTGGGCTGGGTATGTTCACAATTCAGAAGGAAATGCTTACACCACACCTCTAAACACACATCCTCACACACATTCTTACACACACACACACACACACACACTGACTCTGCCTCAACAGAAATACACTTTTTTTTTTTTGTGATAATGTTTTTAATGTATATTCTTAATTTCTGATATACTCCTTTTAACATGTTCTGAGGAACGATTTGTCATCCAAAACAAATTCTTTCTTCTTCAAACTATCTTCTGCCTTTACACTATCTCTGTTTTACAATCTTTAAGCATTGTGTCTTTTTATGTTCTAGCTTTAATTTAATGTGGTTCATTTAAAATGTCCAACAGCCTGGAGAAAGACCGTGTTTGCTGGATCCTTCTTTAGATTACAATATGCTCTAAGCCTCTATTTCCATGTTGAGCGTTTTTGTCTGTTTCTTGTTACTGCTGTAAAAAAAAAAAAAACATAGTCCTTCAAATGTGGGGCTTGCTGGCTCACTGTTGACCCTAGCTTGGACCTGGGGGAGATGCTCAGCTCCCTTTGTCTCCTTCTCCTCCAAACTGTGCCCAAGTGCAACTTAAGTAAGGAAGCTGAGGTACCACAGATCATCACTGGTTTGTTTTCTAGATTGTATTCCCACTGACGTTTAGAGGCCGGAGCTTTAAAGTTGTGTTTTTTTTGTGTCTTTTATTTTACTTAAAAACCTGGTTTGAAGAAGAGGAGGTGGGTTGTGTTGGGTTGCCAAATTCAGTACGTCTCACTCTATCATTGTTCTCTCTCCCCCTCTCAGGCTCTTTTGAACTCCCTAAATGGCAACTCAGGCAGGCTGTGCTAATTTGGTACAGCAGCTGCTCTCTACCATAAGCAGAGACCTGTGAGGCGCTAGTGGATAAACCCACTCCTCAACTTCTGCCATCAGCCTCTGCTTCAAGACTGCAGAAAATTAGCACTGGACTGCAGCATTATAACCAGGGTCTTCAGGACTGGCATTCTCATAACCTCCCAAATCTGTGCCTGATTTTACTTTATCCAAAATCAGTAAGCATTGATTAAAAAAATAATAATAATAAAAAAATCTGATGCCATGGCCCAATGGGACTCATTAGCATGAGGGACCTGGGCTAGCTCCAGGTCAGATGGAAAGGGAAGACAGATGCAGAGAATGAGAGAGAGAGGGCGGTTAATTGAGTGCTGGATCCAGTCCGGTCCGGTTTGTGGAGGCCCTGCAACCCGGTGAGAGAGAGAGAACTGGAAGGGAGCCGGTTCTGCTCCCGCCAGGCGTTGCTGGTGTCGTGCCGAGGGTGAAGGGGGGGCAGCTGAGCGTGTGAGCCCACAAAAACCTCTTCCTCTCGGGACTCTCCACGGGACCTGGGACTGATCTCAGCCAGGAATAACCTAACAATAGGGTAAGTACCTGACCACGCCCCCAGTAATGACAGCGTTGGTACAAGTCATAACCAGTCATTTTTCATTCCAAATTTTGCTTTCATTCTTTTCATTGCTACACGATATACTGTGCACAAGGAGACTGTAACTGTTAGGGTCACGTACAGTGTTGTCTGAGCCGCCTCCTCCTTTGTAATGAGAAACAGACTTGGTTGGTTAGCCACATGGATATGCCAAACTGTTTTGGACATCACTTTCCAAAGCATTGAAGTAACCTGCGCATCAAATTACTAGCGACCTACAAACAGCCTTTTTAAGAAGGCAGTCATTTCATTTCCTTAAATCTAGGACAATTTACTGTTTAAAGTTATTATTTTGAACTTCAGTTTCAGCATAAACTATTTGTAACTTCATTAGTAATTCATATTTTAAATGCACCTTCACTCTTCATTTACCTGTATAGTTTTGATGGTTTGTAAAGCACACAGATTTAGTTCCATCAAGCAGGGTTTGTGGGTTTAAAAGCTAACGTTGCACTTAAAGGCATGGTCATATTAAAAACCTGCCGTTTATGTAGCTGACTTTACAGGATTTACGTATGCAGTTTAACTTTTTAACCAGAGAGACCAAATCAGGTCCTACATATATACAACATAATAAATTTATCTGCTTTTCCTGTCCACTTCACTGTTAGCGAGCTAAGCTAACTTTGTCCCAAAAACACAAAATCAATAAAACATTGATGAAGCTAAAATGAAGCTAATTTGTCAGGCAAATTTTGTCACAGAAAGAAGGAAATCCTATTAGAATACATTTAATTGTGCACATGGGTATTTTGCACAGTTATTCAGTAGTTGTGTCCCTAAGACAGTTCAACAAAGAACAACCTAAAAATGTGACATGCAGCAACAATGAATAGAACATACATTGTTACACATGTTTACTCCATGCCATTTTCAGTGGTAATGATCAAATGAATAAGATCGTCTTATTTGTAATGTGCATAGTTGAACTCAACTTGCAGGTGTAGTTGTGTGCTAGTGATCAGATGGATGGTGATCGAATGTAAGGCAAGTAGAAAACTGGTAATTCCTGAATGTATGTAAATTATAGGTTGTAATTGCTAAACAATGTAAATTAGAATTCATGGTTGTAAAAACTTGCAAAACAGTCATGGTGGCAGAAGAATTCATTTTAGTATAATTTTATGACTAAAACTCTCTGAAGACCGGTTAAACATTTTTAATGTGCAGGAAGCCAGAGAGATGGAGTTTAAAACTGTCTCAGTTTGGCTGTTAATGTGTATTAAGCTATAAGGTGTTATTGCCGTTCATAATAATACAGGTGTTCATTATCAACAGTACATTTTAATACCTAGTTAAGGAAAAGCTTTTGCTACCAACAGCCTTATCAAGTAAGCTTTGTGGCTGTTATTTAAATAGGCAAGCCACATGGTACTTTCTAAACCAGCTACACAGAGATCAAAGTTCTGTTAGTTCTGTAACACTATAATGCATGGAAAGCATAGCAATAGATTAAATGTTCATTGCTATACTTTACTGATTTCCACTTTTAATTAGTGTTTTTTGTTTTTTTTCATAAACCTCTTCCACACCTTTACACATTTTGAAGATGTGGAAGATGTTAAATTCGTCATTAACTACGACTATCCGAACTCCTCGGAGGACTATGTGCACCGCATTGGGCGTACCGCCCGTAGCACCAATAAAGGCACAGCCTACACTTTCTTCACTCCCGGAAACATGCGGCAGGCACGTGATCTAGTACGGGTCCTGGAAGAGGCACGGCAGGCCATGAACCCCAAACTTCTGCAGATGGTTGACTCCGGACGAGGGTCAGGAGGTAAGCACTGGAAAAATTGTTTTGATGCTGCTGTTTAGTTAATGCAACTTGGCACCTAAAATACCTTTTTGCTTGTGGTCTGGGGTGCCTTTGGGAAATTTATTCTTTATAAACCAACTGAACAATCTGCCTGTAGTGAAAATTGGTATTGTTGCAAACAAGTTACAAATCTTTTGGAGTTACACATTTTTAACTTTCACTGTTCAGGCTAGAACAGGTTTGAACCTCTGGGGTACTCAGCTCTCTTAATGACAGATGTTTCGATTAATAAAATAAAGGGGGAAAAATCTGAACTAATTTGACACAAGGTGAGTAATTTTTGTCAGGAAAGATTTGATTGAGTTTGATTTAATTGCTTATGAAGATTTGTATTAGAGATTAAGCATTTCTCTAGACCTGCTTGTAAGACAAACCATCTACATGTGGAAGAAAATGTACCACTGTTGTTAGATACCTTTGTAGTAGAGAGCATCATGCAAAGATCACACCAAGAGCAGTCAGTGGTCAACTTTGGCTTAATCAAACCAAATTTTTGAATATACCTAACCACAGCACTCCTGCTAACAAAAATGAGTTAATTTAGGTAATGTTACATTACTAGACTAACATTAGCCTTCTGATTGAGTAATGAACTTGGTAGGCAAGTTTCTGTCTGAGTTAGTTGTGTTTCATTAAAGCCATTGTCAGGTTTGGAAGACCGGAGTTTGGAAAATGTATCACGTCAAATAATCAAGTGAGTGTTTGCTAATTGTGTCAATTTGGCTTTATTACAGGTGGACGAATGCGATACCGTGGCTCCAGCTCCAACAACCCCAACCTAATGTATCAGGAGGAGTGTGACAGGCGCATGCGCTCTGGAGGCAGCAGCAATAACAAGGACAGCCGAGGCGGAGGCAGCAGCTATGGGCGCTCAAACCGCGACGACAGATCTTCCGCCTCTGCATTTAGAGATCGCAGTCGGGACAACCACAACAACTATGGCTCTGGGGACCAGCACCAGGGCTACAACAACAGCAGCGGAGGGGGAGGGTACAACATGAGAGTGGGTGGAGCACAGCCGGGTGCAGGCAGCAGTGGCCCAGGTGGGGTGCCTCAGAACCAGCCCGGTCCTCCTCCGGGCCAGTTTAATCAGGGCCCTCCTCCCCCCTTGGCTCAGCCCGGGGTGGGACCTGGGCCACAGCCCCTAATGGCTCAGCAGTTTCCTCCACCACCTCCACAGCCCATGATGGGGGGCTTTATGGGCCCAGGGCCATATTCATACGGCCCCCCTCCACCTCCCCCACAAAGGAAGTAAATAGAAATAAGATGTGTAGTATTGGTTGTTCATCCTGCCTATCTACTACCAGTGTAAACAGAGTGTAGTGTTTAGTGTTTTGTTTTCTTCTGTTCTGGCTGGCAGAGGCGGTCTGGCTTGACGTATATTTAAGGTCGACCATTCAGTGATTGTGGGGTAAGAGCCACACCTGTCACACCATGGACATGTAAGAATATGCTTGTTAGTGATGGCAAACAAAACCATGGCCAATCAAATTATTTTGATTCTTTTTTTTCCTGTGATTTTTGCCAAGTGCCAAAAATTGAGCCCAATTATGACAAAAATAAGTTCTATATTAATCTCAGATTTCATGGAGTGAAATTTTCTAGAGCATTCTTGCTTTTGCTTTTAGAAGGCAAAATTCTACAAACTGACATCAAGTGCTATGAAGCTTTATGGGCAGTTTTATTTGTAATATGTGGTGCTATAGCATCTAGCTGCACATAACTTATGTTTCAGTTCAGATTCAGTCTAGAAAAAAAGTCTAAAATCACATGATGTGAGCCACCAGAAATCTGTTGATTCAAATTTGGCATCGTTTATGTTTGTCCTCATAGATTAAAATCTCAAGATGTTTTGGTCTTTACTGAGAATTTACTTTCTTATAATATTAGCGCTTTAATAATGACTGCAGTTGTGGTTGAGCCGTGATGGAGTTATGAAAGCACAAATTCTCCATACTTGTGATTCTAAACAAAAAAAATCTGTTGTGATATTTAGTATATCAAGATTTTAATATCACCCAGCCTTCCTTCCTGTACCCACCAATAACTAAATTTTAGTTTAGCTTCGTCCTTTTGTACGTTAAAATGTTGCAGTGTTTGAGTAAACTCTTTAATGCATTATCCTTTTGCTTTGTAGTGATTCTCTATTTTAATCAGAACTCTTTTGCAAACTTTATATAGCAGATGTATCAGGATTAAGCTTGTGTATCTAGTTTTGACAGATTTTCCTTTTCTCCTACATCAGCCTGTTGTGTAGATTGTTGTATTTTAAGCATGTTCTAGCTACAGAAAGATGAAGATCATTGATCATTTTGATGGCATCCATGTTTGTGAATGTCAGTTACATTGGTAATCAACCTGATTTGGGGTTTGTATTTGTACAATTTTATTTTTAATAAAGAATTTGACTGAGCAGGATGTGGTGTGACTTGTTTTTGTCTTAGTGGTACTGCCTCCAGCAAGTCCAACAACATAGGTTCAAAAAGTTAGGCAATCTGTAGTGTTTCAACAATCTTGCTAACTTCAAAGACGTCAGACTTCATTGACTTGGAATGCTCAGACCCTCAGGTGATAACTTGATTTCCTATATTGTTTTGAAAGGAACAGCCTGCGCAGTAGAAAGATTTTGTGATTGTTAAAGTGAATACTGTGAATAATTTAAAACTATTTTCCAGTGGAATTAACATACTATGAACAAGAACTGTGAAAACGGATTCAAAGTGTGTGTATACAGTTGTGTTCAAAATAATAGCAGTCCAACATCACTAACCAGATCAATCACTTTTTTTTGGTAGAAATTATATTTATACATGGCAAAAAACTTACTAGTAGGTGTAGTAGAGTAATAAAAAAACCAACAGACCCAACCATCATGACATGCATGCTGCTGATTCTGTGCAATTGAATAAGTAACTAAAAGGGGTGTGTTCAAAATAATAGCAGTGTAAAGTTCAATTAGTGAGGTCATTCATTCTGTGAAAAAATGGGTGTCAAACAGGTGGCCCTTATTAAAGTATAAAAGCAGCAGATGTTGTACATGCTGGTTATGGTGCATTTCTCTCTAAAAAACAGAGTGAAATGGGTCGTTCCAGCCATTGTTCAGAAGAACAGCATACTTAAAAAGTCGATTGGAGAGGGAAAAACATAAAAAAGTGCAGAAAATTATAGGCTGCTCAGCTAAAATGATTTCAAATGCTTTAAAATGGCAACCAAAACCAGAAAGACGTGGAAGAAAATGGAAAACTACCATTCGGATGGATTGAAGAATAGCCAAAATGGCAAAGACTCAGCCAATGATCAGCTCCAGGGAGATCAAAGAAGGTCTAAAGTTACCTAAGAGTACTGTGACAGTTCGAAGACGCCTGTGTGAAGCCAAGCTATCGGCAAGAAGCCCCCGCAAAGTCCCATTGTTGCAAAAACGACGTGCTGAAGAGGTTACAATTTGCCAAAGAACACATTCACTGGCCTAAAGAGAAATGGCGCAACATCTTGTGGACTGGTGAAAGCAAGATCGTTCTTTTTGGGTCTAGTGGCCGCAGACAGTTTGTCAGACGACCCCCGAACACTGAATTCAAGCCACAGTACACTGTGAAGACAGTAAAGCATGGTGGCGCAAGCATCATGATATGGGGATGTTTCTTATACTATGGTGTCAGGCCTATTTATCACATACCAGGGATCATGGATCAGTTTGAATACATCCAAATACTTGAAGAGGTCATGTTGCCTCATGCCAAAGAGGAAATGCCCTTGAAATGGATGTTTCAACAAGACAATGACCCCAAACACACCAGTAAGCGTTCAACATCTTGGTTTCAGACCAACAAAATTAATGTTATGGACTGGCCAGCCCAATCTCCGGACCTTAATCCAATAGAAAACTTGTGGGGTGACAACAAAAATGCTGTTTCTGAGGCAAAACCAAGAAATGAAGAGGAATTGTGGAATGTGGTCCAATCGTCCTGGGCTGGAATACCTGTTCACAGGTGCCAGAAGTTGGTTGACTCCATGAAACAGATGTGAAGCAATTCTCAGAAACAGTGGTTATACAACTGATTATTAGTTTAGTGGTTTACAGGAAAGCTAAATATTGAAGCATTTTTCAGTTTAAACAGTAAATGTTTGAGTTTGTAAAGAAAAATGCAGACTGCTATTTTTTTGAACAGCCTAATATTCCCTTTTCTTCACTTTCTGTAAAGTAATAACACATTTGATCAATTTTAATTCATGTTTTGATTTGGTAAAGAATGTGCAGTGTTGTCAATGCATTTGTGTGTATGAAAATAAAAGCTATTATAAGAATTCTGAGCTTTATTCACTTTTTTAAACACACTGCTATTATTTTGAACACAACTGTAGGTTACTAATAGTTTTATCAGATGTTCTTTTTTGGACCGAACAGAGTTTTAGAATAGATCAGTTTCTTTATACTGTATAAACAGCGGAAATATTAAAAGTACTCTCTTTTGTACATGCCTTATTATTCTATTTATGCAGTTTCCCTTTTTCTTCCAATCTAGTCGTATCCAATTGCCCACATGCATCTTCTCTACTGCTGCAGATAACAAATGCTCGCTCCAACACGTTGGCCAACCGCTTCTTTTCACCTGCACAAGACAGGTTCACACAGAGAGTTGTACAGCGTGTAGTTGAGCACTGCTCTCCATTATTCTCTATTCTCCATTAGTCTCTGTTCAGGTGCCTTTGACCAGACAACAATCCCTTGTCCCTGCCCACTCAGACATAACCAGCTATGTCTGTGTAGGTGGCCAGTCAGTCAACAGCAGACCTGAGAGCAGTGGTGAGCTAGAATGTTTCACCACTGTGCCACCGAGCACCCTATATATGACTTTCGACTTGGTAATATAATGTAGAACGGTGAGGCACCCCTTAATTAAAGCAGAAAATATACAAATAAAAGTAATTTTTAAACCCTCAAGAAAAAGAATAACTTTATTTCCCTTAAATACATATGTGCACTACATTCTTAGTTCTCCCCCCATACTTGTTACGTTCTGTAGTTTTGTTTGGCAAATGTACATAATTGCAATACAGATATTATTTACAGTCAGGAGGAAAACCATGAAGGCTGAGGATGGAACATGGCCTTTTTTCATAATGAGGGGGGGGGAAAGCACCTACAGTTCTCAAACTTTTGACCAAGTCCAGAAACAAACATGATACATTTCTCACTAATTCATTTAGCATCTGTTACATAATGTGCTGTGATAATTTAGGGAAACATTCTTTTAGAGAGGTAAAATAAATACACTGCTATGCAAATCATGAACAGTGACTAACAACACAACCCCACAGAATGACCTTGTTCACACCTGGTCATTTTATGTCTTGAATTTAAGGGGTGAATACGAATGATCCTTGTAGGTGTAATTGCATCTAATGTTTAAGACATTTAAATCTGATCACTTAAACTCCTTAAACTGCCTATGTAAAGTATAAATGCATCAGTCTGTAATTATGCAGTAAACCACACAGTCTTGCCATTGTTGGTGCCTTTGTGCATGTATCTTCTGCATAAAACATCTAAAAACATGACCAGTGACTAAGAGAAACGGGACATTGGATCAAATGTGAATTGAATACTGTTGTCCCAACAGCTGTTGAGTTAAGCCATGTCTTTGATCAAGCATAATAAAGTAGTTAAATTAAACATGATTCTCCATACCTCCTGGAGGTTACTAATGCATGATGTAATAAACTTCTTATTCTCTTCAAACAGCTAACAATCACACCCTTTTGTTTTCTTAAAAATGAGAAGCCTGTCATGCTTTTTCAAGTTCTTTCAGCACCCAGCACACCCGAGTCACTTCATTACTACCTGATAACATGATTGAAGAAGCATTCATTCTGTGTATAATTTATTTTGTATCATTGTTTATTTTAAATAATGTCTTCATTATAATATGTTTTGAAATGTTACTTAAAAAATATTGACATTTATCACCATCATTAGCAAAGTTTGAAGACTTAAGTTTCTGTGTTACACAATGAGTGGAACATGTAATGGGCTTGTTTAATCATAGTCAACAATTATACAACCAGTTAAATATTGTGCACTCATAACTGATTTTATTTTTGTGATTAAGAAAAGATGAGAAGCTAGATATGCTCCTTCACTTTGGGTGTTCTAGTTTTTCCCAATTAAACAGATGGCCCACCTAATTATTAAGTTCAGTTGTTTCAGCCACATTCATTCAATTGTGCTTAAGACACAGCGTTTATGTCTGACCTCACAACCACTGTTTGTCTAAATGGGCACATTTTCACAGACTGACTTATGGAAATCATACACTAGAGAGTGGAGGCTGCTAAAGCAACAAGAAGGGGACAATACAAAAATGGCTGTGGAGTGTCTACAAAGTGGGCAGTGGTAGCTTAGCGGTTAAGGAACCAAACTTGTAATCAGAATGTCACTGATTCAAGCCCCACCACTGCCCGATTGTGGGGCCCAATCATTTGGATTGTATAGGGTCACAATGGATAAAAGTATCTGCTAAATTCCATAAATGTGAATGTGACCTGACTATATATTGCCTGGTGCAACACAAAGTAGTGAAGTGACATTATCTAACATGTCGATCAGTAAATTTGAATACAAGTGTAAATTCATGTGGTTAAAATCCTAACAGGATACGACTCAGATCCAAGTCACATGAAATAACCAGGTGTAAACAGGGGCCAAAAAAATAAAAGTTAAAAGCTACTGAACCAAAATAAACAAAGGAAAAGAAACGTACAGATCTTTGTACACATCAGCATTTAAAAGGAGCAGTACAGAAAAAAGTAAAACATCAGATCAGGCACATATGGTAGATTTGAACAGGACTTCAGCATCCATGTAAAACAGAACAGGACAAATATAGCAGTTTAAAGCTGCCAAATAAGAAATCATTCATTATAAAAGGCAAATCATATAGGGGAGTCTATGAAATACATACAGAATAAAATATGGAATTTATTTAATTATTTTCTTCTTTCATGTGTTCCTCGATGAGCCAAGCCATATAAGTATCCATAGTTTGCTTCTGTAGTTTTACAGTTACTATACACACTTCACTCAAACTGTGTTAAGCCCTTAAATATTCCTGCAGTGTAACACTTAGTTTCAAAAATGGAAACAGTAGTCCATTAGTAGTACAATACTAGAATTCTCCCCTTAGGACAGTTTGGTATCACCCCACAGGATATCTATAAGCCTTTGTGGATGGAAGAAGCCGGATAGCACCGCACTACAAGTATCACATTTGTATTCACAATTGCACTTTGGTTACCACAGCTTGGGTACCACAGGGCAAGAGTTTGTGTGCAGCTATGACAGTGGCTTTACCTGAACTGAGGATCAGTGTTAAGCCAAAAACCCCAAAAACAAATTAACAAACAGATATATTCTTTATCTCCCACTTTATAACTAAATTGTGCATAGAAATGTCTTCTGGAAGATTTGTCTGTGTAAAAAAAAAAACACGATCAAACAAAAATAGAATCTGTATTGTGTCTTACCCTACCCCACAGAAGCAAACTTCAGACACCAAACATCTTGGCTAATCTCAGACAAGGGAAGATTGATGTTAATGCAATTTGGCCCAATGAATGCTTGAACATTTAGTAAATAAGGGTCTGGTAAAAATTCGTCGGACTTTCATTTTTGGTCAGTCATCAAAAACACAACAGTGTTGTGCAACTTTTGTTTAAAAAACAAGCCCAGACAAACAGAACTCTGAGCAAGTCAAGGATACAGTGCTCATCAGACCAAAACGAGATTGGACTTCTATAGCATTTCATATCAAGTCTGTTCAAGTAGCCGCCATTTCGTCTCTCATGCTGATTCCCTCTGTAGTTGAGTATAGCCAATTATTTGACAGTTCTCTCTAACACATACAGCACAATGGAGTATTTATGAAAGACGCGCACACACATTCACACCTCCCATTTAAAGAAGGCCAGAAAAAGTTTCACACAACAAGACCGAAGCAGCAGAGGAGGAAAATGGTTCAATAACGGTAAATAGTTCAGTTCGAGTTGAAGAGAGAGGAAGAAGAAAAAAAAGAAGATGAAAACAGCATAGGTTCGAAACGCCTGAACAGACTCGGATTCAGAAAAATGAGACCCTCGCTCACTTTACCAGGTCATGTTCACTCGCAGTGTTGCACTTCAATTTGCTACTATTCACATTTCACCACAGCTTGGTGTTGGATATAATGCGAGTTTAACACTGTCGTACCTTCAGCAAAACTTGAAAAAAGGTCAAGTGAGAAGGGACTCAGGTTTCTTCTGATTATAAAAGCCAAAAACGCTCCCGTTGGCCGAGACCAACGAGACACGGAGGGATAAAGCAGCAAGGACTCAGTCTTTGCGTCTAAAGGATTCCCCAGGACTCTGGAGGCGGGAACTGCTCTATGTCTCCACTCTCGTCATGGGACTCTTCACCTAAATCAAAGGTCAGCTTGTATCTCAGTCGAACCTTTTCCTGCAGAACAGGTTAGAGAGAGGTTATTCACGCCATCAGTACAGAAACCACAAAGAAAGATATCTGGCTTTTTTTCTTTACCAATCTGGTTTTAATTTTCACTCATTTTCAGATTTGGGATGATTTATTTTTGTAGCTGTTTTTTCTCTAACTCGACAAAACTTTATATTTTTTGACTACTGACAACATTTTGTAAATGGGTGGAAAGGGTCTAATATGTGGGCAGACTGCTGAACAGCCTAGCAGTGGTCCTGAGCCCGGATAAAATAAGGTTGTGTCAGGATGGGCATCTGGCATACAAACTGTGCCAAATCAGGTATGTGGACCAAAATGATTCACTCTGGCCACTAAATATGGAAGCAGCAGAAAAATAAATGAATAAATACTGGCTTTACTCAATGGGTGTTTGCTCATGAAGCTGCGTCATCTTGTATGTAATCGGTTGTATGGATATAAAGACAACAAGGCATGTTCAGCTCCAGCAGTAAATGTACTGCAAACCCAAAATCTCTAATACTCTGATGATATTTTTTATCTGATACTACGCTGTAATGCAAGTTTGTGGCTACATCCTTCATCCTGGGTAAATGGAAACTACTTTTGCACATAAACTAGGATGTATTTTGTGCAAAAAAGGGGAAAATGAGACATGCCTGATGCAAATGATCACATGAACCATTCAAGGTTGAGAAAGATTTGAGGGATATATAGGACTGAATCCATCTCTATCCATCAGATTATGTACCAGATGTAATTTGGTAAAAAAAATTATTTAGCATTGCGGGTTTCAAAGACACTACATTCTGTGTTAATTCAGTTTCTCAGATATCAGAACTAGCAGCTGGATTGAAAAAGTGTTTGTGCGTGTCACCTTGTTAGGGCTGGCCAACAGCAGGACTTGTGTAATTGCAGCAGGAGGAAGAATGGGGTTGAAAGCTGGCAGATCTGTTCCAGATGGTGGCTGCAGCTTCACTCTCATAGTCTATGTAGGCATTAAAACACAAAAAAACTGAACATGAGAAAACCTTTAAGGGTAACCTGGAACTATTGCCTCTTTTTGAGTTTAGAACACTGGTCATGTCTAAAAAGATGAGTCAGGAGACACCTAACAGGTATTTTTTAAAAACTTTTTTCTTTAATAAAAGTACACAAAAGTAGTCTGGCTCTCTTGGAGTTGCCAAATTGAGAATCTTTGGCCTAAAGCTTGAACATCTGCCTGCATAATTAGGGCAGTGGTAGCTCAGCTGTTAAGGTACTGGACTAGTGATCTGGTTCAAGCTCTAGAAAACTTACTGTAACTTATTGTAACCGCTACATCACTCAAGTCATTAAACACCAGATGAAGACAAAGAATTTCAGCACTTAAGCTATCTTGATCATAGCGCACTTTTTTCTTTTAGCAGGTGAAAGAAAGCTAATTACCTTGGGCACGGCCGCCTGGAAGCGGATGTTTGTGAGGGGTATGGGAGCAGACGACAGCATGGAGATGATAACCACCAGGACATCAGGGCGAGATGGAGGAGAGTCACGTGCAAAGTGAAACAAAACGCGTAAGCTGTGCTTGTCAAAGATAGTCACAGGCAACATGCTACCTGTAAGGTGGGGGAGGGGGGAGCAAAGTCATACATCAAATCATATACACCAAAGTATACACAAATGCAGAGAAATGCAAGATTCTTACTGGGTTTAATAGACTCCAGAGGCACGGTAACACTGGCTAAAGAGACTTCATCTTGAGTGGAAGGAGCTGAACTGATGCCCAGTGCAGAAGGCTCATGGCTGGGCTGTGAGTTTAGGAGAGTAGCAGGCTCAGAGGAAAAAGCCAGGATTGGACTGGTGCTTGTGACTGGGTTTGTGTGCAACTTAGTTTGGAGGTCTCGCAAAGTAGGTTTGGACTGAGACTGAAGTTTATCCCTGCAAAGAAAACACTGATGAGCCGAACCATTAGAACCACCCACCAACACCCACAAACAGATTAAGTTGAAATGATTTGTGAAGCATTATTTTACAGTAAATGGACCTACAGACTTCCTGACATCATGAAAAGTCAAAACTATTTTACAGATAGTGGCTGTACCATTTGACCTGCAGGTTCTCAGGCGGCAGCGATTGCTGGAGTAGGGTCTTTCCCAACAAGTCCAGCTCATCCAAGGCCGTCGTGGCAGGAGGTGGGACACTGGCAGGGTTCTGGGCGGCCACTGCAGGCAATAGTACGGCAGCTGGTACTGGGGGTACGGGTGTGTCTACGGTATCTGACAGCTGACACAGACAAACAAGACTTAACATGAAAACAGCACAAAAGAACCTACAATAATTATTGATGATAGTTTACAGCACTGATTTTTCAACATGATCTCTCTCACCTGAAAGGAGTTCCATGTGGTAGCATCCCCATACTGGGAGGAGATCAGATTAGAAATGGGTGGAACATCGGTTAGCCCTGAAAAAACATACCACTGCATGAGCTCTCGTTTACATTTTAGGCATTTAGCAGATGCTTTTATCGAGAGCGACCTACAATTATTACTGAACACACAATTTGAGCAATTGAGGGTTAGGGGCCTTGCTCAGGGGCCCAACAGTGGCCACTTGGCGGTGGTGCTGTTTAAACCGGCAACCTTTTGATTACTAGTCCAGTACTTTCCAGCTGCTCTACTCTTATACAATTTGTCCAAGTTTTTTTTTAATTTACTTTTAATGTACAGTCACCAAGCACAGATACACCTGGTCAAACATTTAATTATAAGGTACACCTACCATACGGATGAACTTTGGGTTATACAATAACTGAATGCGGCCCTTATAAATATATGAAAAGGTCAAAAGCCCATGATCACAGTCTTTATTATTCGTTGTTTTTTTTTTGTTTTTTTTACCATTGATCATTTAATTTGGGCCAGCATGTAAAACCGCAAAAAAGCAAATATTGAAGAAACATTTACCTGGATTTAAACCAAAAACTAATCAGCTACCTACTAATGCAATAATGATTGAAATAAGCCTGCAGCTTTTAAAAAAACAAATGCATATTTTACCATTTCCAGAAAAGTCTTACACAAGATTTTAAGGCCCATGGGAACCCTGCATGTTCACACTATACTTTACCCTTGCTGATAGCGATAAAGAGAAGACCATAACAGCAACTCCTCCTACCAAACATCTGTATTCACTAATAAATAGGAAAGCTAAGCCAAGGTCAGCTCTTACCCAGAGACATTAGCTCATCATCCAGCAGGCTGATACCCAGCTCTTGTGATGGTGGGGTCTGAGAAGGGAATTCTGAAAATGCTAGGGATGAGGGCGACGTGTCAAGTCCAGTAAGGTCCAATAGCGCTGTGCTGCTCCCTGCCAATGAAAAGTTAATTTTTTTTAATTTAAAGAAGAAGCACACTACAATACATGTTATACTTTGAACAGACACTGGGAGTAATTTCACTACAGCAAGTGTTCACGTGTCATGTTGTTTGTGATGTAATAGGTGTGTGTAGTTTTGTGTGTGCTTACCCTTGATTGTGGTTGTGGCAGTGGTTTCTCCATTCACCTCCTCTCCCTTTACAAGCTGCCTATACAGGTTAATTACCTGCGTCAGGCTGTCGTTGGCCTGCAGGATCTCCGCTGCAAAAGAAAAAAAATTCTCTTTGATGAACAATACACATGCAGAAGTACTAAGTACTGTACAATGATTTGTGCTTTCACATCATGCTTCTGCTACACTAGACTCTCAAGCTGACCCTTAGGAACTAATAAAACATCTGTTGGTTCTCACCTAGAGCTTCATCGTTGTCTTCTGTGTCACTGGCCAGCCTGAACAAGGTAGGTCTCATCTTCTCACATCTCTGGTACAAATCCTGGAAGTACCACCACAAATACACAGTTCAAATAATAAAAAAAAACCTGAATAAACTCTACCTAAAGACAGAGTTCTTAAAATAATTATTATATAACATAACTCAGTAAACTAGTCAGTCATGTAAAACATAATGGGTCACATGATGGCTTTAGTGTGGTGCAGCAGTAAATTACGCCAATGCTATGGGCGGGGTGGGAGTCTACCCAGATATGATTGACTATGCCCGGGGGGAGGGTTTGAATTACAGGATGACAAACCTAACCAGGATAAAGCAATTGATTAAAAAAGTTTTCCTAAAGGTTTCTACAATGTAAAGTGTACTGTTTCTTTTTCTTTACTTTATTATTATTAAAGTCAGGCCTTACATTTAAATAAACCTAATTTTGTTCAGTCAACATAAAAAAATAATGCTAATCACGAATAAAATGAACATGCAGTGCCACCATCTAGCACCACACATAAAAAGTCACATCAGAGAAAGGAAAGGCCAAATAGGAAATGACCTACACGATGCTGCAACAAAGACTCCCTGTTATGCTGCATTCACATGATACACAGCAAAACCCCATTCACTCTGACTGTCCCTTTGTTTCCTATTTAGTGAAGCAGTGCTGCTTACCGTGCCACTGCACTACCCTGAGAACTGCGTAATGCGCAGATTAATCATTGAACTTTGACCCCGTTTACCACAGACCTTTTTAAAGCAGCAACAAAAGTAAAAGGCTGCCTTATGAGAGTCCCGCTAGGCAAAAAATCCACAGCAAGAGTGCAGTGCAAGCAGCAGGGGTCATAAATAGACTTTGGGGGGGAAAAAAGATGTATCCAAATTAGGGCAGTGCAATTAAAGTCATTTGTATTTTCATCTACCGTGGATGCAACATTCACATCAGTAATTGCCTTGGATTTCTTATTCACTGATGGAAACAAAATCAACTGTGCTTCAAAATAGTAATTAGGGCTTAATGTGACGTTTGTGTTTATCTAGTAATCACCATATTGAAAGCATGAATCAAAGACAGCGTTTGTGTGTTCTCACACCTTGATGAGCTCCTCATTGTCATGCGAACTGCATTCTTTGCTGTAGTCTCCCAGAAGCTGTGTGAGTAATTTGACACTCTCCTTCACTTCCTGAATAGTGTTTACTCTCTTTGATACCTTCTCCATGCGCTTCTGATCCTGCTTGTGCACACACACATTATACCAAATTTGACACTGTAGGTACATTGCAACCAGCTAATAAGTACATAGAAAAACAAAAGAAAACAAAAGCAAAACATTTAGTGAGAAATAGGGACATCTGTCTTGCTTGCAGTCAGCAATCAGGACACACACTGAGACATCAGTGCACACATACTAACCTCCTGAACCATTTCCTTAATAAGCTTGTTTGCTGCTCTTAAGTCCTCAGGGTGAGTGCTATTAAGCAAACGAGACAGCATCTAGAGAGGGAGAGAGAAATAATTATTTATTAAAAACAACAAATTCAAAATCCTCCAACCCCTAAAATCCAGTTATGTAGGCTCATCGTTTACACAAGAGCAGGTCATCTACATTCCAGAAGTTTACGATCACACCAGATTACTTGGAGACTTTAATAAAGACCACTTTCCTGAAGCTTAGTCATAGAGCTTTTGTAAAGTTCAAAGCAATCAACACTTCAATTCATCCCAAAGGTGTTCAGTGAGCTTCAGTCAAGGCCCAGTGCAGGTCATTATGAACCTACATTATACTGGAACAGAAAAGAGCCTTCCCCAAAGCGGGGGTGAATTGCGATGGATTGCCGCTCTGTCCAGGGCATTCCTACCCTGTGTTTCCCTGTACAGCCATACCTGCTACTGCCCTGACCAGGAAAAAGAGGCTGATGAAAATGAAATAAATTTTTAAACCTGTTAGCCATGGGTCTGGCTGAAAAACCTAAACTCGATAATCAGAAGGGGTGTTCACATACTTTTGCACATACTAAAATGCATAGTGCCTAATCTTTTTCTTCATAAATTCTTCATAGATTTATGTTTAAAACACCAAAGCTAGGCGCTCTGGTTAACTTGGGGAAGCACTGGTGCTTCTGGACATGTGCCACTTTGTAGGGATTAGTTACAACCTTAATCCAACCCACCTGACTAGCAGCAGCTTATTTAGGTTTCTAAAGGCATTAAAATACTTTAAAAAAACATAATCATTCTTATTTAAACAATGAGCAGGTAAACTAAAAGTAACCACACTTTCGGAGGACCAATACATAAAGGTTTGTTTACTTAGTGACAGAACAGCACATTATGTATCTGCACGGATGCAGAATGTGCTGAATAAAGAGCGAGCAACAACAATTACCAAATCTACTGACAAATGAAGGCTACACAGAAGTGGTCTCAAAGGACAAGAAGCTGCCTCTAAACCACTTCTCAAAAAAGTAAACAAGACAAAACGTTTGACATGAGCAAAGGTGTTAAAACTATGGATGTTGATGACTAACTGATAAACCAACCAGTAAAAGTCATTGACTAATGCTGTTGATTAACAGTGCCATTTTAATTCATTTTAAGAGCTGACTCTTGATTTGAATTGATCTCTACAGAATGATAGTGCCAATTTGTCAGTTTTATCTAGCTGCAAAATTCTAACCCAAATGGAAAAAAAGAACTTTTTAATGCATTAATATTATTTAAATATGAATTGTTGTTACATTATTCCTTATTAATATATATGCACCAATGAGCTAAAACATTAGGACCACCTGCCTAATATGCTGTTAAGACTCTCTGACACCTTCAAAAGATCTCTGAAGGAATCCTTGTGGTGCCAGGATGTTATTACATAATATGTAATAAAGAAATACTGTATTAAATTTAAGACAAAAGGAAAATAGAGGCATTTTCACTAGTCTACCTTTGATTTCTCTTCATCCTCAAAGATGGCATTTTTGGGTCTGGGTGGTGGAGGGGGTATAGGGTTGTCATCTGGCAAAACAGGGTCCTGTTTCACAATACCTGGAAGACAGACAAGAAGCTGTCACTTAGCAACATTGAAAACATTTACTAGGACTTCCTGTTTGTGTCTACTGGTGGAGGAAATGACACCTAACTAAAATACAAAATGGCTTAAACTGTGCAGCTCTGGTTTAAATTAAAGAATAACTAAATGAATCAATTATTATAAAGGATGAAGGTTTAATTCACCATCATCAGATTTACAGCTTCTTCGAGTAAACACGTGCTTGCCTCTCTGCTTACCTTGTTTCTTCAACATCTGATAAGCATCAGTTATTTTGGTTTCTTCAGGAAACCCCATCGTCCAGCTGTACATGATTTCTAGAACTTTCTTCTTCACTGGCTCTGGGGCCCTAGAGCCCAGATACTACAAAACAGAATGGAATGGAATGGAATATTGGCATAAAAGTCAATTCCGGTCAAATACACCATACACAATTCTGAGACATTTTTTATGCATTAAAAAAATGCAAATGAATGCGAAACCAAGTAAAAAGAAAAACCCCAAAACAATCAACTTTAATGTGTTTTATTTATTTTTATCTACACTAATTTGTTAATGAGGTTCAATTAGTTTTCTCTAATTGTGCTTTTTCCACATACTGCGTGCTTTATTTAAAATCATTATTAGTGTTTGCAGCTGAACTCACAGCAATATTGGAAAAAAACACTAAATACAAATATGCTGGTAAACTGTAATTACAGATGTGGAATCCCACATATCATTAAACAGTGCATTCATTGATTGTCATTGCCCTGTGTGCTTGCTTCAGCAATGCTTACAAAGAGACAATTCCACTGTGGATTGATTTATTTTAACACTGATGCGACACAAGGCACATTCAGTGTGAAATCAGCATAATCCAAGGAAACTACAGACTACTGCCAGAACTAGTGGCCTTGGTAAATACATTAAGCCATAACAGGAAGGAATAGCAAAAACATGTTTAAAAAAAACATCCCCAATCATCTGAGATTTCATTCAAACAGAAGCAGCCGCAAATGTCTTACCTTAGGAGAAACCACCTTGATGAGTTCGTTAAGAAAGCGGAACTTCCCCACCTCATTATGAAACCGTTTTCCACAGTTCTTCATGCAGGTCTCCAGAACCTTAACACACAAACACACAGTTGTACAGAGAAAGTTGGGCACCACTGACCAAATTACATATTTTGTGCAGTTTAAACATTTTTTAAATAGCCTCTTCATTAAATTTGTTTAAAAACATCAAATAGTACCAGACGTTGCTGAACTGTTACCTGTAAAGTCTCAGAAATAAAATAACCTTTTAGACTGTTTGGCAGGGCAAGAACTGTCATTAATAATTGTTATCTACTGACAATCTAAACCATATTATTTTCTCTGACTCTTCAAACCATGTTCTAACACTTAACAACCACATGCTTTTAATAAGGAGGATCTAAACATTTTATAAACACCAAGTTTATTGGTGGTTACAATGCAGAGGATAGCTACAAAAAACAAAAATTTCCTGCTCTTAACTTCTACTAAATTAAACTGTACGAAATGACAGTCATATGAAACCATGAATGTCAAGGCAAGATCAAGAAGACAAAGAACACTCAATTGAACTGCTTGTGTGCTAATCAGATAGACTGAGCAAACCCCCATATGACAGCAAAGTGCAAAGTTCTGTGCAGCGCTGCGTGCACAAGCATAATTTCCATTTAAACGTTGTCAGAAACAAAAAAACCTTTACCTTATCGCAAAGGTAAATCTCTCAAATCATTTAAACATGTATGCCAGAAGTAAATTGATTAAGTAAAAATTAACTCCTCGAAAAAAAAAATTACTAAAGATATGTTTAGAGAAAACATGAATAAGTATGTAAAACACCCTGCCATCTGCTAAGCCTGGATGTGGATCTATGCTTTAGGGTTGTGTGGCAGCCAGCGGCACAGAAAACATTAGAAACAGATGGAACAGATTTAACTAAATAAAATCAAATATGACAGTCAGAGAACTAAAGATTGGATGTTCCGAACATAAACCAAAATCCACCACAAACTAGTTTAAGAAATGCACCTCAAGGCTAAACTCATAACCTTAGAGCAAACTAATGCTGACACCAAATATGATGACTGGTGATCTATAAAAGAACAGTCAGCACCAACACTTGCAGCATGACTAAATTGCCTCTTAGGTGTAAATGATTGGTTTAATTGAGGTCTATCTGCTTTACAGTAGGAAGATCACAATAAGCAAACAACAATAGCTTCTAATAAATGTAGAGATGATGCCAAGCTTTAAAATAGTAATCCCCTGCTCATATAATTTTGATTAAATGTCCACAAATATTTATAGCAAAGGATGATCTGCCTTCCCAACACATTCAGACGCAACCACTGAGCAGAACTGGCTCTTCAGCAAGCCTTTAGTTTATGGAATGTGTTTCTGTGATTCAAGAGCAAAGCCTTACTGTAATTAGAGATGGAAGTTTCGTTGCACAGACAAAAACAACTGTGAAAATCATACTGTTTTACTTCCAAGTTTCCCTTCTGTTTTTTTAATATTCTAGAGTCTGCACATCTCAGGGATATTAGCACAGACAATGAATATGCACAAAATGAGTATGAGAGTCATGTGATACCACATGACTTTCGTGTTTAAAAAAAGATTATTGGATATATGAGTAATTCCAGTCAATAGAGCAGTATATGTGATGTGGGGGCTGATTAGTTAAGGGCAGAATAAGACTCTTTTCTAAGAATTGGCATGAGAAAAAAAAATGATATATTATTATATTACATAATATATAATAATATTTATTTTATTATATATTTTAATAATAATCATATTAATAATAATGGGCTTTAACTTGAATATAAAATTATTTTTATAAAACGCTATTTCAGACAAAGTGAAACTTTTAAGGAGTCGGGGCACACTCCATAAATGATCAGTGCAAACAGAATATCTCACAGCTGTCCCAAAATGTTTCAAAATGTGAACTTACCGTTAATGCCTGCATGGCTTCCCACTCCTGAGGCGACTGAATCTTATGGGCCAAAAGCCTGGTGGCCAGCTGGGGACTGCACAGAAAAGACAGTCAGATTCAATGAAGAGACAATCACTATATAGTAAACCCTGTTAGGTCTAACAAGAAGCTACCAACTTGTTCAGCACCAATATTTAAACATGTCTGGGGTATGTTACGACAGTGATTGCCCCCCTGAACGCCCTCAGACATAGCCAATCATGTCTCTGTAGCTGACAGCATCACTGAAATTGAAACCATGGACCTCAGCGGTAGTGGGCTAGCTTATTTTATGCTGTGCACTCAAGAACCCCAGTCAGTGATCTTTATTTAATGGGCAAATTCTGCATGCTAAAACTACCCATCAAATTGGAAAAGCAAACTAGAGTTTAGTTTAATTGCTTTCTGTGCTAAATCCAACCATTCACAAAAAGAAAATAGAAAATAGATGCTGATTCAGACATAAAGAACAGATCTATCCACCCATCTCTATTAATTTAGATCAGTCCATCTTTCTAGCTATTATTGCTTTTGAGAAAAATGGTAAACTTTATGTTCATTTACACACCATCCTGTTAAGTAATGGCATTTAATAACTGGCAGAACCAAAAATTGCTGAATCAGAGGATACAGTTCTATATCAAGTAAAATGAATACATACAGAATGTGCAGCGACAACTTGTGCACCAGCCTTATAATGTTAGAGAGAAAAATCTTTTTATAAATGCTACACTTCAAAATGTGTACACTAAAGATTATCTTAGGGAGGCAAACACACTTTTAGTACTTTGTCCATAGGTACTAAATAGAGTAGAAGAAAACTAGCAAATATGAATTGGGACTCACCCTTCAGGTTCATTGCTGAGCTGTTCACAGAAAGCTTTAATGTTGTCCCAGTCTGTTTCTCTGTTCAGTGGGTTGGTTGCTTTGTCTGCAAATGACAACAATATGGACAATTCACAAAGATTAGATTACCATTCATCAGCACTTCAGGTTAAAATTAATGAGCATCATCTGGAGAGCTTGTTACATTGATGTTATCTCAGTTTATATTTTTCTCATTAATATTAATATAACTTTTAATTTGAGAGATAATCTTACCAATTTACTATAATGTTTGTTTATGAGGATTTTAACGTCATGTTTTACACTTTGGTTACATTCATGACAGGAACTGTAGTTACTCATTACACAAGATTCATCAGTTCACAAGGTTATATCGAACACAGTCTTGGACAATTTAGTGTCTCCAATTCACCTTACTTGCATTTTTTTTTGGATTGTTGGAGGAAACTGGAGCACCCGAAGGAAACCCACAAGGACACAGAGAGAACATGCAAACTCCACACCACACAGAAAGGACCCGGACCACCCCACCTGGGGATCGAACCCAGGACCTTCTTGCTGTGAGGCGACAGTGCTACCCACTTAGCCTCCGTGCCACCAATTTACTATAAAACAGTACATTCATATTTGCATAACCACAAAGCTTTGTGATTATTATGCAGATAATTTTAAAACAAAAAAAATTAATTACCTCTGTAGTTATTAACAATTATTTTAGATTAAAATGTTTTTGCAACAACCTTACAAGCTGACAGTGCTTTAGGCTGTTTCTGTTCCAGTTTCTGTTACGTTCTTTAGAAGTATTTCCTGTCATATTTATTTTAGATTATTTTATTTTTTACATTGTGCAAAATCATGTGCAATCAGTGTCAGATTATAACAGAGAATTCTTCAAACAAAGACCTGGCAAAACACTGGCAAGTCATAAATTACAAAAATACATAAGATTGGTATGAAGTAATAGGAGTAATTAAAATGACTGTGTTGAAACAATACCATTTCCTATAAGTCACAATGTTCCAAACCATTGGCCTGGTTTGGCCTTTAATGGACACAACAGGACATGTTTAAGGGAGGGAGGACAGAAAGAGAAATCACCGCAATGTCACTACAACAGCAACTCCTGTCTGGTTGAGTGGATACACAAGTGGTAAAGGATTATGAAGAAAAATGCATGCTTTTTTTTTATGTTTTAAAGTTCTTTGTAAGAATCTACGGCTGACTGATGTAAGGAAGCAACCAATAATGTCACACAGAACACAGGAGGTGTGTTCTAGTCTTGCCACTAGAGGTAACCAGAGTGCACAGGGGAATCGAGAATGTCCAAATTCTGAAAATGCATAAAGAAAGGAAACCCTTGGTGCTGACAACAATCTTCCAGAAATCACATAGATCACGACCTGCTTTGCAACACTGCATTTCAGCCAACAAATATTGTGCAATTTTACAAGACGAGCTGCACTTTATGTTGTGTTTTATATAATGCTTCTGTGATTCAAAATTACAGCAAATCCATAAATACTACCAACATTCCTCAGAGATGGTATGATTAACAACATAAGTTACGCAACTTTCTTTAAGTTTTGGAGCCCAGACTAAAGCATTCATTCTTCAAGGAACTAAAAGATATCTTTGGAAAAATTCTTCAACATTCCACTGCAAACCAACCATGACCTGAACGAGAGCATTCCTGAGTAAAGCTGTCCTGAATGCAAAGAAATATTCACTAGCTCCTTCACATAAATATATTGTTGCAAATGTTTATTATTTTAACTGTTGGGAGCTTCTATACGTACAAACAACACGTTAACATTTGACCAATGAATAAATATGAAACATAAATACTCTGGCGTGGTCTAGTTAGCAGACTGACTAGCTGGCATGTCAAGTTGAGTTCATGTGATGTGATGCCTCCCTGATTCGCTTACACTGAACTGACAGCACTTCTGACTAGCGTAGCAGGCTAAACCATCTTTAGTCGACATGTTAGGTTTAAAACATTTCCTGCAAACGGTTTAAAAACAGGTGCTGTAACATTAGTTCACTTTACTCATAAATACTGACATGTTTAAGTGAACTTGTTCATGATAAAATGTGGCTAATAAACAAACTTAGCTCACTGACGGGGTAAGCTAGCTAGTTAGCTTCACGACTTGGCACCAATACGCCTCGTACAAAAGACAACCATAAAAAATGCACCACGTATAATTACTACTAATGTGTCTCGTTAAACATTATAACATATTAAAAGTGTCCTTAAATAAACAGTTAATTGAAACTGTGTGACTCACTGACGCGAGACTCCAAACTCCCTTCCTCTGGCGGAGCCGCCATCTTTCGGTGATTACTACCAACTGCAAGAGAACTCTCGCGAGATTTCATTCATACAATCTCTACTCTCGCGATCTGTGATCATCTTTTGCTTCGTTTTAATGGGTCATGATGATTGATTCAGCTCACCATTAAGAGTCGACTCGTTTGACTTCCAAGTCGTAGTGATTTGGTGTATAACATATTATTATACAAATTAACCTCTAGTATCCTCATTTCAAGTAACAATACTGAATTAAATAATACATGTTTAATATTTACACGACATAAAGATTAATACACTGCAACATAAATGTGAATGATCTACTGACTAATGAATATTTATAAATAAATACATACCTATATTAATTAAAATCTCTAAATTGAGCAATTTAAAAAATAAAACTTAAGAAAGATATGTATGTTTCGCAACGCTCACCCAAAAGAACTGACTCAAATAATGTATAGGATAATGCAAGGATGTAAGGATAATGTAAGGAGCCTTGGTGTCGTCCTGGATAACCAACTGACCTTCTCTCCTCGTGTAGCCAACATGACGAGAGCGTGCCAGTTCCTCCTCTACAACATCAGAAAGATTCGGCAATTTCTCTCCATAAAAACCACTCAGATTCTGGTCCAGTCACTTGTAATCTCACGGCTGGACTACTGCAACTCCCTCCTGGCAGGTGCTCCTACGTCCACTATTAAACCCTTGCAGCTCATTCAAAATGCAGCTGCTTGCCTGGTTTTTAACCAACCTAAACACTGCCACATCACCACACTGCTGCGTTCTCTTCACTGGCTTCCTGTAGCTGCACGCATTCAGCTCGGTACCACGCAACCTCCGAGCCACTAGTCTCGCCCAACTTTGATTCTCCACCCAGAACTCAAGGAAGACGAGCATCAAGGCTTTTGCACTTGCACCCAAGTGGTGGAACGAACTTCCTCTGTCTGTCCGAACATCAGAATCAGAATCAGAATCAGAATACTTTTTTGATCCCAGAGGGAAATTGCACATCTGAGTATCTTGCTGTCTTCAAAAGACGATTAAAAACCCACCTCTTTACTAAGCACTAATCTGACATGTACTTACTTTCTAACACTCTTATTCATTTCCTGCAAAAAATCCCACTTTGGTTCTAACAGGGTTTCAGCAGATTTGTGTTCTTGAACTGTTGTCTACTTAAACTACTGTAAGTCGCTCTGGATAAGAGCATCTGTTAAATGCCAAAAATGTAAATGTACATAGCCGATAACGATGCTTTGAGTTATAACCTTAAAGTACATGTGATTATTTATTTCAGATATTAAAAAAAAAAAACCTTTGGTATGATAAACACAAAAATAACTTTACAGGGCAGCAGCTATTCTGTAAACCAGGGTAACCATATTTTGGTTCTCAAAAAAAAAGACACACTTGCCATCCACAGGCAGGATGGCAGCATGGGCCAGACGGACACCTGCACTGGGTTGAAAGTTTGATTTGGGGGGGGGGGGGGGGGTAATATCATGTAATGGGTGGCACCATGGCAATATGTATAAGGTAGAGTTTTAAATATTTGACAAATGCATCAGTAACCATGCAACTATGTTCTTGAACTTTAATAAACAAACGGTTTAAAAACAAGACAACTAACAAATACAATAATGGTCAGATAATCCTATTACTTTTAATTCAGCGTTTAGCCCTAAACGATAATAAAAACAAATAAAATAGTTCATCAGTAGATATATTTTGACAGAATGTGGCGCTATCACAGCGTTTACAGTAACCTCTATCTTGGTATGCACATTTGGAAATGTTCACGCTCTTTCAGAATCAGGAAAAGCCTTTTTAACAAGGCAATAGTGCAGTCCATTGATCTGTAGCTGTTGTGATGCTTCCTGGTGTAAAATGCAAAAACTCCCTCTGCAGCAGTAACAGCATCTTCTGATTTACCCGAGCTCACAAAATAGTTCATTTACCTGACGAACCAGCATTTTAAAGAAAAAGAAAAGAAACTCTGAGGTCTCTGTGGGGTGGCGGTGGCTCAGTGGGTAGCACTGTCGCCTCACAGCAAGAAGGTCCAGACGGGGTGGTCTGGGTCCTTTCTGTGTGGAATTTGCATGTTCTCCCTGTGTCTGCGTGAGTTTCCTCTAGGAGCTCCGGTTTCCTCCCACAGTCCAAAAACATGCAGTCAAGTTAATTGGAGACACTGAATTGCCCTATAGGCGTGTTTGTGTGTGTGTCTGTCCTGCGCTGGACTGGTACACAGGGTGTTGCTGTGTGCCTTGCGCCCGTTGGAGGGCTGGGATGGAATCCAGCAGAAGCGCGACCCTAAGTGGATAAGCGGTTAAGAAAATGAATGAATGAATGACGTTTCTGTCCTGCTTTCACTGCAGTTGGTTGGAATCCGGTGCATTACTTGTTTATATTTTCCTGTTTGCACTTCCAACCACAGGGCGGCGCAAACCATTTCCCCGCTTGTTGAGGAAGAACCGAATTTTAAGCAGCTATCAAGGAGAAATATAGTGCACTACATAGGGCGTATGAGTATATACAAAGTAGTGCACTATATAGTGATTATGGAGTGATTTGGAACACACCTGTGTCTGAGTCCTGACTTGAGTTCTGCTTTCTTGCTCAGAGCAGGGACGGTCATGGGTGGACTTGTAGTGTGTCTGTAATGAAATAACGCGGTGGTTGGTGTACATGGTTGCGATTATTCATCATTTACAGGGACTGTCCGAATCTAAAACGTTCTGTGTTTGTTCCCAGAGAAGCGTGGACTACTGGAATTACTGACACTTGGATAAATCAAAGTCAAGTACACTGAAGCGAGGGATTTCTGGAGTGATTTTTCTGGAATGGAGTGTGACATTACACAGTTGTCGTGGACTTGTCGGGTGGAAATCTTGTCCTGTGGAAAGATTATTTGTATAACCAGCTACTGAACAGTAACATATTGAAGTTGAAATAACCAGACTTCTGTTAGGAGCTGGCAAGCTAACCGTCTTGTAGCTGCGAATATTCAAATTCGTTCAGTTAGTAAATAGCTGTAGGTAGTTCAGTATCTTCTCTAACAAATAACCAGCTGTTCTATTAATATTCTGCTTTACCTCAGAATTATAGACTTATTTATCTGAGACAGAATAACATTTTAACATTTAGCTTCTTTAGCAAAACCTCTAGTTAATAAAACATTATTTAAATGTATTACTAGCCGAAACGGTTTTGTCTAACCCTAGTAAATGTATAGTTGTGTTCATAACAAACAAAATTAAATGAACAAAACAACGACCAAAATAGTTAATGTAAAGTTACTATTAACTAAGATATTAGCTAATAACTAAGTATTGTATTGTTTTCTCTGTACGCTAGGGTAGGACAATATGTTATTGGGTCATTGTCATCATGATACTGGTATTTGCAATACTAACTAATTTATACCCACACTATGCAATTTAGCACTTAACTAATAACAGTATTTTGATGTTTTCTGTTAGTATTCTCCAATTTAAAATATAGTAAGTTTCTGTGAGAGGAATTTTCTTCAAATTATTGTTAGCAAGCTGTTTGAAGTTAGGCTACCATATTTGCTAAACAATATATTGTGGAGTAATTAAATTGATACATATAATCACATCATCACTGATATCTGGAATATGCAGCTCAGCTGTTAACAGTTTATTCATGTATTTTGTTAGAATTCCCCTCCATGTGGCATTAATGATTGTAAAATGGTAAAAGGACCGGTATTCACATTAACACAAAACCATCAGTTGAGTACAGTTATTCTGTAATATTTCCACAGCAACTAGTGTAACAGTATTTTAAAAATGTATATTTTCCATTCTAATTTTTTATCAGAATATTGCAGTGTTTAGCATTATTATTGCAATAAGCGTCTTTGTCTGTTGTGTGAAGTACTGTACTGTACTGTACTGTACTGTACTATAATCTCAGTGGGACTTGACCAAAGGTGACAATTCATCTTGCTCCAACCTACAGAAACTTTACCTCTTAGCTCTAAAGAAACAATCGTGGACATTTTAAATCGGGATCATTAAACAATGGGATCATTAAAAGCCTTACAGGAATGGTGCAGAGACCAGTGTAAAGGGTACAAAGATGTGGATATTACTAACATGTCAACGTCCTTCAGGGATGGACTTGCTTTTTGTGCTATAATACACAAACACAGGCCGGATCTCATGTAAGTATACTTCTGTTTGTTTTATTTTTTATGTATTTATTTATCCAGCCACATACACACACACAAACAAGAACTGAAAAAGCAGGTTGGATATGGCTGATCGGGCTGCAATAAGTTCTGTAATTAGAGACAGGCAAAGTTGACTGAATTTAGGCCTGCCTTCTTTAAGACTTTAACAACCCACAAAAAAAATAAAGTGGTTCATTTAACCTGTGACCCAGTGATCTGTACCGCTCACATAGTTCGATTATCCCTCCCTGCAGGCACTGCCAATTATGCCTGCTAGATGGTGCCCAGCTGATCGGTGGCAACGACAGGTTTCGAACCGAGGAGTTCAGAATCTCGTAGCTGGTGTGCTAGCCGAATATCCCGCTGCGCCACCTGGGCTTTAATATTGTGTTTTGTAATAGTCATGCATTTTTGAAGAATAGCGACTCATGCAGATAAACAATAGAAACTACTAAAATAGGCACAATGGTAAAATGTGTTATAGTATCACTTTTAAATGATTCAACTGATGACTCAGTAATTTTATTATATTAATGAAGTAATTGATAATGCACCATTCCAAAATCACTTTATAAAAGACTGAGTAAACACTCTGTTGTCAGATGCTATTATATCGTTCAGCGGCCACAGCCACCCCTTTGTGTTTCTTGTCTGTGGTGAGTGCCTTGGTATGAAGAAGTTAGATTTGTATCAGCTCTTCTGAGTAAATCCATTCCATTGTGAGACAGTTCTCAGAACTTTTACAGTTCTTTATTTTTGACTGTTATGAGGGTGTGTCAGGAGACTTGGTGGTGTAGCAGGTAGTGTTGGTTGACAGGCAGTGGTTTAATTCTGAGATCCAGTTACTGTGGCTATGTGAAACATATTGTACACTAGTGAAACCTAACTGGGATTGGAATAATCAAGTAGTTTCCTTGTAATAAGTAAAACAATCATTTTATTTACTCACCAGCTTTATACAACTAAGCAGTAGTTGTAATTAATATTTTGCATTCAAACTAATTATAATAGATGTAGTTTGAGAGAAACTAGGCTTTTCACATCACATGGTTTTGGTTTTAATTTGACATTAAGGTTGTTTTCAATTCACTTTTTAAAAGTTGTAGTAATTTCCGATTTTACTTCATATGTATCATCCAGTTTTTTTTCAGGCTGCATAAAATTATTTGTGTGGTCTGGGATTTCTCTGCTGACCACAGCATTCTGATCCCACCAGGGCGTTACTTGAAGCATAGAGTAACAGCACACAATTAGCCTGAATACCTGGCCTTATAATAGGTTTTAAAATACACTTAACATAATCCCTGTATACTTAAATTAAGGTGGACCAGAGATCGACACAGAAAAACAGTTTTTACACATGCCCAAATATAGCAAGCCATAAAACGAAAGTGCAGCTATAAAAGCACCTTTGGTGTTTAGAAACGTTTACTACCTGCCTCCTAGTTTGATGGTTGGCTAAAAATCCCAAAGATCATTTCAGGCTGCTCTCAAATGCACTTTCGAGGAAACGTATCACAGCGTTAAGGCTCCTGACTCAGTTTATTAAAAACAGTTGTTTTTCTTTGAAGTTATTAAATGTCTAACGGATGGGGCTGTTTAGCCTATTCCATACACAGATGTCTTAAGCTCAGTTCAAGCCTTTGTGCATTTTGAGAGAGGAGGTCAATGCTGAGATGAAATTAACAATGCTCACATGCTCTGTTCCTATTCAGTTAATCTCTGAGCCAGTTTCTCAAAAGAAAATGTTAAGAAATCAAAAGCAAAATGCACAGTTAATCTAAACTGGTGTAACAACTAATTAGTCAAGCCAAGCCAAATTTATTTGCAACTTTACAGAATCCAGGACTGACAACAACTCCTGTTGAGCAAGCCAAGGGCAACAGTGGCAAGGAAAAACTCTCTTAAAATTACAGGAAGAAACCTTGAGAGGAACCAGGTTCAGCTGGGACCCGTCATCCTTGGGTGCTACTGAACCAGGGTCACATTATACATATACAATAAAATGTACATTAAAAATGCAAAATAGTACTCCCAGCCAGGGCTTGGCTCTGTCTGTTTGGTTTTGGGGGGGGTTGTGTCGTGGACAAACTTTACAGTGTACACACTTGAGTGCAATTACAATATTTCAATGTTTTATTATAAAAAGATTTAACAATCTGAACGTCAAACATTGCTTATCTTGTCTGATCTATAATAAATACGCATAAGTATAAATGCATGTGTATCAATTACACTTCACCACAAACATTAACACAACATTTTGGCATTGTAATCTCTCTCTGCCCACACAATACAGAATAATAGCAGGCTACACACTTCAATATATTTCAAAAGTTAACTGCTTAGTTTATAGTTACAGATATTTCTTAAAAGTGTATGAACGTGTACGATTAGTTATGCCTGTAATCCAGAATTAAGTTCTATACCGTAACAAAAAATATGAATGTAAATGTTCATGTTGCGATGACGGTGATGTAAAATAATGTTAAAATAATTCAAAGTCCAAACATTTGAGTGGTTAACGAGAACGCTACTTTACATGTCACACAAGCTCAGTGCAAAACACGAGCACGGAAACGGTACAAATCCGCTCTCTTCCCTACACACTCGCTCCCTACGCCCTATAGTGCGCTTAACATTCTTAAAGGGCCAGACAATATATTTTATAATTCACATTACACGACAGGTGAGACGTTCTTTTTTCTTAATATAGCGCTTTTATTTAGGAGAAAATAGTTCTTACATAGGCAGGAAAATCTATGGCAGACAAGAGTCAGAACAGCGGATTGGGCGTAACGTTATTATTACTGTTTGCTCCTTTTTCTCAACACTTGTGCTCGATTTACACTGAAGATATATTTAGTAAATAAGTACATGTCCGCGCATGCACGCGCTTGTGTTCATTTCCGGTTGAACTGATAAAAAATGTTGATTTTGAAAAATTAAAAGACGAGCCGTTTTTCAGTTTCTGCTTGTTAGCTCACAGCTAATGCTAGCCAGTGTGGCTTTTCACTCGTCTCTCTGTGTTATCACCAGTGAGCACCTCACAGCCAATCAGCGAGCTCCAACCGCCTACCCCTCCCACCCCTCCCTCACTGTGGATGCGCGCATGTCCTAAAGTCTCAGTTTTCAAGGTAAACCTGAAGCAGAAATTCGGCGCTTCACATTTAAAAAATACCGTCACCATTTTTAAATACCGTCACCATTTTTAAATACCGTCACCATTTTTGAATACCGCGGTATACGGTAATATCGTCATACCGCCCAACCCTAGTAACTACCGTTCCTGTCATGAATGTAACCAAAGTGTAAAACATGACGTTAAAATCCTAATAAACAAACAAACAAACTACAATAAGCTTTAGATTACTGTGAATCTGAATCTGACATGGATAAAGTGGCTACGAATTAAAACCAACTAGGCATTGTACAAGATGCTTGACTGTGTCTCTCCAGGACTGGAGTCTGACAACACCATGGAAACTTTTGTCTGTGCTGTATTAGAGGTTGCTCCTCAAGGTCACAATCTTAATGCATCAGCATTAGATCAGGCAGTAAAAACTCACAGTGGAGTGAGATTGTAACGATGAAGCAGTTTTTAGAGACACTGCGTCATTCTTAATCATAGCCCAAAACAAACAGATGTTGTGACATGAAGTCTGTACCTTAAAAAGTCTTACACTCAGGAAGTATTTTGTGGTGTGGGGTGTTTGCACTTCAGCATGTGAGTGTAAAACGTGTACATACGCATGCCTGAAAAACTGGGCTGATGTGCATGAGTAGCTTCAGAGCGAGATAAACAAACGACTGCTTTCAGTTTGGGTGTGCTCGTGTCTACTGTCTACTAATAAAATATGCATTTGTGTGAGCCTTCCAGCTAATGCTAAATCCAGTCTGACAAACTTAGTCTGATGTGCTGATGATTTGGATCAGGGCCTGATTTAATCATCGCGTCCTTGTTCCGGTTCCTGGTACTCCAGGCAGTGCATTAAAACATAATCATATTAATCTAAAAGTTCTTCAGATTCTTTTACAGGACAGATAGACAGCAGCCACCCTGGGAACCAGGTCAATTAGAGAATGCAGAACAATGTGTTTGTTTCTGGCAAATGTTGTGAATCTGGGATTTGTTACAGTGTGAGCCTTTCTCTTCTCTTGTCAGCTGTTTACAAACTAGTTTCCATGTTCAGGAAGTTGTACATAGGCCTCCCTAAGGCAGGCACAGTTACTGTTGCCAGATTGGATTAACTGTTGTGTTCAGTTTACAGACAAAATGCTGTAGGGCAGTGGTGTAGCTTAGTGGTTTAGGTACTGGACTGGTGATCAGAAGTTTCCACTGTTGGGCCCCTGAGCAAGGCTCCTAACCCTTCATTGGTTGGTTTGTATACAGTCACATTTTGTAAGTTGCTTTGGATAAAGGTGTCTGCTAAATGCAATAAATGTAGACTGTAATATCAACAAATAAACAGCTCAGTTGGGATGGAAACTATTCCATCTGGAAACACTGGTTATGGGTGGTTCTGATTAAAGGAAGTGTGACAGGCCTTCTGTTTCACTCCCTAAAGGTTTACCGGTTTCAGTTAAAGTTCTGAAACCTAAGGTGCCTAAAAAACCTTCGGGATTTCTGAATTTTCTAGAATTTTTCTTGTTTAGAATTTATTGTTTAGAAATGTAGCATCTTTAGTTGGTTTAACATTTTAGATTCCATCCAGTTTTATTTACTGTTCAAAATTCTCACAGTCTAAGTTTGTGCAGTTAACCAGCATTTTAAAATTCATCCATTTTATGTCTCTTAGGGATGTAACGATACACTCTACCCACGATACGATGAGATTCACGATACTGGGTTCACGATACGATTTTTTCCCCGATTTGTTTTTTAAACTGAAATTGAAGACAAATTATTATTTCTCTTAAAAAATAAAGTAAAATACCATATTTGTGATTATCTTTTATTTATTTAAATAATGAATGTCTTTTTATTTCTGAGGTACGTACAAACTATGCAAAACAATTTTAAATTAAGCCCAATTTGGCTGAAAAACCCCTAATCTGGGAACCAGGCGTATAGCGCCAGTGACGTCAACCAGGCGAGGTGTGTAGCGCCAATGCCCTCTGCTGTTTAAAGTGAATATCGATTCATTTTACATGTCAAATCGATTTGAATTGTGGAATTTTTGAATCTGTTATTAACTGTCTTGTGGTGCATTGTTACATCCCTAATGTCTTTCTCATTAAATTCTCTAAATAAATACTGCTAATAATAAGTTTTGTAATAAAGTTTGCTCTAAAGCTTGTAAAGGGTTGCGTGTACATGTGTGTGTGTGTGTGTAAGAGAGTCAGTTGCACCCTCAACACCAGACAGAAATAAAAAACGTAGGAACATCTAATACCTTTAATCTTGTAAACAGAAGTGTATAACTTAGGGCGTGTATGGAACACAATATCAATATAAAAATATTGTTTATGTGCAGGTTTATTATTAGGAAAGATCATGAAGTATCAAGCTGTTAAAAAGGTCTCAGTGACCCTAGACAGAACATGAGGGGGTAACATGGCACATGTGGCAGTATTGTAGAATTGAAAAAGGATTCCAGACAGCACAAAAAAAAACTAGTTGCTCATTCTGAATCTAGATTTTGAACAAATTTGATTGGCAACAATCAGTTTCATTACAAGGATTGTTAAACGTATTAGTCAACAATTTGAGACAGTGCTGATATCTTAAAGATCTTTCTGACAACTTTACTCTTCCAGCATATGAATATAATCTCTTCTTACTGTTAGAGACAGAATGAAAAACTTAAGCACATTAGCATGATTATATTAGTTACAAAGTACAGGATGAAAGTTCAACAAGATTTCTCTAGATTGTCAATGACGATGCTCCTCTAATCCCTTACTGCTGTGTGTGCATGCAAGAAAGTCGGTTCCTAATTTTCAAGAATGTGACTTAAATTGAACGGTTTCAGAGTGACTCACAGCAACTCTTAATTTTAAACTACCTTGACAGCATCTCAGTACATTAAATTTCAGTTCATTAAAACCTTTATATACACGCAGTGAGTCATAACATGTTGGTAAATTTTTCTGTTGTAACACCAGATCACAATGAATAATTTAGATAATTATTCCAGTGTAATAGTTGTGGCTTACTTTAGTCTGACTAGCCCTGTTTATGTGGGCACAAAATAGTCTGTTGTCATGCATGATCACTAATGAGGAATTTGGAAGCCATGCCTTAGAATTCCTCTGAATATTTTTGACTAATGATTGACTAAGTCCAGTTTCTGATGGGTTTGAAGTTGACCGATGGGTCTGAGGTTTGTCCTTTTGGCTGAGCACCAGTTCTGTTATGGGTATGCACACTTTTTGGTTGCTTCGCTTTCATCTTTCTTAGCACTACTTTCACAGATCTTATTCAGCAATGTTTTTCCTTTTTTTTTCTGTAAAAGTTCTTAATTAAAATGCTGTCCTTAAAGGTGTAAAACATTTGTACCTGTTTACAATATTGTCGTCTGCTGCTGTTGGGTGGAAACACAAATGGTTGTCAAGGACAGCACGGTGGCTTAGTGGGTAGCTCTGCTGCCTCACAGCAATTAAGTCCTGGGTTCGATCCCCAGGTGGGGCGGCCCAGGTCCTTTCTGTGTGGAGTTTGCATGTTCTCCCAGTGTCTGCGTGGGTTTCCTCCGGGTGCAAAGACATGGATACACTAAATTGTCCATGACTGTGTTTGATATAACCTTGTGAACTGATGAACCTTGTGTAATGAGGGACTACCGTTCCTGTCATGAACGTAACCAAAGTGTGTAAAACATGATGTTATAATCCTAATAAAACAAACAAACTAACAAATGCTTGTCATCATAACCAACATTTGATCCAAAGGTTGATCAACATTTGCCAAAGTTAGACGTAAAGGTACGAGGGTCCATTTTTTTGTTGTTTTATAATTGCAATGGAGTAACCAAAAGATTCTCACCCCTATTGAATTGCATTTAAGCCATATACCATTTTAAAATCCAATGTGTGTATGTAAATTACATTTGAGAGCTATTCTAAAATTCTTGTGTTGTATTTATTTCTCTATATTTCAGAATTCTGGAATTTGCGTAGTGTAAGCATAGTGGTTTATGTATTAGAGTTTCAGAATGATTTGTATGCAGTAGACTATATTTTGGAACTCCTGGGTTTGTATTCATATCCTTAAGCTTATTCTATGTTCGAGAGCATAGTGTAAGCTAAACAGGAGTACAGCAGATCCCTTTTAAGGATGAGCCGATCACTGTAACAGTATGACGAGAGCCGGCAGCTCCAGAGAAGATAGCAGCTCACTGCCAGCTGGCCTCATTCATTTCTGCACTGCAGCTTAGTGTGTCTGCAAACTAGAACCCACGTTTCATTTACTATACAGAGAGGCTATTGTTTAGGTTAACACCAGGCACTTTTATCCCAACACCGGACATGACCTTCTATCTGCTGCACTTTTGACTGTGTGTTTCATTTAGTTATGTGTTATTATTTGTTTGTCTATGTAGTTTAAATAAGAAGTAAACATACTTTTTATTTAATAAAATGGATGGATTTTGGCATATTTAATTATTTATAATAAAATGTGAATCCATTCTACAGGACACAAAACTAAGGGTTTATGTGTGTTTTTCACCTAAATCAGTAACCACTGGAATAGTTCTAATAAAGTAACTGATTTATTATTTGCCTACGTTTAACGCAGTGTCCAAAAGGGACTTACAGTTGATTCTAAATCATCTTACTGAGCTTGACAAAGACACCACTGTTCCATGTATTTTGTACTTACAAACAGTTGTTTGTACAAATAATCTTGCTTTCTGAGATCTGTACAGAAAAACTTCTACTTTTCCAGTGTAATAGTTGTGGCTTACTTTAGTCAGACTAGCCCTATTTATATGGGCCCAAAATAGTCTATAGTCTTGCATAATTACTAATGAGGAATTTGGAAGTCATGTATATTTTTGACCCAACCATTGTTCATCATATAAAAAAAAAATCCTAAACTTAAAAAAACCCCTCAAATTCACTGATGTTTTTTAGACACAGAATAATGTGTTCCAGCCATTTGTTCACTGAAAAAGAACAGTTGCAGAAACAACTTTTGACTTTAGCTTCTATTATTGGCTTCTTTTTCATGTAGGCTGTTTGATTTTGCATTGCCATTATTGACCCTTTGAGGTGAACCCAGTTAAGATGCTGCGGCAGGAACTTAAACAGACATTTCACAAATTTTCTGTGTGAAAGCTCTTTTTATGTGGCTGAAGTGAAACAATTCTGTGAAAAAAGTTCAACACTGTGATGTGAAAAACAGATCTCCAGGTTTTAGAAGGGTTTGGCTGCACTTGCTGCTGCTAAAGCTTATTTAGTTATGAAGTATAGTAGGGCTATTACTTTTTTACATGGGTGATATACAGGGGTTGGACAATGAAACTGAAACACCTGTCATTTTAGTGTGGGAGGTTTCATGGCTAAATTGGACCAGTCTGGTGGCCAATCTTCATTAATTGCACATTGCACCAGTAAGAGCAGAGTGTGAAGGTTCAATTAGCAGGGTAAGAGCACAGTTTTGCTCAAAATATTGCAATGCACACAACATTATGGGTGACATACCAGAGTTCAAAAGAGGACAAATTGTTGGTGCACGTCTTGCTGGCGCATCTGTGACCAAGACAGCAAGTCTTTGTGATGTATCAAGAGCCACGGTATCCAGGGTAATGTCAGCATACCACCAAGAAGGACAAACCACATCCAACAGGATTAACTGTGGACGCAAGAGGAAGCTGTCTGAAAGGGATGTTCGGGTGCTAACCCGGATTGTATCCAAAAAACATAAAACCACGGCTGCCCAAATCACGGCAGAATTAAATGTGCACCTCAACTCTCCTGTTTCCACCAGAACTGTCCGTCGGGAGCTCCACAGGGTCGATATACACGGCCGGGCTGCTATAGCCAAACCTTTGGTCACTCGTGCCAATGCCAAACGTCGGTTTCAATGGTGCAAGGAGCGCAAATCTTGGGCTGTGGACAATGTGAAACATGTATTGTTCTCTGATGAGTCCACCTTTACTGTTTTCCCCACATCCGGGAGAGTTACGGTGTGGAGAAGCCCCAAAGAAGCGTACCACCCAGACTGTTGCATGCCCAGAGTGAAGCATGGGGGTGGATCAGTGATGGTTTGGGCTGCCATATCATGGCATTCCCTTGGCCCAATACTTGTGCTAGATGGGCGCGTCACTGCCAAGGACTACCGAACCATTCTGGAGGACCATGTGCATCCAATGGTTCAAACATTGTATCCTGAAGGCGGTGCCGTGTATCAGGATGACAATGCACCAATACACACAGCAAGACTGGTGAAAGATTGGTTTGATGAACATGAAAGTGAAGTTGAACATCTTCCATGGCCTGCACAGTCACCAGATCTAAATATTATTGAGCCACTTTGGGGTGTTTTGGAGAAGCGAGTCAGGAAACGTTTTCCTCCACCAGCATCACGTAGTGACCTGGCCACTATCCTGCAAGAAGAATGGCTTAAAATCCCTCTGACCACTGTGCAGGACTTGTATATGTCATTTCCAAGACGAATTGACGCTGTATTGGCCGCAAAAGGAGGCCCTACACCATACTAATAAATTATTGTGGTCTAAAACCAGGTGTTTCAGTTTCATTGTCCAACCCCTGTAGGTGTTGCATAAAATTTTTACTTAAGTTAATGATAAAATTGTGGTTTGTTTTTTCATGTTGTTCATGCCATCTTAGGTCCAGGTAGTATTTAGTGTAATTAATGTGCAACAGTTAAGGATATCAGAAGAATGTGTTTCAACAACTGAAGATTGGAATATGCCCGATTGTGTTACTTGGTTTAACAAATACTAACCGTTTCTGAAAATCAGGTTTTAAAGGCCTACTTGGAAATTACTAAGACACCATTTTCAGTGGAGCTTGGTTATTATGTATCGTGAGCTAATTATTTTATAATGATAGTAGTTCATCTTGTAGCTTTAAATATTAAATTATATAACAGTGTGGGTTTTACATGAGCATGCACAGGAGCAAAATGGGCTCCGATTGATGGGTATGGGATTTAAGGCAAATACTAGAAGTACCGAAAACAAATGATCTAATGGAAAATCTCTCTAGTGGTGTTAAATTCCTGATTTATCCGGGCAACTACTTTTTTGCTGTACAGTGCTTCAATGTTAACCAAAGAATTATATATTCTACTTACTTTCCATCAAATGATTCATTTTCTGTGGGTAAACTACAGTATGTCACCTCCTTCAAATGTTTCTAATTGTGATCGTTATTGTTCTGTTTTGTTTTTTCTGCAGAGACTTTGACTCCCTCTCCAAAGAAAATGTCTATGAGAACAACCAGCTGGTGAGTATCTATCAAAACTAGTTATTTTGTACTGCTGACCACAAATAATCTGAAAATCATAGGGTGCCACATGCTGACATCATAGCTAAGCACTAATGTGTGTACTGCCAGTGTTGATGTCTCACACTTTGGAATGACCTACTGGTGGTGACTAGACTGTAATTTTGTACTGCTCAGAAATAGTTGTATTTCCTTTAGTAAACACTTGTTGAACCTTCAAGTGACTTTACTATTGTGCTTTATTTGTTTTTGCACCATGAAGTAAAACTACATTGTTACAGCATTATTGGTTTTGTGGGGTGTAAAACATTGCACAGCAGAAAATCATCCACCCTGTCATTAAAGTTGTAAGTATGAGTGCCATCAGTGTCTGGAAGTTGGGAGCTGATTGGCCTGTTTCTACATTTCACTACCATTGACTAAAAATAATTGGTGCTCCATATTTATGACATGGTTTAAATATGTGAATGATGTTTTGGACTGGAATCGAGAAAGTATGGAAAAATAGTTTCATCCTAGATCGCTTGCTCCTGCATTAAATAGTGTGTCCCAGGATGCCGCATAGGACACACCAAACTCACCCATACATGCTAAAAGGAGACCAGGCCCCCACTTGCCACCTCTGGGGATCACGAACTTCTGTTAAACACATCCTCTATTAATGCAGATGAACACCATCAGCACAAAATTCTACAATACGAACAGCTACAAGGAAATTTTCATCTCAGTACCTCCCCAAAAACTGCTTAAATTCTTGAAAGCACTTGCACTTAAAACGCCATATAAGTTAGGAAAAAACAATTGAAACTCTACATCCTCATAGTTACACAAACACTCTAACCACCATAAGCATAGATAGCTATATAAGTATAGAAAGCAAATCGACTCACCACATTGACATTTAAAGACGATCTATTAGCTAGCCATGATAATAGCCATAGCCCATTATCATGGCGTTAAGAACTAAAGAAACAAACATAAACAAACAGTGTGTCCAAATAGTTAATACACTAGGTTGTATGCTAATTTGACACATTTTTATGAACAAGAGTATGTAATTTCAGACACAGCCGACAGTAAGAATTAGTGATACAGCAGCGCTGATTGATTCCCTTATTGATTTGCAGAACAATACGATATTTAGTGCTGCTAAAGCATGCTTAGGACCTTATAAAAAAAAATTAGGTAGCTAGTAGCATTTTAAACGTGACTAACATTATAAACATAGTAAAAAGTTCAATTAAAGCACATCAAAAGCACATTCACATTATCAGAGGCTGGTAAAATATAATACAAAAGATTAGTCTACTTGTAAACCTTAAAACTTAGCTATAGTACTCACTGAGGGTGAATCAATTTAGCACTCTGTACCACTTATGTGTAAGAGAGGTCTGTAGCTTCTCTCTCAATTCAAATAAACCGTTATTATGATTAAGTGCCATCTACTTGATTCCCATTTCTTGTGGCCCTATCAATAGTGATTCTCCACATTCTGTCTTCTGATTGGGTCAAAACAACCCAAGCTGTTGTCAATCAATTTAAATAAATTTTGAAAGCAACATCATTAATTGAACAATGGCTTTGAAGGTTACCAGTTTATCGGGTAACCTGTTAATCTATTGATAGTGTCATCTGTTCAATTTGCCTTACTCTCCACTATAATATGTAGTTTAATAATATAAACGTCCTCAAGATTTCATGGTGGTAACAGGAGAAAACCAGTTCAGGTACCTATGCTGCATTTGTTCATTTTACTGTGTAAATAACACTCAGCTTCAGTCTAACATCAAAGCCAGCTGACGCAGCGTGAGACTGTATCAGAGCCCGTCATTATCAGATCTAAATACAGTAACTCAGCAACAGCTCACCTATTTTATCAGCTCTATGGAAACATTTTGCAGCTTAACAGATAAACGTCCTTTTGTCCCTGGGCGAAGTTGCCCATAAGGTGAAATTAAGTTTACCAGTGTTATCACCGGTGTTTCTCAGGGGCATGAGTTGTACTTGGATCGAGTAATGCTTTTAATCTTTGTGTCGAAGTTGAGTATGTGTTGGATATACATTTACATTTCTGGCATTAAATAGACGCTTTTATCCAAAATGATTTACCGTTGTGCCAAAATACAATCCATGCAATCAGAGGTCAAGGACTCAAAGCGACAACCTGGCTGTGGTGGAGCTTAAGACAGTGACCATCTTATTAGTTGTGCAGTACTTTTAAGCTACCACTGCAATGGTAATGACATTGTCTGTACAGTTCAGTTAATAATAGCACAGTGGTTCTGCAGAGAATATGAATGTTTAGCACCTGTCACTGTCTTTAAAGAGTTCAACTTCCTCTTCCTCAGGCCCTAGTGGGTTTCCTGTAGGCACTTTGCCTTCCTTCCACCCCCCAGAATAGTAGGCCAGTATTGTTATTAATGGCTGCTTTAGGTATTCTTTCCTGCACAGCAGCCTGTTAGTCCATAGCTACATAAAGCTTGCTTAAATGTGAACAGCAGAACCTGTCTTGTGTATTGCCTGAATTGCATTTGAACATCTTCACAAAATTCCACTCATATTTATGAGACTCTTTACCAGACATTTATAAGAGACCACTGTTCCATGTATTTTGTAATGGGTACAGTCTGTGTAGCCCTATTTACATGGGCACAGAGAAGTCACCAGCTATAGTCAAATATAATCACTAACAATATGTTAGGCAGCCTAGCTAAAAAATGATCTGGCATTAAGAGAAATGTTATGCACCTTCAAATCATATACATATACATATTTTTTTTGACCAGTGGTTCCAATTCATTCATTCATTTACAAATGTACACATATTTTTGGTTTTAGCTTAATGGGCTTAAAAAAAAAAGTCATTTCTTTGGTCTGCCTAAATTTACAATGGCAGGAAAAAGCCATGTATTGTTGATCTTGAGTCTCTTCTGTTTTTAATATATCTAAACCCCATTCTTTCCCATCCCTCCTCAGGCATTTTCAGTGGCGGAGTCGGAGCTGGATATTCCAGCTCTGTTGGACGCAGAGGATATGGTGTCTATGAAAGTGCCTGACCGCCTCAGCATGATCACCTATGTCTCCCAGTACTACAACTTCTTTACAGATAGATCACATGGTGAGTGATGCATTATTTGGTACATGCTGTCAAATAAGTATGGTATATATGAATCCATAAAAATTAAGATGTCAAACTTTAATTTTAGCAAACCCACCATGTATGAAGAGACCTGGAGGTCCAGGTCATACAGAACCAGCAATAAAGAAATTACCCACTTCTTTTGAGGATAGAACCAACACAACTGAGGTATGATGAATCTTGGTTTACACTTGCAGCCTGCATGTAATAGCATGTAATATCCATGCATGCCTACTCAAAACTTATTTGAGTTTAACCTAGACTAATAGCTGATGTGTGTGTGTGTTACCATGGTGTGTTTTGCCTCATAAATGACTTATTTGAACACGACCCATTAAAGATGCAAAAAAGAAGACAGGGTCTGAATTTGGCGGAAGTCCATGTTCTCAATTAGGACTAATGCATTCTGAAAGCCGGTGCTGGAGCTTTATGCTCTATTGACTCTGAGAGTGTAGAAAGCAGTGGGAGGCATTTTTACTCCTGCATAACTTTGAATTAGGCTGAGGATTAGTCAACACAGGAGTGTGACTTGCTGTGTGGAATATTTGAGACCATTTTGAGTCTGGGCAATCATATTCAAATATTTATGTACAAATAATATTTAGAAGTTTCTGAACAGACACTCTAAGTCTTCACCTAATTAATTATACAAGTAATGGAAGTCTCTCATTCATATGCCAGTAACTTCTACAGTTATGCACTAGTTTGATGTATTTAGCTACTTCTAACAAAAAGTCCTTAATTGTTTTGAGAATTTAAACTTTAATAATCAGACTCATAATCCAATTTACATATTTTTAGACTGCTATTGGTGGTGTACTAATTTGACTAATTCATTTGCAGTAGGATATGGTTTGTCTCCTTAGCTTCAATAGTATCTGGTTGTCATGTTTGGCAATAAAACGTGTAAACAAATAAATGAATATTTACCAATAATGAAAAATCATAGACTGCATTTACCAAACTCAGCTGCTTTAAAAAGATGTTCGTTGGGGGCGCCCAGGTGGCGCAGCGGGATATTCCGCTGACGCACCAGCACAGAGTTTCTGAACTCCCGGGTTCGAGGCTCGGTGTTGCCACCGGTCGGCTGGGCGACATCTGGCGGGCATAATTGGCAGTGCCTGCAGCAGATACTAATTGGCCACCGTATCTGCAGGGTGGGGACCGGACTATATGTGAGTGGGTGGGTCTTCATACGCTGTGTAAGGACCCTGATTGGCAGAAGAGACACCTGTGCAGGAAGCGCGGACGAGAAGAGGAGGGCTGTACACGTGTAAAGAAGGCGTGGGCAGCGACGTGCTCCCCTTGGATGCAAATCTGGAGTCCGTCAGCAGCGGAAGACAAATTGGATGTGCAAATTCACGAGGCAAAATGGGGAGAAAATGCATTTAAAAAAGATAACAGGATGAATTGCACATATACGGACAGGTGACAAATTGAAGAAAAAAGTAAATAATAAGCAGTATTATAATAATACTGCTGAAATGATTATGAATAGCAAGAGAAAACAATTTTAGTGACTTTAAAAAGAGGGTGCATTATTGGGTGATAAAGTCTGGAATGCTTGACTCCTACAGTAAGGGGGTCCGGTGGCTCTGTCGGGGGTGTTTTGCTGGCATGCTTTGGGCCCATTTGTACCCTCAGAGGGAGGAGGTCACTGCAAATTATTACAGCGTTATTGTTACTGCTTACCTGATCATTTCATCTGTATGTTTGCCTGGTTAATTCTGGCTCCTGTTTTATCCTGGTTTCTAACCTTTTTACAGTCAAGTGCAGACAGCCAGTTAAAACGCAACACTTTAAGCAGTACATGTGCTGCCTGTGGGATGCACGTTCACCTCGTTCAAAGGTTTCTTGTTGAAGGCAGACTTTACCACCGCAACTGTTTTAGGTAAGAACACATTCCTGGTGGTAGAGCAAAATGTAACACAGTGTTTTAATGATGCATGTTTGTTTTGACTTTTGTTTTACTTGTGAAGGCATACTGTACATAGGCTTGACTTGATTTTACTGTGATATTGTATTTGGCCTAATAAGGACATTTTTGATTAGTCTAAAACATGGTAGTACTATGATAGAACTTAGTCAGGTTAAGAAATGTAGACAGCTTGTCTGTGTGACCTAAAGTTTGGTTACAGCCTGATTAAATCTGTGACGTGTTATATAAACACCAGAGTTGAGGATAAGGAGCTGTCCCAAAAGCAGAGAGAGCATTTAATTGCACCAGAAGAACAATGTATATAAAAAATTCCAAGATTGTTATCTGTGATAAATTCATTTACAATTATAGTCTTCCCACCATTAGATTGTCATGTGACCATTCTTTCTACTATCTACCTGTACCTGATCATGTTCAGATTGCATTTATTTTTGCATTTATTTTGCGTTTATCTCAACGTACCATTATTTTATTTGACCAGGCTATTAACCCGTTCCTGTGTTTAATTACAGATGTAGGGACTGCAGCAGCACATTATTGCCTGGCTCTTACAAACTTGTGGAAAATTCTGGATCCCTGGTCTGCACTCACCATTTTGCCAGAACTTCTTCACTCAGTCAGAATGGTCGTCCTGATCTGAGCGGGCATTTTAGTTCAACAGTGCCAACCTCAGGCCCTGAAGCCCCTCCTTGTGGGGAAAGTTTGGAAGTAGCACAGGCAGAATGTCTTACTCCACCCGATTCCTCTCCTAAAACAAACTCTCTAGATGGAGAAGATGAGCAGAACTCAAAAGCAAGAGCAGCGCAAGACAAAGTCGAGGACGGATCAATAGAAGAGACAGAAGCTCGCACTTCCAGTCCTCCAAATCCTTTTGATGAAGAGGAAGAAGAGCAATTACAGCCGTCTGCGGAAGTAGCCAATGTCACTCTTTCTGTTACCCCGGCAAAGAGCGAGAAAGAAGGCAGTCGACCAATACCTGCCCCAAGAAAAGTGTCTGACCCCTCTATTTCTGCTCGTCCGGTACCCAGGCCACGCCCATCCAGACCCCCACAGAGTCCAGCAGTCAATGGTGAGTTTTGTAGTGGATGTTTAGCTCTGATGTTTTATCATTGTGCTGAGCTATATGCTGTACTAGGCAGGCATACTGGCAGCTTCATGTGTATGAGGAATTCACATCTGCAGAGATAAAAATAAATGAAATCAGCACATGATGCTGATTTCCAATAGCAATATTTTAGAGACACATAAATAAATTCTCAATAATGACCCCATCTTGTTACATTGTGAGGTCCTTTATGTTTTACATTTCCATTAATTTATTTGGATTTGTTTATTGGATGCTTTTTAATCAGACACTTGGTTTGTGGAGGGTTAGGTTGCCAGTTGTTTTTACCTTAGAGCAGTGGTCCCCAACCACCGGGTCATTTATTACCAGTCCCCACAGAAAGAATAAATAATAAGAGATTGCTAGAAAAGCAGTTTTCACTGCTTCCATTTCTAACACATTTCGGGTGTTATTGTCTCCTATCACCCCTAGGTGGGAGAAGCGTCTCATTGCAGCGAAAAAAGCTTAATTTCCATAATTTGTGAGCAGAATTGTTACATTCTCCCGCCCTTGCTGGTCCGTGAAATTATATCTTATACGAAACCGGTCCGTGGTGCAAAAAAGGTTGGGGACCGCTGGGTTAGAGTTCAGTAAGAAAGTGATACCGATTTGTACAGTCATAGGTTTGAAAGCATAAAGTCAGTCCACAATATGGTGGGTTTGTAGCCAGAAAAAAAATAAGCAAAGCAAACAAGACACCTTCCATCTTGTCGGATTGAGCAGTTTGTGGATGTGGGAACTAGGAGTACTAAAATTTAGCCATGGCGGGCCTATTTTGCCCCTGTCCCAAACTTTTTAGGAAAGTGTTGCAGGGATCAATTTAGGAATTAAGTGTTGTTTTACAAAAATCAATCCAATTAATAATGTGAAAAAAGTGGAATAAATTTTTTTGGATGTCAGATTCTTATTGCCCCCTCTTTTTTCCAATCTTTTTTCCAATTCCAAGGAGAAGGTAGAGAACATAGATTGTCTACCCCAGTACCTCGCGCAAGATCCCAGTCACCTGGCAGGTAAGAATGCCTGCCTATTCCTACTGATTCATTCATCAAAAGACCCATTCTGTTTGTGTGTTTCACTGTCCCATTTATTAATGTCTTCATCTGTCCGTGTTTTTGTCTTTGTTTGCCATTGCTTCTACCTCCTACCTGGCTTTAGCCAATCAAATGACACTCCCAAACTCAAAGACCCTCCCTGGATGGCTCTTGTAAAACAGGAGTCCAAGAAAAAGTTGGCTCCTGTTCCTCCTCCCACAGGTATAGCCAAGCCTAGGAACGGTAGCTCCACTCCTGTGCAGAAGGATATGGGATCTGGTCCAGATACGCCCTCTAATCCCTTCGACGATGATGACAATGAGGGGCCAGAGGCAGAATCTGCAGATATGTCAGTCCCAACATCTGTGGTTGCAGTCCATCCATGGTACAGTATTTCCCAGGCAGCTGAGGCCACTGGAGCTGACACACCTTCTGGAAAAGGTAGTCCCACCTACTCTGAGAGTCCAGGAAGCGTCAGGAGTAAAAAACGGCTTGCACCTAAAGCTCCAAAATCTTCCTCTACAGGTAAGTAAATGTACATTGCCGAATGACAGTCAGTACTTTTTATAGTTTAAATTTGCACATACTGAAGCTTGTATATTTATACGATCCTAAGGTGTTTGCGGTGCAGAGAACACAGATGTATTTCAAGACACATGATGTAGACTCAGAAAGTTTATCAACCAATCCATCCCTCAATTATTTTAAGTCTCCCTGTTGCTGTGAGGCACTCCCAGAGCATGATGCTACCACCATTACTTTTCACTGTAGGGATGGTATTAGCCTGTGGTTTTGCCTAAACAGTTTAATTTTAATCTAATCAGACCTTTACAAGCATTTTAATTACTATTGGCTTCCACTCAGTCATAAAGGCTTGCTTTATGGAGTGTCGTTCAACATGTCCAATCTCTGGACAGGACTTTTCGAGCTCTTTTAAAGTGTCCATTGTTTTTTTGTTTTACTTCCCTAACCAAAGACCTTTTATACTGGTTGCCCAAATTGGACAGATGACCAGCTTTAGAAAGATTCCAAGTTGTAGCCTTAGATATTGTTTTATATCCCTGTCCTAGTCTGTGTTTGTGTCTTCAGGTTACCAACCTTATGGGAGCTGTATTTTTAGGTTCATTATGTGTTTCAGTAGGAGACAGGACTGGACTGTTGGCAGGCCAGTCTAGCACTTGCATGCTTTGATTATGCAGCTTTACTGTTGCAACACGTGCCATGTCCTGACAATGCAGTATAAATGATGGGCCCATATAGAACTAGGTGTGTACCTTTTTAAATGATGTTCAGTCAATTCACATTGCAACAGGTGGATTCCAACTGAATTCTAGACACATCTCAAGGATAATTAAAGCAAACATTAAAAAAACTTGACCACAATTTGGGCCTGATTGCTTTTTTTGAATAGGAGATTTACATTTTTACATTTTTTATATTTACATTTTTAATTCATTTACAAGTTAAAAATCAAATAAGTGATTAAGTGGAGCTTGACAGGTAAAAATGTCAGTTATATTATATTATCACTGTTATTTAAGACTAAGTGTATATGTATGTTTTTGTAACTTGCTGCTCTCCTTGTCCCCCCACTCTGTTCATATTTTTTATCTACTTTCCTCATTGTTCCAATCTGTTGCTTGTCTGCTGCTGCTCGTACAGCTCTTTCACCTTCTCAGTCTTCCTCTGCCTGTCCCTCTCCAGCTCTTAGCACAGAGAGCCTCTCCTCTTCATCGTCAGACCACGGCTTCTCTCGAACGACAGGCGCCACCAAACAGCAGCCTTCCATTATTGAACAGGAACATGTATTTACTAAAAGCGTTTCGGAACCTTCAATCAACAGTCCTGACTCGTCCCCCTCAACACCTCCATCTGAGATTAAGTCCTGTCTGTCACCTGGTTCCTCTCCGTCACCACCACACAGTAATACCTGCTCAGCACCTGCCACTCCCGAGACCAATAGGAGCGCGGAGGGTAAAGCTACAAGGCCTCCTCCTCCTCGCCCTCCAGCTGGGCCCAGTCCACTAACTGGGTCTGCGTCCTCACAGTCACCAAGCACACCCAATAAGGTGGGCAGTGTCAGACATTCATATATTAACATTATTACATTAAAAATAGAAAGATGAGATAAAGACTACCCAGTTTAAAGGGCATTTACATATGCTGCATTTAGCAGAAGCTTTTAGCCAAAGCGATTTACAATTATCACCAGATACAATTTGAGCAATTGAGGGTTAAGGACCTTGCACATGGGCTCATAAGTGACTGCAGTGAGGCTTGAACCAGCAACCCTCTGATTATTAGTCCAATACCCTAACCCTTGAGCTACCACTGCCCTGGGAATTTTTTAACCTGTCAAGGGTTCTTATATATCCAAATAAGTAAGTTTCAAATTACAATTCAAATGCTGATTGTGTAGCTGATGGCTGAATGTAAATGTATGCTTTATACTCTGTGACAGTTTTAACCCAATCAAATGCCAGCAGTTGATGCTTAAGAGCCCTGCTTAGACACTCAACAGCAACTTGGCAGTGGTAGGGCTTGAACTAGTGACCTCCCGATCAATAGTCTGGCTCATGAGCCACTAAGCTACCACTTTCCCAAATCATAATTGTACAATGCCAGCCAAGGACATTCATTTATGTTCCATGTCAGTTTCGTGTTTTACCACCACTTTATCCTGGTCAGGGTTGTGGTGGGTCGGGCTTCCCCGGAATAACTTTCCCGGACTCAGTGCAGTAACACAGCCCGGACAGGACACCAGTCGATCCCCTCAGACATGGTCAATCATGTCTGTATGTAGATGCCTGACTGGCTGAAAACACAGCTGGGAACTCAAACTCTGGATCCCAGCAGTAGTGGGCTAGCATAATTAACCCAGAATATTTGTTGTCAAAATGCTGCCCCCTTAGACAGGTACCTTTAAAAGATGCCACCTTTAGTCTGGGTGTCTCCAGAATTTATAGGTATAGGAAAGTATGGGTAAGACATTTCTATGTTTTGTAATACTATTTTTGTACAGCTTGGTCTGTTTGTATGATATCTTTTAAAAAAAAAGTGCTTTTTATATTACTGATGGATAATGTGGGCAGACCAGGAAGATATTATAATATCTCTTCTAGTTAATCATAATCCCTTTTTTTCTCTACCTTACTATTACTCCAGCGGATGAATCCGTTCAATCGGAAGACTTCTCCCACAGTCACCTCCCCACAGTCCAGACCCCCAAAAGGCCCTCGACCTGCTCGTCCTCCTGCCCCTGGACATGGTTTTCCTCTCATCAAACGCAAGGTGTTCTGCATCTCTCAGTGTTGTAAATAAAAAACAAGTAGAAACAGTTTAGATTGAACGGTTACATGCTTGAACGGTTACATGCTTGAACAGTTAACGTGAGTGTTAGTGGAAGTTTATTTAAGAGCAGATTTGTATTGGATTTGTATTGTATTTGGATGTACAATCAGTCTTGGCCAAAATTCGAATACTGTTGCATTATAAAAAATAATGTTATTTATAATGTATAATGTTATTTATGTTGCAACAAATAAAAGTACTGAAAATATGCTACCATCACATCTCTGGTCAAGATGAAGCAAAATTTAGCCTTCTAAAATATGGCAATATCTACCAAAATGTTTACCTTTGACTATTAGGGAGGGGTGCTTTGCTCATAATTCACTCCTGTGTCACTAGAGCCAAGCCAGACGCTACTCAGATGGATGCACTTTGTACACAGGACAACATATTACAAGTTTTATCCTGATGACACAGCTTAGCCTCACAGCAGATTTCGTTCTTGCATAACGGCCTCTTAGTCCTAATTTGGTGGTATTAGATTACATCTGACTGTACAAGCTTTATTAAGCGTACTTTTACCATAGTGTGGGGTTTTTCAGACTTTGATTGGAGACCACTCTTCCAGTGAAACAGAATCTCCTGTGGCACATGCTGTATTATCCCTGATGTTAATTCTATGTCTCCTCTGTGCATGTGCAGGTACAGTCAGATCAGTACATTCCTGTAGAGGATATTCATGTTGAGATGGGGATGCTCGAGAGGCAGCTGGATGAGCTGGAGCAAAGAGGAGTGGAGCTAGAAGGGACGCTCAGGGATTGCTCTAATGGTAAAGGAGTTTATACTCGGCTATAGAACTTGGACATAATTTGTAGCTCTAACAGTAAATAAGCATGATAATAAAGTAATATATTATGTAATAATGGGTACACTGTCGCCTAACAGCAAGAAGGCCCCAGGTTCGATTCCCAGGTGGAGCGATCTGGGTCCTTTCTGTGTGGAGTTTGCATGTTCTCCCTGTGTCTGTGTGGGTTTCCTCCGAGAGCTCCGGTTTCCTCACACAGTCCAAAGACATGCAAGTGAGGTGAATTGGAGATACAAAATTGTCCATGACTGTGTTTGACATTAAACTTGAACTGATGAATCTCGTGTTACCAGTAACTTCCTGTCTGGTCATGAATGTAACCAAAGTGTGTAAAACATGACATTGAAATAATTACATTTATAAATAAATAATAATATTATTGTTATTGAACTAGCTGGGTAAACATTAGTTTTTAAGCTGCTAACCTTTGTACTTCAGAGGAAGAGGAAGAGCGGCTGCTGGTGGACTGGTTCACTCTGATTCATGAAAAACACCTACTGGTTCGCAGAGAAGCTGAGCTGGTCTACACGTGAGTAGTAGTGAATCTTGAAATCAGTGAATGATTTCTGTTGGCTCATTCAATAGGATTTTTCATTTATTCGGCGAGTTGACTTGAACATAAGCAGGGACATTAACTGTGGTCTATGTGCTTGTCAGTGTGAAGCAGCAGAATCTGGAGGAGAGACAAGCAGATGTGGAGTATGAGCTTAGATGTCTTCTTAATAAACCAGGTGGGCAAACAACACACTTAGTGAATTAGTAACAGTTCCATGTGAATAAAGCATCAGTATTTACGCTGTGAGCAGAGTTAACATAGGGGAGTAGAAAAATCAAAGTAAAAAATTGAAATCCTGAAAACATCTGGGCCAGTACTGATGAGAGAAAAGCTTATGCTTATTAACTGGACTAATTAATATCCTTGAAGTTTAGTAGACTATGTCTTATATACACAGTCACATTATTATGACCACTAGCTAATATCCAGAGTAATCGCCGTGTGCAGCACGGACATCAGCTTGACGGGCTGGGAGTGACTCAATAAGGTCCTGGTAGGTTGTCACGGGTATCTGGAGCCATGCTGACTGCAGTTCATCCCACAGCTGCTGGAGGGTGCGTGGGGGAGGATCCATAGAGCAAAAACGACAATTGAGGTGGTCCCACAAATGCTCAATTGGGTTTAAGTCTGGGGAATAAGGGGGCCAGGGTAGTACCTGGAAGTCTTGGTCACGCTCTTCCAACCAATGTAGTACATTTCTAGCCGAGTGACATGTCGCATTGTCTTGCTGGAACGGCCCATCCGCCCCAGGGAAGACAAATTTACCCATGTGCAGACAGCCTATTGCACACCTTATATACACACCAACCTAGCTCACGAAACATGACTTCCTTTATGAGCTACACGCTGCCGTTGTCAAAAGTTGGAAGTAGTCATAATAATGTGACTCCACTGTGTATAATGATACATAATAAGTGTGTATATGTATATAAATTATATGACATGTCTATAGAATACTATGTCTGGCCTATTTGTAGCATATACTGTATTTATAATATAATGTGTTATGTTAAAAATTCATACCACAAATAGTTCTGGTATTCATGTGCTTTTATTTTCGTCTCTAATCAGAGTTAAATCAAGAACAATCATACATGCAGGTACATGATTTTCTGTTACTAGGAGATATCAGTAGCAAAACAAATATGGAGGTGCCACAGCTTGCAAAGCAGCTGTTTGTGCCACTGTGTGCTGCCTCCAAAATATAAGGTAAAAAGTGCCAGTGCTAGTTTTTAGACCAAGTACCAAAACCAAAACTTCCAAGTCTTTCTTTGTCATTGTATGAGCAAATTACAAATCTTAACATCTTACCTCCTTGTAGTCATTTTTCAATGCTTGCTGGCACTAGAAGTGATGTTTTTGTGGAGATGTCACGTGGGTGTCAGCATGACCTCAAAATCCATCAAAACTGGCATTAATCTTTCCTGCATTTGTTTATTTATACGAAAATGTGATAATTTATACAAAACCTTGGCCCAAAATGTTCAGGCTATGCTATTCTAATGCTATAATCAAGGTAATCATGTAGTGATAATCCTGAGTAATCAGATCAGTTCACAAGTTTGTAAAACCTGCACTATGAGGATCCTTTAAAGCAGTGGTCCCCAACCACTGGGCCGCACAGAAAGAAGAAATAATTAGAGATTGCTACAAGAGCAATTCAAATTTCAATACTCTTTGGGTGTTATTGTCCCCAATCACCACTAGGTGGGAGCAGTGTCTTGTTGCAGCGAAAAAAGCTTAGGATTCACACTGATTTTCCATTCTATTGTTACTCTATTGTAAAACCTCCTGCCCCCGCTGGTCCGTGAAATTGTGTCATATATGAAACCGGTCCATGGTGCAAAAAGGATTGGGGACAGCTGCTTTAAAGGATGCGTATTATTTACATTTGTTTTCTAAATCTCTGATGGTTTGTGCATCTACCATTAAATTGCACTTTATTTATGTATGTCTATCTGTCTGACAGAGAAAGACTGGAATGAAGAAGATCGAGACAGGGAGAAACAGCTGATGAATGAATTAGTAACCACCATTGAGCAGAGGAACCAGATCATCAACTGCATGGATCAGGACAGACAGAGGTAATGTTACACCTCAAATATATAGATCTGTACTGGTACACTCAAAACTAGGATCAAAAAACTGAAAAGAGGAAATGAATGTATCTATACAAATGAAACCACTCGGTCATCATTATAATAAATCTGAAAGATATTATATGCATATAATAATATTGTGTTGTCATGATCAATGATGATGTCATAAAAAACGCAAGTTTAAACAAGAACTAAATCTTGTGGTTTGCAGGATTATAATAAAGGTTTTGATTTGTTCTGCAGGGAGGAGGAAGAAGATAAGCTTGTAGCTGCTATGCTAAAAAGAAAAGGTACAGACTGACAGAGACTGTCCTCTTTGTGTTATATGTTTGTATCTCCAGCATAAAACCTACTTTTCTCTTTCTCCAGAGTTCCACACTGAGAGTGAACAGAAGAAGAAGAAGACGCCTAAGTTTAAACCTATGAAGGTGTTGAAGAGGCTGAGCACAAAAGGCGACATGGCTAAAAGCCCGAGTCCACGGAAAGAGCAAAGCTGAAAATAATACACGGATGGATGGACATATGAACCAACACCAGGATAAATAAAGAAACGCAGCTCTTTATAAACATAATGTCTGTTTTGAAAGAACAGTTCAACCAAAATTAATATATATTATTTCTTGTACGGTTGCCCTGACATTGGTCAGCCAAGACTTGTTTGGCGGCCAAAGTTGGTGTTTAATTTTGCACTGGTGCTACAAGGTTAATGTCGCTTGGGCCAAACTATTCATTTAAGATGGCAGGTCAGATAGCACTCCTGTATAGAGCCAATTCCAGGCCAGATGTTTTGCTATTTAATTAAAAAAAAAACTAAGTTTAAGCCTTGATCTAGAACTTGCATAACAATGTATTCACACTGAAAATAAGTGTATGAAAAGATCTAGATTCAGATCTTAAGCTCTATGCTTCAATTTCAGCTATGGTAAATTCCCCACCTAAACTCATCTTTTCCTTTTATGGCTGTTGAAGTGCATAATCTGGCAGAGTTTATCGCTATTATACTGTGATCTGTGCCAAATGTTATCTAAGACAGCTAGCTTAATAGAGCTTGGTCATTAGTGTCAGTATTTATTTACTGAATATGGTAAATGTGGTGTATAGAGAGTTATATTTCATGCACATTGAGGAATGACCTCAGCCTTCTTCATTATGCAGTCAGTCAGTATACCCCTCAGTTTGATGGCACGCCCCAACGTGGAATCAGGGACAAAATCTGAAAATAAAAAAGCAATTATAAAGTGAAAGGACCAAAAAAGGGTTGATTTGAACAAGATGTGAAACTGTAAAAATGCAATTATCAAGTGAAAGATCTAAAAAAAAAAAAAAAAAAGGTTGATTTGAACAAGATTAAAAACTAAAAATATAAAAACTAAAACAGTAAAATATTTAAGAAAATGAAAAAAATATTACATCAGAATCAAGCTGAAACTCTACCTACACTTATTTTCATTTTCAATACATAGTTGTACTTTTCAAGGTTCAAGCACAAGACCTAAACTTTCAGTTACAGTTTTTTTTTCCAAATAACAAAACATTTGGCACAGAATTGGCTTCATTCTCCTAAAAATGATCAAGTATATTAAGAAAGAAGTTTGAATGAAAAGCACAAAGAATCAACCAGTTAAAGATGTTCTAGACAGGTATTCAGTTATTCATATTACCTTTGATTTAGATGGAGGAAAACATGGCTGTAACTTGAGCTGTGAATATCTTATCAGCATAACTCACAGCAACACTTAACCTGGCAATTCCTCAGAAAAGTAGAACAGGTTGGTCATGCACTACCAAGGGTGTAGAAGTATTTATGTGGTTTTCTGTGTAGTGCACAAATATAGGTATTATGAAAATGAAGGTTGTGACTAGGACACCTTAATATTGTTTGTTTATTAAGTAATGAGGGACAAATAACTTATTGGAGAGACTACAAACATGGCCTTAAAATGATCCATTGTGTTAGGAGTTTTTACTTTATAATAACTAGTACTGGTGTGAAAACATCTCGGCCTGTGAATAAGCTTTATATGAATGATGATGTATACTGGTAGAGATTTGAGCTCTATTGTTTATACAGCAGTAAAGACAGATCATGAGAGCTTGGCTGTAAACTGTGCAAAAGCTGTATTGATTGTTTGATCATTTTATTTGTGAGAGAAAAGATAAATCACAGCATAGCCAAAACTTGAATTGTGTACAGGTCCTGCTACATGAAATCTGTTTGCTCCATGACCAATCTCTAACTTAAACCAGCAAGACTTTATAATGAATGTTAAAATGTCCTGTTAAAGTGTATCAAGTTTTGTTCACGTGATCATGCATCGCTAGGAACTAAAGCTAGCCTCTTAGATTATTAGAATGGTTTTTAAAGTGTGTACATGCATTCAGGACATCTACCAAAACAAAAACTAAGAATTAAAGACCAGCTGGACCTGTAGAGCCTGAAGCTTAAAATTAAATAATTATACTCTTATACAGTGTGTTGCTTACTGGGGAGGAGGCTGCTAACATTGCTAATGCACACATGTATGCAATGTTTAACCCTTAGTGTTCTCAGTAATATATCATAGATGTGCAAATAAAATTGTGTTTTGTTTGTTTAAACACATATTCAGGATATTAAAAGGAAAATTGAGATTATTCAGACTTTGTTAATGAAAAAGATTAAATCTCTGTTCCTGGAGCAGTTCAGCTATGCAGACAGTTGCTAATGAATTATTTAATACATGCTTAAATGTACACATTTGTACATAAACAATTTTTAAGTCTCTATTAAAATCAAAACATTATGTACGGTATGTGTCCAACAATGTGATTTATTAAATAGAAGATAAAACTCAGTATTCAGTCATACTGGTTTGTGTGTAGGTAATGTTAGGCTTATTTGTGTAAGCTTGCTTTATCGTTGGGTAGAAAGCTCTAAAGGTTCCATGTGCTTCGTCATACTCTAAATTAACTTCAATATCAGATTTGTGAGACTTATAATTGTGGAGCTAATGCAGTGATGGCATTTTGAAGCTAATTCTTCCAACCCTAATGGTTTTTATCTTTTTATCTTGCTAAGTCTTATTTTCGTAATGGAAAAATATTAATTCTGCATGTTGATGATGGATTTAATCCAAAAACCCAGAAACGTGATTAAAATAAACAATTTAAGATATTTAACCCCTCGTTCAGCTAGGTCAGTTTTACGTAAAACTTTCAATTTGGCGATATATGTTTGTCTATTTATGTAAATACCAACAAAGTGTTGCTTTAAACATAAGGGTTCTTCTCATACATGTTAGCTACATTAGCCTTGTAGCTTGTCAAATGTGTTTTGGTTGATAAATTTGAGAAAAAGGGGGAAAATAGTGGTAATTTTGGCCAAATTTCATCTCCAAAATAAGTATGGAGAGAGAATATTTCAAATTATATTATTTTACTGACATAAATTGCTTATAAATTTTGGGAAGCCCTGAAGAAGATAAATTTGCAATATGCGTAATATTATACACCAACATGCCTTTACTAGTTCTGTGTAAAATGTCAGGCAGGTATTGTTTAAGTTCTGTTTTAAAATGTTTTTTTATGTATTTATAAAAACTATCATGTCATCTATGTATATTTGTGTCTTCATATAACTATTGACTTTTTGCTTTATGTCTCTAGACAGCTTGTGGTAATAATTGTATTCTTTCATTGTTTTGTGTTTTTGTGCCTTTAAAACTTCAAACCAAGAGCTTGTGTTGCAGAAAAGTGAGCATCAATAAAACAACCATGAACAATAGATTCATGTTAAGTACATCAGTGCAATGAAAAATATTTTTAACTATCACTAAGATTTAAAAACAAAAAAATGCACCTCGTACATTACCCTGTTAAACACGTCTGTGTAGGTTTTTTTTTTTTTTGGATTAGTTCATTTAAAGGATAGCTTATTGCTTTGTGAGGTCTGCCACTATGGTAAAGCATTTAAAGCAATAAATCGCATACAAAAGGTTAAAATACACACCTCCAGCTCAGTTCTGACAAAGTCTGCTGTCATAGACATGGAGAAATACTAGAGGCACACAGCCTTTCATTTAAACTAAAAAGACTACTTTAAAAGCAACTGTCACTCTGATTTTAAGGGTCACTAACTCAATGAATGAAGGCAGTATTCATGGGTCAGAAAAAATCACATTACTGCTTACAAAGATTTAGTAAAATGTCTCTTGGAAGACTCCCTAATGAAGTGTTCTGAGATTAAAGTGGAACTGTGTGGTAAATACCTAACAGTGCAGCCATGTTACACCTTTTCAAATGTAACATATGATGGAGGAAGTATCATATTATGAAGATGCTCTATAGCAACAAGGATTTACATTCCGAGGACACATTAAACACAATGAACTGAGACACAAAAATGATGTCTTGACCAAATCCAACATCTGTGGCAAACTCTTAAAATTGCTATACGCCAACCTAACAAATTGTAAAGGCGGAAGGGACATAATTACACCATGTCAAGCAAAACCAAGACTTGTTAAAACATGACCAATGTCTGCAACAGGTCACAAATGTGGCACAGCCCAAATGAGTCAGTACTTATGACGCTGCATAGTATTTCCATATGCATGCTGAATCCAGCCTGTTGTCTCACTGTTGCTCGTGATCATTCTGCTTTTCTATAAGGAAAGTCCTCACCACGTCACTTCGAGCCTTGTCAATCAGCTCCAGCTCTCGGATTTTCTGTCAAAAGAGTTGACACTGCTGAAGCTTGGGCAATGATTTAAAATTTAACTTATTTGTTAATCTTTCTATTAAAAAAGAAATAGATCTAATTCAGGGGTTCCAGCCCAACACACATTTACTAACGTAGATGTCATTTCAAGTTAAGCAAACTACCTGCTAGCATGCTTTACCAATCGGTCATTATAGAATTACAGACGAGGGAATATTCAATGTATCATATTAGTTGAAAAAAGTAGCATTATATAGGCATATAATGGGTAATGGCTGCAGGTTAGAAACTATTTTGCATTCTAGAGGTGGTGCATGATATAAAGGTGTTGGTATTTACATAGTAATGTTTCTTTGTGTCTCTACCTGAGATATCTCTGTATTAATCATGTGATGGTAGTGGTTTCCTCTTCCAAGAGCAGTCATCTCTTCCAAAAATTGCCTCCTCTCCTCGATCTCATCAAGCACTGCATGGAGACAATGATATTCAATTAAAAACAATACAAAAACACTCGATGCTTCAACCAATGTCTTTGAGTCTTAACTTATAGATTCAGCAGCAAACTGTTTACTGACAAGGATTTTCTGAAGTATTTCTGAGCCCATGTGGTTAAATTCATTCAGCTGAGATCAAGCATGACTAAAAGAACAAAGGTAAAGCCTTAGGAACCCTAAGTTCCTATCATAAAGGACAAAATAATAAAAATGTGCTCTGTATTTGCATTCATGTGTCTTTCCTCACCTGGCCAGAGTGCCATAAGTGCTATCATTTGTTCCAGATAAATATTTATACTTAACTTACATACACTGTGTTAGGTATAACTGATCTTCTCTGACACTTAATCTGTTAATTATAATAATAATTTTGGCAGCCTGAATGCATTCATTTGAATACCTTTACATATGTACATGTACAGTACAATGACACTGTTTTTCCACATATTCCAGCTTGTTTGGAAGCTGGGGTCAGAGCGCAGGGTCAGCCATCGTATGGCGCCACTGAAGTCGAGAGTTTTAAGAGCCTTGCTTAAGGAGCCAGCAGTAGCTGCATGATAGACTCAGTATTAGAACCCACAACCTTCCTAATGGTAGCCCAAAGCTCTACCCACTAGGCTACCATTGTCCTAATACAGTACAGCGTCACCTGAAATATGAGGTAGCAAGGCAGATACACACCTTGGACAGGTCCTCACTGCAGAGTGACTCAAACATTCACGTATGCACTCACAGGGCAGTGTAGAGTAGCATGTCTACTTTTAGCAAGTACAAAAAAGGTGAGGAAAACAAGGTACACAGACTCAAATCTTGTGAAAGTCCTCACTATGCAGCACCCGGTGTACTCACTGTGGGTCTTGCAGACCTTGCATAATTTACACAGTTCCTTTAAACTGCTATTATTTTCATTTTACATTTCAGACAGATGAACTTGTGAGCTGGAAGCACTTTGATTCCTTTTTATAGCCATTTTCTGTTTTGTAGGCATCAAAAAAGACATTTGTAGATCCTCAGTCACTTAAAAGGAATTCACGGTTGATGAGTAAAAGGTTAAAATAAGAATGGGTTACTGGAATTGTCATATTTAACAGTTCTTATTGACAAGCCTTTTGCAGTCTTATAGTCTTACCCTCCTGGAACCGGTCAATTTCCATGTCCTCTCTTCTCTCAGCATGTTGTGTATGGGACGGTGAGGGCTGTATTACCTCCTGGCCAGTGGCGAGGATGTTCTGCAGCCTACACTTCTCTTTCTCCAAATCTCCTTCATGCATAGACAGCAGATAGACAATATGAATTAACACACTGGATGTAGAATAGACATTGTTTGAACAGCTTAGGAAATATTTTTTCATCGTGCTTAGTTTATGGTCCTTTATACGTTTTGGAGATACAATCATACCAAAAGATACATTTTCACAAATATTTAAAGTGGAAAATGATTCATTGTTTTGTTATATGGCAGTTTAATAACTTGTTAAATGGTCATCCAAAGACACTTTATTTAAAAGAGTTGAAAATGAATTGTTGGCACAGGCATAATTAGTACAAGGTAGCTTGGTTAGATGTGTAAAGGCTTAAATATTAGGGCAAAATCCTATAGAGCAATGGTTCTCTAACCATACTCAAATGGACAGTATCCACTTAGCAACTGTGGCCAGTGCTGTGAACTGCAGACATACATTTACTAGGAATAAAGCGCAAGCCACACTGCAAATTGAGAACTACTGCCTGAGATTCAAACTTCAATTTTGTTGTCAAACCTTAGAATTTAGAAAACCTCCTAGAAATCAGATAAACTTGTACGCACGTGTTGCACTTGGTCGAAATCTTTCTCGGGTGTAGTTGTCCCCAGCGCTGCACTTCTCAGCACTGCGTCTTTGTGGTACGGATAAGATAGTGGGAGGCTTACAGGGCCTCAGCACAGGTTGTGCTGCTGGTGTGGATGAGGTGGGGTTACAGGTTAGTGGTAGTGTGCCCCCTTCTGAAACAAACCATTAAACTTGTATTAGCTGAGTTAATTGGGTTTTGAGACTTTTCAAGTAAAAGGGTTGTAGCTAAAGGACACAGCCAATTGTCTCTGTGGGCGTGATTGGCCATTCAATAACTTGAAATCTCAGCGGTGGTGGGCTAGCACATTTGACCACTGTGCCACCCAAGCACCAACTTCATAGAAAATATTACTAATAATAGCACAAATATTCATTTAGCATGCCAAATATATATGAAATCAATATGAGTATAACCATGGTTCAGCGCTTTGTTGGTCTGAATACTTACTTTTCAGTTGGCTGTTGATCTGCCGCTGCTGAAAACTGGTGAGTCTGGATTCTCGCATCATCACTGCAGACAAGTAAACAAACAAACAAAACTACTGACCTTTCTTTTTATCAGCCCATTCCTCAAACATAACCCTTGATTCAAAAGCCCAACTATAACCCTGTAAGGAACCCTTACAGCTTGGTGGTCAAAAGTCCATAATCACTCCAACTATAGACAATCCCATATGGAACAACCCAGAAAAAACACTTAATCTCATTTCAGACTTATCAATGGAAAAGTCTTCATTCATTGAATCACGGTTTTACCACCACTTCATCCTATCCAGGGCCACAGTGGGTACAATTTACCACGCAAAAGGGTGTAAACACCCTGGGCAGGTCACCAGTCGATCACAGGGCAAATAAACACACATACATACATACATATCTAGGGCAATTTTAGTACTGTATCTATAATTAACCTGACTGCATGTCTTTGGAGCTCCAATAGAAAACCCAAACAGACACAGAGGACACCTGGAAATCAAACCCAGGACCTTCAGTAAATAAATACCTATCTAAAAGAACTAATGATGTACAAACATACATTTATTTCACATTTATCTTCAAGTACAAGGTGTAGGTGGACCAGAGTGCCCTTGGATCTGTGCAACCTTAATATCAATACACCACACATACATACATTGAATTAATTGTTGAGTCTCTTTGCTGTATTTGGTCCCTCTTGGGCAGTTCCATAGTCCCCTACTGCCGCTACTGACATCTGTTGTTCCACACTGCATTCTCTCCATCTGGCACCAAAGGGAAAAATCATAAAATGACCAGCTATCCCAGTACAATATATAATGTTAGAACCATAATTTCTGGAATGTTGCAGTGCAGCACCCACTCCACCAGATGCACCCCTACACTGCTCGAGTTTTATTTTGATGCATTAAAATGTAGTTAGTGTCATTTATTTATTATATCATTTAAAAATTATGGAACCAGACAGAAAATAGACTTCAGCTGGCTTGGCATTGTCTTGGTGAAACAAACAGGGAAGTCCCTATGTCTACCTGTGTACTGTCATCTAAAATTCAAGCTGTAGCCTAGTGGTTAAGGTACTGGACTAGTAATCAGAAGGTCGCTGGTGTTGGGCCCTTGGACAAGGCCCTTAACCCTCAATTGCTCAGACTGTGTACTGCAATGTAAGACATCTGCTAAATGCAAAATAAAATTAGTTTATAGTTTAGCTGAATGCTGTTTTAGGTACATGAACTAAAATATGTGTGATTTTCTATTAGTTCTTCGCAAAAGGCAGCTTGATTTAGATTTTTGATGGTATAATGTTAGCTAATGCTAAATGTGAGGTAGACTAATGAACTAATTTTTTAACTTGCTACACATTACAGACATACAAACACAGTTTGACGCCTCGGCGCCTAATACTAAAAATTATTAACCGTATAAAAATAGCCTTAATAACAATAAACAATAAATATCAACGTACCTGTTGTTGTTTTTCTTCCAGTGGTGAACACAGTGAAACAAGCACCCCCCCCGTACAGTTGCTATGGTTACAGGTATACAATAAGGAGGAGCCTGTTCAAGTCTTCATGTGTTGGAGTCGACTCTCAATTCTAGGTGTTGGGAGTCAATTGTGTGAGTCAATTATATACTCTTAATTACAGGTGTTGGGAGTCAATTGAGTCAATTATGTGAGTCGATTACCGACTAAAAACTTTCTCCATCCGTTAAACAAGCTAACACATACAATGACTTAACAAACCATTAAAAATACTTCACTGTACAAACTGTATTTTTTAAATATCAGATAGATTAATAAAAAATTAAGAATCATCCTGACTAAGCCCATCGTGAAAAATAGGGACCAAATGGAGCATAGCTTCTCTTCGTACACGCTACTTCTATCAAAATAAAGACCATCACAAGTACAACTATGTTAGTTTGTGATATAAAATAGTCTTAAACCTTCTAACATTCAAAGTAATTTGGGTATTCAGTAGTACCACCTCGGGCGGCACGGTGGCTAAGTGGGTAGCACTGTCACCTCACAGCAAGAAGGTCCTGGGTTCGATACCCAGGGGTCCGTGTCCTTTCTGTGCAGAGTTTGCATGTTCTCCCCGTGTCTGCGTGTGTTTCCTCCCACAGTCCAAAAACATGTAGTCAAGTTAACTGGAGATACGGAATTGCCCTATAGGTGAATGCCCTGAGATAGACTGGCGCCCTGTCCAGGGTGTTACTGTGTGCCTTGCGTCCATTGAAAAGCTGGGATAGGCTCCAGCACCCCCCCGACCATAATTGGATAAGCAGTTAAGACAGTGAGTGAGTGACAGTAGTTCTACCTCTTTTATGGATGTTCATGATTAATCGATAAATAGGTACATTTCTAATTAATGCTGATTTTTTAAGTTTTTAATGGTAGACAGGTCTAGCACCAGTTTTCTCTAAAGACGAAGCCTCACTGTTCTAACATGTAAGCAGTCCCTGTGAAAGCAGTCATCTACCTGTGTACTGTAATCTACAATATAAAATAAATATACTTTAGGAAGCTGAATGCTGTTTTCGGCACATGAACTGAAAAAATAAATGTAGGTTTTATTAGTTCTTTAAAAAAGGCAGTTCTTTGACTTTCCAAGCTTGATTTAGATTTTTGATGGTGTAATGTTAGCTAATGCTAAATATATGATGTGATACATAATTTAACAAAATTGACAGACAAAAAGTGGACAAAGAAGATGCATTACAAAACTTTTTGTACTGAATTTTATTGTTTATTTCAAAGCATCCATTCACCAAATGCTGGCCGAAGCCAGTTGGGATTTGATGACAGGAGAGTCTAAGACTTCTGGGTCAAACAGCCCAGCTCTTTTCAACCAAGCAACATTGAAATATTAAAATAGATAATGTAGAAAGGCACGTTTTGATGAAATACGATTCTGGCATGCATTGGCTTTATAATAATAAAAACAGAAGCAGTTAATAATAAAAAAACTATAACAAGGTGGTAAACCGTCAAGAGCTTTGACCTTATAAAGGGCCTGTTCCTCTGAGAGCAGAACTCACAGTATAAACATTCCTTCTCTTATACTCAAAAACAATAAATCACTGTCGAAATAAATGACGAAAAACACCCACAATATAGTTGGCACAGGACACAGGCTTCATATAACATCACTTACACTCATAAATACTCGCGCACTGAGAAACTGCAACAATTTAAAAGACAGTTTGGTCCAATATACAGTAGCGATGTGCTCGAGTACAGTGTTGATCTACACTTGTCCTGAGAGAAAGAAAGAGAGGAAGAGACAGGAGTCTTCCCCAGCATGGCACTAACATCCATGCCAAAACACCTAGGAGTGTCATTTAGGTTATGGCACATTTGGGTACACCTCCTGAATGCCAAGTGTAACTGGTTTTGCAAGAATTAAGTCTAGAGTAAGTTTATTCAGCCAATTGAAAACTTGATCATGTGACAACCACTAAACTACCTAAAATAGCACAGACAGGTAACAAAGAAAACTTAAATAAATAAACTGAGAAACGTAAGTGCAGATGCCATGGGGTTGTTAATGTGAACGACCACCTGATCAAATTGGAACATACAGATGGGAGTCTTTTCCAAGATGACAGTGCCCCCATCCTCAGGAACAACTTGAATGTTCATGACTATAAATTAAAATTATGTCTCATGGCCTTTACATTACACAAAAACCAACTGGAGTAAAAACACAACATTATTTATATAGGAAACAAAGTTATTCAACACCCATATCACCCCTGTGAAAAAGTAAGTGTCCACTTGGTTACTTAATTAATCAGTTTACTATTTTAAATTGCTTAGCCAATTGAGCTAATTCAAAGGAGCCAAGCCTACTTTCAGTGGCCCTGTAGAGTATTTATCTCACTCTATAATATCTAAAGTAACACTTTATTATGATTATTTATTGCAGTCTGGAAATAGTAACAAAACCATTTCATAGGAATTCACCAAACCACAAGAAAACCACAAACTCCAAATGCAGGAGACTTCAAACGGTGGGAAATCTACCCAAGAGTGGCCATTCTGCTAAGGGCTTAGTGACAACTCATTCAGACAGTAAACAACAAACCTTTGAATGTCTCTAGCCAGAGCTAAGGTCAATGTTCATGTCTCTGCAATATAAATGAGACTAAGTAATAATGGAATTATTGGGAGGCTGACGTTTGCAAAATTTATGCCTCTCCATTTAAAATAAAAATAACTACATTAAACATTTTGGACAACAAGGGTCTCATCAATTATATCAGACAAAAGAAAACACTACATTTGATATTTGGAACATTATACCAACAGTCAGACATGGTGGCGTGATGGTGCTTTTTTCGGAATCAGGACATTAAAGTTTACATTATTTAGGAGATGATAAATACCACTCACTATTAGAAAGATCTTGAATGTGAGGTCATCTATCCGTAAGCTAATACTGAGGCATAACAAATATTAAAGACGAGTATTAATATGGGTGTTGGTTATATTTGTACCTTGAGAAGTTTTGTGTTTTACTGATGTTCTTTTTTGTGTAATATTGTTCTGTTTGTTAATCTAAAACCATCAAGTGTGACAAATATGCAATAAGAGGCAATTGGTAAGGGTGCAGGTACTTATGCTGACATAGTGGTGTAAAAAAGTAAAAGCCATTTTATCTGATTGCCACTGCATCAAGTTGTCATTTCCTAGGACAGAACGTAAATTAGAACAGAACAATTATCTACACATTTGCTTAATAGGAACTAGCATGCCATTAAACTTAACTAGTGGTTTTAATTATGAAGTATAACAGACTGTTAAATGTTCGCCAGCAGTCTGAAGTCAGCTGCTGCTAGAGAACTAAAAATAACATTGGCTAATCTAATCAGATAAAAGAGTGGTCCATGAAGGCAGCTTATTTAGTGGTTAGATTGGTGAAATAGTGTGTTCACGTCATATCAAAATCCATTGTTTCCAACACATATTATACTTGACCAGTGACATGTCCAACAAGTTCATAGTCAGGTGCCCACACACTTTTGGCCCTATAGTGTACCCCATTAAATTAAATATCCCATTAAATTTTCCCCACTCATGTTGTGTTTTATAATCTATACTAAAACCAAGGAACTTCCATGTCAAATCAGTGTATAAAAGAAGTTTACATACAAGTGTACAGAACACATTTTTTATATTAATACATTTTCTAGTCAGTGAGTCTAACCAATAACCCAGTTGTATCTTCCCTCCCCTGCTGCATATCCCTACCCTTTCCAAAGTGGGACGAACATGACACATCTAACAGGATCTGTTAACAAAGTACGTGGAACAGTACTCTCTTGCCGAAAAAGCACAACCCAAATCATCACCTCATGCTAAAAAATTTCCCTTGAAGGTCAGCTGTACCTCAAGAACAGAAAAAACATGGGTGACCACAGCCATCGCCATGGGTTTAGATGCTACTGTGCTGTAGGTATACTTTTGACCCAGCAGAAGAATTTCAGAAAGCCCAACAGAAAACTGTAAAAGAGCTTAAATTGGAAAGTTTTCTGGGATGAAGGTTTAATTATTCGATCACAGAAAAGAAAAAAAAAGATTAGCAAACATAACTTAAATTCCAGGACTGCCATGTTTACTTCACCACTACTCTAGATAACGTTGTCTTTTTATTATTTATTCATTCATTTGTTCTTTAGTAAGCACTTTATCCTGGCTAGGGTCATGGTGGTTCAAGACCTACACTCAACACGATGGCTATCTATCACTGTGCATTTCTTGCTCACTCACACCCTAGATGCAATTTAGAATAGCTAATGCACTTACTGGCCTTCGGGTGGACGGTACCCAGGAAAACCCCACGTGGACATGGGAACATGCTCAACTCTAAGTTAAACCCTGTGAAATTATTATTCTGTGTACTTAAAACCAGTTGGCAGTATGTTTAGCTGAAAGAGGTAAAAGGAATACTGCCTGGTATGTCATATTAAGTAACTGGCTGATCATTTTTACTCTATGCCCTTGTTGGCCCTTAATTGCCAGTCATTAAGTTAAATCAGAATGTGCTTTCTGGTCATGTTTGGAAAGCTTACAGTCCAATCCACATCTACTGATGGAACATATTTACTAATATGTTTATGTTATACAACTGTCCAAAGGTTGGCAAAAACATGCAAAAAAAGTACATTTAAACAACAGCACATTCTTGTATACTGTAAATGAGGCAACAAGGCTGGTTGCTTTTTCAGAAGGGCTTCTGAGAACAATTATTCATTAGAACAGTAGGAAGTTCTCATCTGTCTCTTTTTTGTGTAAAACATGCTGAACGCTTAATGTAAATAAAAAAGCTTTGTGTGGTGAATTGTGCCAAAGCCACAAGCTATGAATAGCCTAATGCTCTAACCTTGTTTAATCAAGCTTCTATACAGACTGATCTCGTCAACAAAGCAAATGTGATAAAGCTTAACAAAGGGGAAGGGATGTAAGGTTCTTCTGGTTCAAAGAGCCTTTTCCAAACTGCCCCTCTGACCTTTTGAAAGCATCTCATGCCTGTAAAAGTATCCGTATTAAACCTTGAGTTTGCCAGTCCGAGAGGGTCCAGAGATTTATTTGGAAAGTGTGCTTTTCTGTGTCTAACACTGCCAGAGCACAAACTGTAACTACAGCAAAGAAACATGGCTAGCTCACGAGCAAAGGATATAAACTGGAAACATTGTGCTTGCTTATGTCATTTTAAGGTAAAATATCAAAAACAGTGCACGAAACCTCCACTCTGCTGCACCTCAAGAATCTACTTTACACCTAGAAGGTGTCACGTTGGAATTATCGTCATGGGGTTAACATCTTATCAATAGCAATAGATTTAAAATATGATGTCCAACAGCCTCATGGTCAGGTGTCCACATACTATATGTGCAATTTAGGTACACAACGCTCATCCAAGTAAGTACCTGAAACGTCCAGATAAACAGGGAGAGCTTGCCAAACTCCACTAACAAAAGATGAGGACTAAACCTTTGCATGTAAACATAGCCAATGCCAACGGGTTGCTATAGCATTCCTAGATTTTTGTGTCCATGGAGATAAACAGTTTCTGCAATCAGTGATTCTGACATGACATGAACACACTATTTAGTACAACCAAAAAGTCACTGGAAGTCTAAAATCCTCTGCTGGATGAGTAGAGTTTTAGAATGCACAGGAAGTTCTAGAATGATTGAAGAATGTCTTAGAACATTCAGTGCTTTGTGTGTAGAATGCTGAAAAAGTTCTAGCATCTTTAGCTGGAACTCTAAACAGAAAGTACTGAGGGTTTTAGAATGCACACAGCATGCAGCAATCGTACAATGTAAGGAAAGAACTGATGGTTTTAGAAAGCTTGTGAAATTCTGGAACCTTCTGCTCTAATTCAATACAGAAAGCATGCAAAGTTTGAGGATTCACACATAGTTGTGGATTTCTCAGCTGGAACTCTATACAATAAGCACAGATGGCTCAAGAAAGCACACAGAATTTTAGAATCCTCTGCCTGAGGTTTCTACAATGGATGGAAAGTTTAATAATTCTCAGCTGAAATTGTATACGGCAACCAACAACTGAAGGTTCCAGAATGCCCATAGAATTCTATACACAAAGCACTGAACATTATAGAATGCATAAGGAACTCTAGAATCCTCTTTGGGGATTTTGAAAACACTGACATTTAAACATCCTCTGATGGAATTCTAAAATTGTCTTGTGTGCTCTTAACTCTCTGGCTATGCTGTGACTAGGTTAATTCAGGCTTGACCTTTATGTGCAGATTGTTTTGTAAAACAGTAGTTCAGCTCTTAACTCTGAAGGTAAGAGAGGCCAGACAGACAGACAGACAGACAGACAGACAGACAGACAGACAGACACACACACACACACACACACACACACACACACACACACACACACAGAGGCCAATGGCTGCGCAGAAAGAGAATTTGTTCCAGTTCATTTTGGACAAAGACAGACAGGGCTGCCATCTAGTGGTTGAGGATGATAGTGGCACATGTAAGAGACTCATTTGGAGAGCTTGCTGATAACGCGGATAAGAGCTGCGTTCTCATCTTTCAGCCTCTGGTTATCAGCACGCAGGTCAACAAGAACCTAAAGAGAGATATGACTGGTTTTAACACATTCCATCAATACTCGGACAGAATGACTGGTATGACATTAGTAACCATAGTAACTCAACGTACCTTGAGCTCATCTTCCAGATCAGCTGCTTTTCTCTCAAGGGCTTTTTTCTCCTGTGGAAATGAACTCATTTTATTAATGCATTCATTTTCAGCAACTACTTTGTTTTGATCTGGGCTTCAGATCCTATCCTAAAAACACTAGGTGTAAGAAAGACCCTGGATATGCTTTGCTCACCCCTTTTACTCCAATGTGACACCAATATAGAAAATACAAAACCAAATAGACATTTTTGTCAGTTTTTCAAGCCTGTAAGGCACATCTAGTAGTTAACTACACCATGTAGCCTAAAGTCACCTGACCATGAATGTTTTTTATAGTGTGTCTGTGGGAATTTGCACCCATTCAGTTAAAATACTGCTGACTCAATCTAATCTATATAAATTATTTAGAAGACAGGAGTAATAAGGAAATAAGCCTCAGAAACACACTGAGGATTATTAACACTTACAAATCTTTCTAGCTCCAGTAGGGCAGGTCGATCACAACCATTTTCTTGACTCTAGGTGCAGAAACACACACACACACACGCGCGTACGCACACACAATGTAAAAGGTACTGATTAATTTAATATGTTATTATCTACAGCATACAAATATTACAAATACTGACACATAAAAGAACCAATTTCTAAAATTATTTTATTGTTATTCTATTTTAATAAATGTATTTATTTATTTTATTCACTTTTCTGTTTTTCTCCCAATTGATTCATAACCAATTACCATGTTGTATCTCTTTTCTACTGCTTCAGAAGGCCTACCCTGAAGAAGGCCTCACCTAACACAAACTTCCGAGGCAGGTTCCAAGGCACAGGGATCCGCATTGTGTACTGATCTTAATAAGTCCCAGTCTCTGAGCAGGCAATTTTTAATAAATATGTTTTAACAAATATTTGTAATTTGTAATAAAATTTTCACATTAAAGTTGGAAACTTTCCCATTAAAAGCTGTTTTGGACCATAAACTAAAGTCGACTACTGTGCCCCCACATTTCTATCCTTAACTTTTCAACCACCAATCCCACTTTTAATCGATTAGGGGTGCTAACACTTCAGTTCGTTCAGTCTTGGGATCGGTCAGAAAACAAATTCATGTTTGTTTCAGCAAGTACAGCCAGTATTGTACACATAAACAAGATGATCACAGTTCAGTAGTAATGTTAACACTCGTATACAGGGTAGACAGTGAGAATAGCAGCAGTTATTTCTATTCATGAACTGACAATGGGTGGTTAAATAGTACTTTGGTTATTATTGTTTTATTTTGTTGTTTCTATTTAGTTTAAAGTAAATTCCACTGCTGGTCTGTGTAAAGATGGGGATGAAGGTAATACCCATGTCTTTTCCAGCCAGTGAGAGCACCTGACGCACAAGGAAATTAAGCAAATCCAAATAGCAAGCAAAAGGGGGGAATATTAATAATAATGAAAAAACCAAAACAGCATTATTATATTAATCTGTGTTTCAATGAAGAACCAGTTCAAGAGAGAACTGAGATGCATCCAAATTTTAAAAAATCTTTATTGCGCTGCTCAGATGGTGCAGCGGTAAAAACACACGCTGTTCACCAGAGCTGAGATCTCAAATACATTGTATCAAATCTCGGCTCTGCCTGCCGGCTGAGGCTGAGCGGCCACATGAACAACGATTGGCCTGTTGTTCAGATAGGGGCGGGATTAAGGGGCCGGATCGGTACTCTCTCTCAGACTAGTGCAATTACGACCTCTGCTGGCTGGCTGGTGGTGCCTGCACGGAGATGGGAAAGGAGTGCGGTAGAGGGTGTGGCTCTCCGTACACAGCGATGTACTGCACTGCACTTGTCAAGTGTAGGTGATAAGATGTTCGATTGCTGTGCACGTGTCGGAGGGGGCGTGGAGCAGCCTCGTCCTCCCCAATCAGGAGCAGGGACCAGCATTAGTGAGAGGATGATTGACGGGCAGAAATTGGATACGCTAAAGTGGGAGAAAAAGGTAAAAAAAAAAAAAAATCTTTATTGCAAACACACTTACCTGTCTGATCCGCTCTAGCTCTACTTTACACTGACTGAGCTGCAGCTGTGTCTCCTGAAGCTTCTCCCTCAGAGCACCGTTCTCCTTCAACACGTCAATATACAACTACAGAGAGAGAGGGAACATTGTAATAAATATTTTATTTCAACAATTTATTTTATAGATTTTCTGGATTTCAAAGTCAAAAGAAGCAAACACTATGTCTGCAAAAAATGTCATTTGGCCAGGGAGCCCAAATCTTTGAATACTTTTCTTTTTATTTGAGTGACCTATAATTTTTTTATCCCATTTCTGTATATTTTTAAAATGAAATGGAAACAAAATCGGTGATATGGTAATTATGTTGCAGCTTCTTTTAACTGACTTAAGTGAAAAGTAATTACTTTTAATGCTTGGCTAATTTGATTATAATTTTAAATACAAACCATTTTTTTATTTTAATAAGAATAAAACGTTTATAGAACATTTAAATTACATTTCTATTTTTTATTTATGCATTTTCTCCCAATTTAGCGTAGTCATTTGTCTTCCGCTGCTGGGGGATCCCTGATTGCAGTCGAGGTGGGTATATTGCTGCTCACGCCTCCCCCGACCCACTTGCAGCCCTTAGCGGAACCCTTTTTTACCTATGCACTCTGCCCAGGCGCCTCTTTATCTGCCAATCAGGGTCCTTACACAGTGTTTGAAGACCCCACCCACACTGTCCAGTCATCCCACCCTAGCAGAGACGTATCTGCTGCAGGCACTGCCAAATATGTCCGCTAGATGGCGCCCAGTCGACCGGTGGCAACACCGAGTTTCGAACCGAGGAGTTCAGAATCTTGGCGCTGGTGTGCTAGTGGAATATCCCGCTGCGCCACCTGGGCACCTCAGGTAAGGGAATTATGATTGGGTATAAAAGGAGGATTCACCTTTGCAAGCAAGAATAGGTCATGACTTACCACTTTGTGCCAAATCATTATGTGAATTACCAGTTAAAAACATTTCACCATATACTTACCATAAAGTTACAAAATGTCAACTTTGAAAGTGATGCACATTAGTATGAGTTTATTTACAAACCGCTGGTAGAAAACAAACCCTGTCCTTGATAATAGGTTAATAATAATGATTTATTAAAAAAAGCTACATTTCAATGTACCTTTCTGAAATCCAGTGACGATAACAAATCTTCCGTCTGATGACCACTGTTGAATTAAAACAGCAGGAGTTGGTAATAAGCAAAAAAAAACAGTTTTATAGCATCCCACAGGCTTTCATACAAAAACATAAAACTGTGAAATTTAAAAAGCCAGGAACCTTGAAGTGGTGTCTGAATGAGTAGGCTTGTCCCCATCGAAGTCCTCATTCTGTAAAAAGAAAAATCAGCAGTCACTTACATCATAAACATTCAATTCAAGAGGTGCTATTTAAGATCTTACATTTTAGACCTGTAACCACACTTATCAGAAACACTACACACACGCACACCAAAGACACTTGCACACAAACATGCATACATACATGCACACACACACACACACAGCCGCACACAAACACACAAACGGTCACACTCACGCACACACCAATTTAAGTATAGAACTTGGTTCAAGTTTATGATTGATGACTGATTTTCTCAAAGAATGTAATGATTGGCTGTTGTACCCCAAATTTAAATTGAGGTATATAGTGCAGTGGAGAATTTGAATGGAATGAGCATTTTACTCACCTCTCCTGATGTCATGGCTATGCCAGTAGACCTTCTCTCTCTCCTCTGTTTACGTCGGTCCCTAACACCAAGTTTGCTCTCTGCCTCTGACCCTGAAGTTTTCACAGGCTCTGTGTCTGTAAAACAGCATTTAGGTATTAAAACTGTGCTCAGGTGTGACAGGTACACATTCGCATGCAGATTCAGAAGAATCTGGTAATGAGCAATAAATACTGACCAGCTATAACAGCTTCTACTCGTCTGAGACGACTTTCTACAAGATTTTGGAGTGTGTTTGCCCATTCATCCAGAAAAGAATTCATAAGGTCAAACACTGATTTTGGATGACAGGGCCTGGCTTGTAATCTCCATTCTGTTTAATAGGGTTGAGGTCAGAGCCTTAGTGCGGGCCAGTCAAGTCTTTCCACACCAAACTCACTTAACCATGTCTTTACAGACCTTGCTTTGAACACTGGGGCACAGTCATAGTCATGCTGGAACAGAAAAGTGCCTTCACTGAAACTAAGGGGCCTTTGCCAATGCCCAAAAAACAACCACATTGCATTATCCAGCCTCCACCAAACTTTACAGTTGGCACAACGCAGTCAGACAGGTAACGTTTTACTGGCACTTGCCAAACACAGACTCCTCCATCAAAGTGTCAGATAGATCATGATAAATCATAATTTGTCACTCCACAGAACACGTTTTCAATTCTCCATCTGACGCTTGGCATTGTGCTTGGTGATGTAAGGCTTGCAATGCAGCTGCTCGGGACGTTATGGAGCTCTTGGCAACTTTTATGCATTATGCACCTCAGCACTCTGCAACATAGCTCTGTAACTTTGCCACTTTGTGGCTGGGATGCTGTGGTTCCTAAATGCCTCCACGTTTCAATTACACCACTCATATTCAAACACAATAAAAAGTTATCTTGGTGTTCGCCATGGATGAATTTGGCATTCACTATTGATCAATATCTTGTCAAACTGTTTTCAATTAAATACACATAAAAAAGGATTTGCAATCTTTGATGTCTGTTTTTAATCACATTTTTCTTTTGTCTTTATTGGAACAGGGTATGTAATACTCTAACTATATTTACTCTACGTATTACTCTATTTAGAATAGCATGTTGTCAGTTTCTGTTTAAAACAAGCAAGTATCAAACAGCAGCTGTGCTATTTAAAAGCAAAGCCACAGCTTGCAGCAACATCTGTACCTGCAGGTGAAACTACAGCTCTGGCTGGAATGAATGACTTCTGCTTCTTTACATTTCACAAGGCAAGTTCAAATCTGACTCAAAATACAAATGCACCGAAACCGGTTTCAGCAGTGCTGTTTGTGCTGCACACCAAGGCGTTTGCAAATGCATGCAAAATGTTTTGTGGTAAAACATGGAGAGAAAACAAGCCGCTTAATCAAAGGGTGAAGGAGCAGGGAAACCATTAAAGGAATAGTTTGGTCTTGAAACTTTTTTTCTTTACCAACCATGAATATAGTCCAAAAGACATGAACATCCAATGCTAAATTTTTCATTTTGAGGTCACTGACAAGTCTATGACTCACCTTATTTATCCTGGATTTAAGTTTCACCATGAGTCTACATTTTGCACCATGGCTACCAGCAACTAAGATAAAAGGTGTAAGCACTCACACATCCTTGTTTTTAGATATGAACCCAGCCACTGTAACTATTAAAATGCTGCACATGCAACATCAATGGGCAGGTTAACACACTTGTCTCCCAAATTGTCTCCCTTTAAGCACATACACACAGAAACTGGCTAGCGCAGCTTGGATGAAGATGGCAAGAATGCCATTCCTTCCACCCGGACAGCAGGATTAATCTTACTCTCCAGAATGCCTGTCAACAGCTGGTTATGGCCATTATTGAAAAGCACAACCTCCTGATTATGGGGCGAAAGCTTTTCTGTGCTACTCATTATACCATTTTGATTTTAGATAAGTCTGTAAGTTTAAGTTTATAGTGGTACTACAGACAGGTGACAAAGGAAAAACCCTGTTACTTATGTGGAAAAACATAATGAGCGCAGATACCCGATGCAGGGATTTTGGTGTGACTTTTTGGGTCATAAAACACAATTTTACTGCAGATCAAAAAGTGATTCTGACTGATCACCTTATTAATATGATGAAATATTATCATCTGGATTGAGGTGCTCGGGTGGTACAGAGGTCATTTACGCTAGCTCACTACTGCTGAGATCCAGATAGAATCCTGGCCATATGGGCGTCTACATGCAGTCATGACTGGCTATGTGTGAGCAGGGGTGATGGCTAAGGCCCAGCAATGAACTGGCATCCCAAGTTATGGATGTGTTACTGCATTGCGTCATGTGACTCCTGAGAGGTCGGACCCAGCACAATATCTAACAGGATAAAGCAGTGATAAAACATGAAAATGAATAAATAAACTAATGAATTACTATGCTGACAGGATTGGTCGCTTCTTGAATGCCAAGGTTTCCATCTACATTGCACAGGGTACTAAATGGTCTGATAAGTTTAATAATGGTATAAATCATATGCTGTGGTCTTTGTGCTCATTAGATATCAATCCAACGAAAAATCTGACATTTTGGATCAATGAGACCGGTGGAATCAATGCCAACATGTGTTAAAACAATTGGTGGCGTACGGTAGCTCAATACCTAATTTATTTCGTTTGTCACATTTGCCTTGTGGCTGTAGTGAAAAACTAATGGGACTGTTAGACAACTGGTTCTGACTATATTTGGTATATAAGGAACATTTTTTGCTGCACTTCTTTTAAACCATGCAATAAAGTTGGAAACCAGAAACAGAACCAAATACATGATTAAAAAGATATTTTGATACAGGTTCTAACCATGAATGCAGTTGCTTACCTCTTTCTGCTGGTGTTACTGTCACCTGAGGGCTCACAGGTTGCAGACTGCACTGAGGTTCAGGGGTCTTAGCAACAGCTTTCTCTGCTTCCTTGAGGTCAGTTAGGGTTACACCCTGCCAATTAAAAGCCCAACACAAACCAATCAGCAAGAACAACACACAGTTCATCACAATACTAGTTATTTTGACTAACTACTGACTTTAAAAGTGTTCCTAACAAAAAAAATAAGTAAGGTCCACTGGGCTGCAAGTTTGTTGTTATATTAATCATTTTTATGCAGATCTATAGAAAACACACAACCATTACACACTGATATGCCAAAACACCATGACCCCTACCAAAATTGTGCATAGCAAGGGTTATTTTGTAACAATAGTGCATGTCATGGTCAGGATTAGAATAAATATTTTAAATATTAAATTTACTAAATGCCAAATTGTTATGGCCAGACATGTGGGTTAAAATATCTCTGAAACAGCAAGGGGGGCTCATATACAGCCATTATGAGTACCAACAGGTTGTTGGGCAGCCAAGACTTTTTTTTTAGAAGAGTGTAGTTGCAAAGGACAGCAGACTCCAAATTAATGCTTACGATTTTAAAATGGGGTGCCCAACAAGTTTATGGTCATATAGACGCATGTACACGTTTGTTACAAGTGTATGCAGTGTATACGAATGAACCATAAGCAACCTGATTCAACTTGAGGGCTGATGATTATAAGTTTAAGGTAAATAAACATAAGCAGCCGTGTATAGAGTAACAGTGCTGTAAGATAAGTATCATGTAGTGTCAGTGCTTACCTGCGTTGAACGGCGGGATTGGCGCAAAAGCCGTGAACGAGCTTTCCTCTGAGTCTCCGACTCCTCATCTCTAACTATAGCCTGGTACCTGAGCAGAAGGAGAAAAAAGCCACTATAAGAGGTCAAGGTTTAAAAAATGAATGTGTAGTGAAGCAAATCCAATAGAAAAGTGAACAGATTTTTTTTTCTCATCTTTGGAGAGACCTAAACATGACAGTTCATAGACACCACCCAATCTGACAGAGTTAGAAATGATCTGCCATTAAGAATGGGATAGAATCTCAGGATTGTAAAATGTATCCAAGGCTGTAATTGCTGTCAAAGGGGCTAATTATACATATAAGAGTAGACTCTTACCTACCATATAGCTTCAACTCTTATACACACTGTACAGTTTATTAGTATTTATTACCGCTAATTAGGATCTATAAATATTTAGGATGCATGATTAGATGAATAACTTGATTCTTACACATTTTTTACACATTCTTTATAGTTTTATATCTATCTGTAGATGATGGCTGTTTTGACTAAAATCTAATGTAGTAAGACTCATTGCTGTGTATGTAATGAACTTACTTCTTGCCATCACCGAATGGGCCGCCGAGGCTGTCTGGGGCTGAGTCAACTCTTTGCAGTGTGGGAGGAACACGAGCAGTTCGGCTCTCTCGATCCTGCTCTTTTTCCTCTGCTTTTTTTTCTTCTGACGTCTGAAGGAAAGACAGACAGGCACAGTATACACATTGACGTACAAATGATCAAGTAATTGCAGAGATACACATCTGACAATATATAAATAGCAGTGGCAACAATTCACATGTATCTAACAGATTTATTTAATAAATACATGGTGTACGGATAGCCAGTTCACCATGAACATGTAGTGTAGTTAATGTGACATCTGACCTTATCAGCTGGGCTGACTGTAGAGGGAGCGATGCTCTCTGTATCCAGATCTGACAACTTGGAGGCCTCTACACCATTTTAAAACAGAAAACACACACACACACACGCACACACACACACACACACACACACACACACACACACACACACACACACACACACACACACACACACACACACACACACACACACACACACAGAGAGAGAGAGAGAGAGAGAGTGAGAGAGATATGTGCTGTTTTAGAACATGACCCTCAACTAAGTCATAAATGGCTGAAAATATTGGCACCCCTGCATTTCTTTCAGAAACTGTAGCAAATCCAATTATAGCTTACAATTTTAAGATAGTGCCAAAACCGTACTTAAATGACCTTACTTGGACTGCTCTCACTGTCATCATTCAACTCCAGATTTCCAGAGACTCCTCGCTCCTTCGACTGATCCTGCACATTTATCTTCTCTCGGCTGCTCATCCTACACACTGAGCTTCTGAAACAATACAGACAATAAAGGCTATATAAGAAAAAAATATTCAGTTGCAAATATTTGAGATATTCAACACTCCAATTAAGTCTTTATCAAATAAATGATGCAGAAAATGGACAAAAATTTAATAATGTAATATTTTAGAGTAGTAGGACATTTTGTTGTTCCAAAAGAATAATATCCCCACGATCAAGCATTGAGGTGGTCAGTGTTGATGCTGGGATGTTTTTTTGGTGAAGGGACTATTTGACTGGCATCATGAATTCAAAGAAATACCAAGATATTTTGAGGAGGAATGTTAAGCCTTCTGTGGCGAAATTGAACCTAGCGATAATTGGACTTTTGCATTCGAAGAATGAATGAATGTTCCACAAGAGAGGTGTCAGAAGCTTGTAAGAACTTTCTAAAATTGCTTATTAGAGGTAATCAAAGCAAAAGAATGTTCCACCAAGTACTGAGGCTGGTGGTTGAATAATAATGGACATTCCACTTATTCCACTTACAACTGCTTGTATGTATTAGTAGATAATCTTTCTCTGTTTATTGAGACTACTTGTGTATATTTGTATTAAATTTTATACACATCACCATAGTAGATTTTAAAGTAAAAGGGGTGGGTATTTCCTACTGCAATACAGCAATTGTACCACTGCAGTGTGGTGTTGATATATCACACAATACAAACAGATACTGATAAATAGCTAGGCAAGGCCGTTGTTACCTGCGTCTTTTGTTAACAGCACTGCCGTTACTCGCTGCCTGTGCATTCTGTTTATTAGCCTGTTCAGTTCTCCACTGCAAAAACAAAACAAACAAAAACAAAATTCAGTTATCCCATGCAACACCACTACAATTATACACTAGCTGTGCATAGTTTTTACTGTATGCTATTTAATTTATCTGGCTTAGAGTAATGCATAAATATGTACTGAAGGGCAGTTGTAGCCTAGTGGTTAAGAAACTGGACGAGTAATCGAAAGATCGCTGGTTCAAACCCCACCGCTGCCAGGCTGCCAATGCTGGACCCTTGAGCAAGGCTCTTAACCCTCAGTTTCTTAGACTGTATACTATAAGTCACTTTGTATAAAAGCGTCTGCTAAATGCTGAAAATGTAAATGTACCGTGTGTGTGGGCTTACATTAGCTTGTCTCTGCACTAGCTCTTCCAGCAAGGCCTCCACACTTTCATCAGCCACATCAAATGGAGTCTGACCCTAAAACACAAACATGTTTCCAGTCAGCACCACCATCTTTACCTTTGTGCAGCAAGACACAGGCAGGTAATTTCCCATTGCAAAACACAGCCCAAACTTAGCCCAAACTTAGGGTTTAGGGTTCTAGTTTAATTTCCACCTACATAAGTGAAACCCACAGTGATTACAGTGAAGGCGACTTTACCAGAACTAGGGTGCACTATAAAGTTAAGTTAAACAAAGTATGCTTACCTGTTTAAATAAAATAGACAATGGAATTAGCATTAGAATTAGAATTAGAATTAGCATTAGAATATTATTAACCATTAGAGATTGATCAACAAGATTTGCTTTTAATGTATGTAATAATTAATGAGCACTGTAATATAGACACATCACATATCATCGGAAACTACAGATATTTCCAATGATATATTTAATCAGAGTAATCTCCATTTGCAAACTCATCACTTAATAACTAGAAATAAAGAGATGCACAAAAAGTTACGTAAACTAATTTACATTTATTTTATTCATTTATTGTGGTGAGAGAGGCACCACTAAAAAACGTTGGGCACAAGGAAGGAATACACTCTAGTCAGGGGCCATCATAGGGCAAAACATTCACACATTCTCTACTGAGGGCAATTTAAATCAGCCCATTCACCATCTGCATGTTTTTTGTGAAGATGGGGGCAAATCAGAGTACCTAGAAGCAGTAATCAAACCTGGGTCCTTGGGACCCATGTTGCTGTTTGCAGCCACTTTACCAGTGGCGCCACAGTGCTGCCTTATTATAAAATAAGGCCATGTGTGTGTAAGTTCCATGCTGGCTATTGTTTTAATATACACCACATTGGTTCACAGAAATAGCTTATTTTCAGCAAACACAAGACTGTGAGGATTGTTATTACTGTCCTTCACGCTATTTTATGTAACCTTACATAACCTTTACCCATGTAATAAAAATAGTATGCCCGCCCACAGGAATCCCATTAAATTAAATCCCATCTTTAAATAGTTACAGGGAAGACACATAACCGACAACGTTATTTGCATTATTGATCTGTATGGGCAAGCAGCAATGGCTTATAGATAAATATGTAGGGAGTTCCCTCTATGGGTTGTGCTGGCTAAAGATTCAGTCCGGGCCAGTGGGGAAATTACAATAGGAAAAGGTTAAAGAACAAATTGTTGTAAATGAGACAGTCATGAGATAAAATCAAATGCTCTGTACAACATTTAATGATGAGCCACATTCTAGAGACTTGTCTGCAAAACTGCTTCTCATGGGTGTGCTAAACTCACTGTAGCTCTGCAATAGGTCAGAAAACGCCCCCGTTTTATTATGTAATTTTTCAGCTTTTAAAATGGTGAGCACTAGCACAAGCCTCATGTTCAGAAAATTGGGTACAAGTGGTTCTCTTTGTACCAAGATAAAAATGAAGACAAGAACACATAATTTATTAAGTCACTAATGAATAGAACTTTTAAACAGGGTGAATACTAAATGCACAGAAACCCTCTATCAGTTCCCACTCATGTTGTTATTTCTTACAAAGCAAAGTGTGTGTGTGTAAATTGAATGTGGTGAGCTCTTTGGCACAGTAGGGCACCAACACATCCTACACACATCCTCTGTGCTGCTGTTCATTTGCACTGCAATGTGTGGAACACAAATTACTGTAGCACAGCTGAGTAATACAGTGAGACAAGAAATGTAGTTAGCCATGTACTTCCAGTATATTTAGTGCTGTGAAAAAGATTGACCCCTTACATGATTTCTTCTACTTTTGCGTGTCACATTAACCGATTTTAATAGCAGATAAAGATAACACGAGTAAACACAGCTTTAAAAATCTTTTTCCTTTTCCTATAACGATGAGTCTTTTAGATCGCTGTGGGGGAACTGTGGCCCACTCTTCTTTGCAGACGTGTTTTAGGATTTCCTACAGCAGAATAGAATTCAAGTCAGGACTTTGACTCAGACACTCAAAAACCTTTATTTGATTTGCTCTGAGTCATCAGAGGTGGACTTGTGTGTGTCTTGCTGCATAATCCAAATGAGCTTAAGGTCATGAACTGACAGGCAGGATCAGGATTTCTTGATAAAGAGCAGAATTCAGGGTTCAATCAATTATGACAAGTCCAGGTCCTGCAGATGCAAAGCAGCTCAAGACCATCACACTACCACCACCATGTTTGACTGCTGGCATGATGTTCTTACGATGGAATGCGGTGTAAGCTTTGCTCCAGATGCAACAGGACACGTTTCCAAGATGTTTCATTCACAAAATATTAACCCAAATGTCCCAAATGTTTTGGCAAATGGGAGATGAGCATTTGTGTACTTTTTGGTCTGAAGTGGATTGCACCCTGCAACTCTCCCATGGATGCCATTTTGCCCAGTGTCTTTCTTATTGTGGAATCGTGGGGCAATTTAGGCCCACTGTCCTTTAGATGTTTGTCTGAGTTCTTCCGTGACCTCCTGGATAATTTGTCAATGTGATCTTGGTAAAAATTTTGGCAGGGTGGCCACTCCATTTGTGGATAATGCCTATAATTGTGGTTCACCAGAGTCCCAGAGTCTTAGCGATGGCTTTGTAACCTCTTCCTTCCTTTTAATAACTTTGTTTTGCAACTGTATCAGAATTTATTTTGAACGTAGCACCATGTGCTGCTTTTTAAAACTTCCTTGCCTGCTTTACATTGTCTATTTAAATAATGTTCAGATTTAACAGGTCTGGTTTATGATTATTGGTTTTACTGAAGTTTACAAAATATCCCAATCCAGAAATGGGGTTTGTAAAAAATGAAGCATTTTCTTCAGTGGTCTCAGAGTTTGCCCCACACTGTACACTAGACTCAATAATACCAAGTGTATACCAAGCATAGTTTGTCATGCAGCACCTTGGTAAAATTCATGACATTACGAACTGAAGCTGTTCTCAGGGCAAAGAGGATCCTACCCAGTATTAGTATGATGTGCTTAATAAAGTGACAGCTGAGTTTAATTTATTCATATTTCATTATACTGGCATTATATGAACCTGTATTACATACACTGCTGCTGGCTCACTAACAATTGAGGTTGGCCTAAGCGCACAGGAGTGGTAGATATCAGATCATGTGGTCTGTGGGTAACAAGTCAATTTCACATCTACCAGTCTATCTACACACCCTGTCATTACACCCACCCAATCATCCATTTATTAAATAACTCACCTAAGTAATGCATCTATCTTTTGAAATATCCCACTTAACCAACTACTCACCCAGTCCATTTTTTAAAAAATTGACTTATTTGAGATCTTGACTGGCCCTGTAAGTCTAGTGTCAGTTGTGCTTCATAATACACTTTCCCCCGTTACTGTCTTTATCTACTATCTGATTGCCTTATTTCAAGTTTTGTTAAACTGTCCATTGTTTTAACTCTTTTACAACAGGCCTATCAGTCTCTTACCACATCTTAATGTTGCTGAATTCTAGTTGTTTAACAATCTGTTGCTTCTGTTTGACTTCTCTTTGCTAGCCCATTTCTATGGCTTGTTCTGTACAGCTGTCTTTTTTTTTTTTTTTTTTTTTTTTAGCTAAAACTTGTTTCTGTCTCAGCCATATTTCTTCTGCTGGTCTATGGTTTTCTCCTTAATTTTCCTTGTACTGCCACCAAATCTTTCTCTCTGTCTCTACTTCTGATGTCTGATTCCTCATTCATTTACTGGTTGACATGTATGATAGTCTCTCACAGTCTCTCGCTTTATCTATTCATATACAGTGTGAATGCCTCATTTGCGTCTATTCGCTCATTCTTTAGTTCATTTATCACTCAGAATATACAGTGCTCATTCTTTTACTTTGTCTAGTGCTTGCTCACTCTTTTCTCTTTGGTGTTTCTGGTGGTGACAGACCCAGTGTGACACTGACAAGGATAAAAGCCTTCACTGAAAATAAATGAATGAGTATTAAAATGAGTACGGTCTATTCAAGGCTACACGCTAACTAGCTAAATCATGACCCTATGTGTTCATTATCCCATGTGAATAGCACTGGTTTGATTAATTTGCTATATTGAAATGCAGATCATAATCTCATGTGAAAATGCTGCCACCACTAAAGATTGGACTTTAACTAGATCAAGGAATACAACTATTTGTAAGTTGTATCCATAATCCACAGAATTAACTGAATAATATAATAACAGTTCAAGATTAACCTTATATCAGGAGTACAGAATCAGTCTTAAAATCAGTCTGATCTACCTAGTTACCTAATCTATTAATGTTCAGCTGTTTCTCTCTCACCCTTCCACAGTTCACAGGTCTAATTTTATCTTTTTTTGTCTTTGTGTCTCACCCCGTTGCTGCGAGCCTCCATATCACAGAGCTGCTCAGCGAGGATACAGCAGGCCTCACTCTGACCCCAGTGAGCTGCAGCGTGGAGCGGGGTCCAGCCGTCCCAGTCTTTAGCCGATACATCTAGTCCACACTGACAAAGCAACCTAATAGAGAGAGAGACAGATTCTCATTTGAGTAAACGTGCACGTGTCCTCAGAGACACTCAAAAATCTTGTAAGGGGACCAACTCCATATTAATGTATATAGTTTAAAAAAGGATGCTTAACCAGCGTAGATGTCCACATACTTTTGGCCATATAGTGAGCTTGGAAACCAAAGTTCATTATTTTTGTTACTAACAGCCTCATTGCATCAGTCTCTGTGGGTCCGTCATCACTCCTAGCACAGGGCAGGAACACACCCTAGCCAGGGTGTCAATGTACACACTTACTAACACACACACAGTGATTCTATGAAAATGAGCTCACCACGACCCTGGTCAGGATAAGTGTGGGAAAACATACAATTGAATCATTACTATAATTATATAATTATAATTATTATAATTGTTATATTATAATCATAATATAATCAGTACTTTATTAGTTTAATAATATGATAATTATTATAACTGTTATTATTAGTGTTATTATCTATATTGTTATCATTATTAAGCTTGATCAACAGCAAAAAGATACTTGTAAAATGTAAGCTGTACACTGACCTTAGATCAGCCTACATTCCATGCTCACATACTGAGCTCACAGTACAGTGCAGTGGGAAACTGATGTTGGTTCAGCAAGACAGATTTACTTATGGTGCAATGTGGCCCATTTAACAGGAAGTCTCTCGGATGAGACAGGAAACAAACAGCAGCTATTCTTAGAGAGATCAGAGAGCTGTCCTTTCACGTGCCACGCCAGGCCATAACGGAAATACCCCACCCAAACGTCTGAATAGGCCACACAGTAGTAGCACACGCTGTAACATGCTAATAATGAAAGGCTGCCAAATGCGAGTATGCTAACAGGTCTGCACTAGCAATTACACTTAGCCACATTAGTATCACTTACTTAATGGCCTCCATGTAGCCCTTGGCAGCAGCCACGTGGAGAGGCGTGGCTCCGGTTCTGGGGTGGTACAGATCAGCAGGCACACCGTCTATAAGCCAACTGCGGGCATCTCGCATGATCAGTTCTTCCTCCAACCTCTTAGCGGCCTCCACATCCACACCTGAACATATTTACATGAGAACAGTCTGATTGATCTTAACTTTATCAGAAGATAATAATAAAAGAGGCCCAACAGTCGGTGGCTGAATTGCAGATGTGGAAAGTCTTGTCATAACAACTAATGTCAAACATGAACAAGTTTAGTGTTTAACTTTTTAATGCCATGTCTGCCCTTGGGCCATGTTCATGGCAGGAAAGCTTGTGATATGTATTTTATTCACTGTTCTGTTTTATTTAGTGTAGTCGTGTCTGTTGTCTATGTATACTGACCAGACATAACATTATGACCACTGACGGGTGAAGTGAATAACACTGATTATCTCTACATCACGGCACCTGTTAGTGAGTGGGATATACTAGGCAGCAAGTGAACATTTTATCCTCAAAGTTGATTTGTCAGAAGCAGGAAAAATTGGAAAAATGAGTGAGTTTGATAAGGGCCAAATTGTGATGGCTAGAAGACCTGGTCAGAGCATCTCCAAAACTGCAGCTCTTGTGGGGTGTTCCCGGTCTGCAGTGGACAGTATCTATCAAAAGTGGTCCAAGGAAGGAACAGTGGTAAACCAGCGACAGGGTCATGGGGGCCAAGGCTCATTGATGCACATGGGGAGCGAAGGCTGGCCTGTGTGGTTTGATCCAACAGACGAGCTACTGTAGCTCAAATTGCTAAAGAAGTTGATGCTGGTTCTGATAGAAAGGTGTCAGAATACACAGTGCATCACAGGTTGTTGTGTATTAGGCAGCAAAAGGGGGACCAACACAATATTAGGATGGTGGTCATAATGTTATGCCTCATTGGTGTATGTCCATTATATGTGTTGCTTTAGTTTTGTTTTTGACAGGAACTTTTGTGTTGTTGAATAGTTCCTTCATGGTCTTTGCTGTTAGGATGTGTTGTCTCTCACGGTCATAAATGATACATTCCAGGACTAAATGTTTTATTGTAAGCTGTGTTTGGCATGCTGCACAATATGGGGCAGCTTCACCTTTTATCAGATACATGTGTGTTATTCTGGTGTGTCCAATATGACATCTTGTGTACACTTCCTGTTCCAAACATGAACAATAGTTATCAGCAAAGAGGAACTGTGGTCACAAGTGGAAGCTCCTAAACAGAAAGACAGGTTCTTGCCAAATACGTCATCAACACTTTACCTTATTTTAAGTCCCACATCGACCGATATTGCCCCTAGCAGCTTTTTTTGTCCAACTTCTCTACCACTTATTAAAATGCCTGATTAACTGGCCACTTTTTCCCAAGTACATGTTTAATCGTCTGATTTTGTCCCCACCTCTTTGTAATAGCCTCATTTGAGGAAACAAAGCTGAGTGTTGTACTAGTTTTAATAGATTGTCACTTTTTGGTTGAACATGGAACATGGTTTGGTTCCCACTATTTTAAATGATCTGTTAGCAAACACTACATGGCCAAGTGACCATATTTGGCATAACAGGATTACTATGAATGTCATTATTTCATCTGCACTATACACCGATCAAGCATAACATTATGACATTCTTCATCAATGTGAGCTACAGTAGCTCATCTGTTGGATCGGACCACGCGGGCCAGCTTTCGCTCCCTACGTGCATCAATGAGCCTTGGTGACCACTGCAGACCGGGAACACCCCACAAGAGCTGCAGTTTTGGAGATGCTCTGACCCAGTCATCTAGCCATCACAATTTGGCCCTTGTCAAACTCGCTCAAATCCTTACGCTTGCTCATTTTTCCTGCTTCTAACACATCAACTTGAGGATAAAATGTTCACTTGCTGCCTAATATATCCCACCCACTAACAGGTGCCGTGATGAAGAGATAATCAGTGTTATTCACTTCACCTGACAGCGGTCATAACGTTATGACTTATCAGTATATATCTGAGACAAAACTGTGCTCCAGTGCTAATGCTATACACAGAAATAAAATGTACAGGTGCTTAAAAGTTTATTTATTTGTGACTGACTGGGAGTGTTGAACTGAGTTCACGAATAACAAACCAAACACAGAACTGTTTTGTAAGGGCTAAACTGTTCTGTCAACATCACAACAGCCATTATTCACTGCCTGACTGTGTGGGATGATTTATTCACTACAATAACAGCTTTCTGTTTTCCTCCTCTCATATCTCTTTTTTTCCACTGAACATGTTGCTGCTGTGAAACTTTTTGAAAAACGGCCCACATCCCACTGCTTAAAGAGCTGAACCATCGCACATCAGATGTGGGAGTTTTCTGTTCGCTTCAACCTCTAGCACTAAAAAGGTCTTTCCTTATGGATATATACAGTACACGCAGAATAGCAGGTAGTTAGTTTTTTATACTTACTGTTTAGTATTAAATAAACAATTCTAGATGTTAACAATGAAGCTCCCAAAAAGTGGATTGCAAATTGCCAATAAATGGTTGATTAGCTGTCCAAAGAACAATCAGTGAATTAACATCCCAGCAAGGGACCAAATCAAAATTATGAAATGTAATAAGCCAAGTGCAAGCCAAGAGCTTTGACAAAACACTTGCCTTTGCCTGACTCAATTCTCACTGTGACATTTGTTACCACTTTTACAAGAAACAGAAACCTCCCAAATATCTCACATTGTCTCATAGCTGACAGAAACAGATGCCAGCTCTGATAAATGAGACTAACCTGTTCAGAATGTGGACGATGGTTAGCCATATGACATCTGATGTTAATCTCAACACAGACATCACAGCTAGTCTTGCAGGTCTCAAAACCACGACCATAATCTTAAACCCACTCACACTCACTGCAAGCAGCTGTTGGTAGAGTGGTTACTATGAAACAGCCTAAGGGTGCCGCAACAACAACTAAGTTCTTTGGAAAAAGATCAGGCCAACATCCAAGCAGGTGGAAACAAAAGATACCGGCCGTGTAGATGTCACTGAGGTACGGACACCATTCAATGCAATACCAATGAGGCATCAAACTAAAGCCTAAGGAGAACTGGTATTTAAAGGGCTTTCGCAGCACATTACCACTGATGAGACACAGAAACCCTCTGATTAAAGAAACAGCCACAGACAGTCAACTGCACCTGCTTGCTTCCTGTCGGCCATAAGTGGCAGGGCAGATGGACATCATTCTGTAATCCAAGCTTTCTGCCAATCTCCAAAGCCAGGTGAGATAAATGAGACTCACCTGTTTAGAATGTGAAGGATGGTAGCAATGTGACATCTGATGTTAATCTCAATACAGACAGTCTCAAAACCACAACCATAATCTTAAACACACTCACCAGTTTTACTGAAACAGTATGTGCTCACTGGAGGCTTACTGTATACATTTACATGTGGTGTGTATGTCAGTCAATAATTTACAGGTGATACTTGCAGGTTTTGATTGAATACGTACAGTAGTTGTAGTAATAAATGTGGGCTAATTTTACTTATATACAGTGCTGTGAAAAGTATTTACCCCTTCCCAAAAGCTTCTATTTTTGCATGTGTCAGCTCTATGTTTCAGATAATCAAACAACTTTTAACATTAGACCCAAGTCACCAAGTAAACACAAAATTATTTCATTTATTGAAGATTATTGAAGAATGCTGTTCAGCCCTACCTGGCCCTATGTGGAACCCTCAGCTACTAAGTCAACCAGTTAACCAAATGTAATCGACAATTAGGTTCAGTTTTACTAGCCACACCCAGGCATGAATACTGCCAGACACTCTGAATTTAAGCATAACCTAAACAGAACCTGTAGACTAGTAGGTCTCTAAAAGCAGCACATGATGCCACCTTTTAAAAAATCAAATACATATAAAGTCTACCAGTCTGGAAAAGGTTACAAAGCCACTGTTACGGCTCTGTTACTCCAGCAAACCACAACAAGAGCCATTATCTATTGGTAATACTTGCAACAGTGGTCCCACAAATGGATCCACACTGGACACTGGCTGTGCCAGTGGGTAGAGTGGCTGCTCCACTTTTTTGATGGCCGTCTCTGGCTTTTACTGCGTTCTTCTCTCAGACTTTGGAAAAAAACTGTAGAAGTGGGGACTGGGATTTCTATTCTAAAATGCTGTTTGAACCAAGCCTGGCTGGGTTTAATTAGCTATCCTGACTTTCTTCAGGTAAAATTATTTTTTTCCACAAAGTGGAATATTGCATAACCTTGTTGTCTTAAATATACAGTATATGATATATTACACATTTAAATTTGACCATTATAAGCAATGTTCACTTCATATTTAAGGGCAGTCACATTGAATATGAATTTATAATGATGTCAGGGTGACACCACTCCAGTGATATCCCTGCTTCTTGGTTTACAGTTCAGCTGCATTTTTAGACCAAAAACAAAAAAGTCCCAAATTAGGCACTTGCAGATTGTTAGTGGAAATGGACTGTGTGTCTTGTAGACTCACCCTTTTTTAAAGTGAGTGCCAGCAGTAGTGCTTCCATGGCCTCATCTTCAGCGATGTCCAACGGTACATCCCCATCACAGTTCACTGTGTTTAGAGAGGCTCCCTGCTCCAGCAAGTATCTAAATCACACACACACACACACACACACACACACACACACACACACACACACACACACACACACAGAGCAGTAAAAATATGACACCATAATACCGCTCTATTTCAGCATCACAACTTTGCTTTAACCTACAGCTGGTTCTTTTTTTCCTTAACCTGCATGGCTCCAGAATGCTGCATGTTCGGTCCTAGTTAGCTAGCCAGCCTATTAACTGTGGGCTAGTTTTATCTAAATTAAAACCACTATTATAAAAACTGTATTATGAAATATATCCCCTGACTTGCTACAGACACAGTGGAGAATGAAGCACTTCAACATGCCAGTCATTAATGTTTTAACTGTCGGTCTGTTTGTATACTGAGGTTTCATATATAATCATTTTCTGATTTTGATTCCAATTTCGCTGTAAGAGGATGGGACACGCCTTGCCACCAAAGCAGCAGGCCAAAAATAAAACAAAACAAAACTACAAAAAATAAATGGGTAAATATAAATCAAGTGAATAAGAGAAATGAAAAGCCCATTGTGGAGAGGTAATAAAACTCCACTGAGATAAGTGGAGTAGTAGAGAGGATCTCAATATCCTGTGTGGATTTGTTTGTGAGGCTCTGTTCGTAAGGATGCCATCATGCCACCTCTGGATGCAGCCGGAGGTAGAGTGGTTACTCTAAGATGGCCTAAGGGTGCCTGAACACCAACTAAGTTCCTCGAAAAAGAATCAAGAAGGCTGACATCTAAGCAAGTGGAAACAAAAGATACAGGTCGTGCAGGTGTCACTGCGGTACGGACAACATGCAATGCTAAACAATAAGGCAGCATGCAAAAGCCCAATGAAAACTGGTATTTAAGGGGCTTTCTTAGGTGCATCGCATTATAGCTGATGAGATGCAGAAACCGTCTGATTAAAGAGACAGCCACAGTCAGTCATCTGCACCTCCATGCCCCTGACGGCTATTAGTGGCAGGGCAGATGGACATCATTCTGTGATAAGCCTTCAACACCAGATGGGCTGTTACAAAGCATTTAACACATAACACTAAAGCAATGTTACAAAGCAGGAGGCCAGGTTTGATAAACTATTTAGACCTTTAAAGGAATGTGGGTTTATAATAACAATATAAAAGAACAATATAAACAATATACAACAATATAAAAGAACATGGGTTTTTTTTGTTTACCTATATAATAAAGAGGGAACAAATCTATTTTGTAATATACAGTAAACTCTACAGGAGTTTATATGAAAAACATACTCAGCAATCTCTTGGTTCCCACAGGAAGCTGCGATGTGGAGTGGGGTCCAGCCCTCGTTGTCCACCTGATTTACACTAGCACCTTGCAACAGCAGAAAGGATACCACCTCTACACTGCCATCGATACATGCCTAAATAATACAAAACCGCATCAGTATAAGTTACCCTGTTAAAATAAATAAATGTGATTTAACTATCATTTAGGCTTTTCCTGGCAAAATACAGCATGACAAAAATAAATCAGGCAGGAATTTTAATATAACACTTTACTAAGAAAACACTGAAATCAAATGTCATTGTAATAAGATTTTCTCACCTGGTGCAATGCTGTGATTCCATCAGTATTGGCACAGTTAACTAGGTCCTCTCCTGAAATTATGTCTCCGCTATTTTTTGCCCGGACCTCGTTCAGCATCGCCTTCGCCTCCTCTGTGTCACCACTGGCACACACAGCCAAGAACTCAGCTGTTCTTTCAAACCGAACACGGCGCCTGATAAACACACATGGAGAGATTTTTTTTCAGTGCCTTAAGAGCCTCCTGTTTCTGATATAACTGCATTTTGAGTAATGGTAGTATTCACTTCTTCCAACAGTGTTATTGCCCCCCCTTCTTTTATTTAATCAGATTTTTAGTCTCTTAGTAAAAACGACTAATCACTGTTGTTTTGTATACTAATGGTCTGATTGAAATATTAAAATAGGGAGAAGTAGTGTTAAAAAGTAGACATAAAAACAAAAACTGGACTGTATCATAGAACAATGGGTACTGGAAATGAGGAAGACAATAAAACTACTACAAACCATTTCTAACCACTTCTGTTAAGTCCCAACTGACTTTTAGTGCATTGCCACAAGCAATGATTAGAGGTGCACAAATCATTGTTATTTTTTTATTTATGTTTACAGCATATACCAGACTTTCAATCTAATCAGCTTAGGACGCTTTTACATGATAAGTGTTTTGTGCTTTGTTCACCGCAATGCTGGGCGCATATTGCTGCTAACCCCAGAGATTACATGCTTCAAGAGACACGTGGCAAAACCTTTTTATAATGGCTGTGCCAATACAAAAACTGTACACAATGTTAACTCAAGTATTGACAGTTTATTCACATGCAGTGTTGTACGAAATGCATTTTAGTTTAAACAAGAAAGCATCGATAGTGCCGTTAATTGGAGACATGAAAAGATAAATATGGGAAATAAGTACAGGAAACTTTATTGCTTCAATCAAAGGCCACATTAAATCTTATTAAAGAGCTATGAAGCCACAACAAGTGATTGCGAACATCCGATTTAAAAAAACAAATGCTATTAAAATAGAGTGACCTCTGTGTGATCTTTTCACATATAACAACAGCCAAATCTCTGAGAAACATTTTCATAAGACTTTTAGGTATGTCTGTCAAAACTGGTGCCCATTAAGTCAAGAGCATTTCTGCGGCTGGGCACTGATGTTGGTCAAGAAAGCCTCAATTAATGTTCCAGTTTGCTTTCTATTCCTTTCCACTACTATCACTTTCCAGTATAGGAGAACAACTTCTCTTTACCACCAGATCTCCTGCAGTCATATTTTATTTTTTCCAAAAAGGTCCAAATGTGAACATTTGCTCTGTTAAAGCTTGTCTTAAGGCCAGAATTTTGTAAATTCAATAACTCCAATGTATACACAGAATGCTGTAAACACAGCAGGTAGGGTTTGTGGCCTACACCATTTGTCTGAGATAAACCAATTACTGAGTAGCTCATGTAAACACCAGTTAACACCCTTAACACCAGTTCCATCACCAAGAAAGCCCAGCAGCGTCTCTACTTTTTGAGAAGACTGAGGAAAGCTCATCTGCCACCCCCCATTCTCACCACGTTCTACAGAGGAACAATCGAGAGCATCCTGAGCGGCTGCATCACTGTCTGGTTCGGAAATTGTACTGCGTCGGACCGCAAGACTCTCCAGCGAGTAGTGAGGACAGCTGAAAAGATCATCGGGGTCGCTCTTCCATCTCTCACGGACATTTTTAACACCCGCTGCATCCGCAAAGCTCTCAGCATTGTGGACGATCCAACCCATCCATCACATGGACTTTTTACTCTGCTCCCGTCTGGGAGACGATACCGCAGCATCCGGACTAACACAACCAGACTGTGTAACAGTTTTATAATAATACATTTTATTTATATAGCGCTTTTCAAGATACTCAAAGACGCTTTTATCCCTCAAGCAATCAGACTTCTAAACTCAGGACTGTAACAATTTCCTCCGGAAATTTTCTGCTGCCACACACTGATCTGTATTGACTGTTACTTGCATTTTTGACTATGTTACTTGCATTTTTGACTGTTACTTGCATTTTTGCACACCTCCTGGAAATGCACAATAATTTCTGCACCTTACTTGTATTTTGCACCATATTTACTTTTTAGGCACCTTATCTGCATTGCCAATTTTACGCTGCTAATGTACAACATGTCACTACCTCATGAACCATTGTACCATCTATTCACCATCATGTACTAACACTTGTCTTTAGTCCTGTCTTCTAAGTACTTGTTTAGATTAGGGATAATTAGGAATATCTTTTGTAGTTATTTATTATAGGATTTTTTGTATTATTGTTGTATTTGCACTGTTTTGTATTGTCTTGCACTTTTTGTACCGTGTTACACCGTGATCCTAGAGGAACGCTGTTTCGTTTCAATATGTACTTGTATGTAGCTGAAATGACAATAAAACCTCTCTGACTCTCTCTGACTCTGACTAAACTCTGAGGTTTCCCCTTAGCTGATTACTGTAGTGCATGTTCATCCAATAATCTGGTTATTATCAAGCACTGGGGCGACAGCTTTAATGGGATTGACCGGTACAAGGCGATCCCCCGTGTATTATGACTGCAAGGTAGAGACCACACCTCATTTAAATGAACTGACACCAGATGCCTGCTTTACTGGGCTTTTTCTTTAGGGAGGCTATTCCTCCTTTGTTAGGATTGGCAGGTACAGACGACCAATTTTTATTGAGACTTTATTGTATTTTATTGATGCACTTACTTGGTGACTCATCCACAACATACTAATGTTTTTACAATGTAATTGTTTACATTAGTGTATTTAATACCCCCCCCCCCCCCCGGCATCATGTTAGAAATCAAGTTTGATGTCTTAAAGCCAACAATCCCAATCAATGTTTTCTACATCATTGGAATCATACTGCTCTTATTACATATGACATAAATTCATTTATTACGAAATGTTAAATTTAGTCAACAAATGCTGCTGACAGAAAATATTTTGCACATGCCCACTCAGTCTTTATCACCCCACATACTTTGCATACATGCATCACTTCACGTCATGAGCAATGCATGATGGCATGAAGTCACTTTACATGTTGATGTTTTTTATCTTATCCGATGCCAGGTCTGGTGTTAAGAACATGTTAACGCTTGTTCTGTACATTTTTAAGTAGAAGAGGCCCCTAGATCCATTCCTTTAGTTTCTGAAAGCCTGTATGCTCTTGTATTCTTGCTGACCACCGTCGTACTGAAGTTCCTGGTTGCACTTTTAACAATCTGACAAATACAAGACTTTTAAAAGGTGATTCCTACGAACATGTGCTCAGCAACACGACACGGTATTTATCTACCATATAATTATGGCAGTTGTTGTAGATGAAGAAACAGATAAGCTGAATAATAGTGGCACTGTAAAACCACAAAGACAGTGCTGTATCAAAATCTAATGTGTTTTTATATAGGCAAAATGTTTGCTATCAAGGCTGTCTAATGCTGCCAGTCATACAGGTACAAGATGTCTTTGGCCAGTCGGTAAGAGAAGCAGCCGAGGGGGTGTTTATGGCAGGGCTGCTTTAAAATGTCCCTCTAGACCAGAAGAAACTTGAATTTCCACCTACCTCTGCAGTGAGAGGTTAAAAAGATGTTCAAATGGGTGTGTGGATGGAGTTTTAACTCTGTCGCTCAGGTGTGTGCTTGAGTGGGTTTGAAACAGATGCAGTTTGCCTGGTCTCTAGCCTTAACTATATCTATAAATGTTGTGAGTGTAACTTCAACCAGTGAGTGTAAATTAGTGTAACCAGACTTCATGGCCAAATTAAAAAATTCGATATTTAATTTTATTAAACAGAGTTACCCCCTCTTTTGCAGCTATACAGCTGCCAGTTTATAGGACGGCTTTACACAAGAGTTTGTGTAGGCATTTGTGCCCATTTATGCAAAAAAGTATTTGCCACGTTAGGCACTGCTGTTGGATGAGAAGGCCAGCCTTACAATACAGTTAAATTGGCTTGAGGTCAGGGCACTGTATAGGTCAGTGGAGTTCCCTCCACACCAAACTTGTCAAACCCGGTCTATATGGACCTTGATTTTTGCACAGGGCAACAGTAACGCAGGGAGAGGAATTGTCTTTCCTAACTTTTTGCCACAAAGTTGGAAGCTCATCATTTATTTGATATAATTATTGTAACACACCTGCTGCCAACAAAGGTGTGGCTGCAAAATCTAAATTCATCTAAGTCATTAGAAGGGGTGTGTACATACTTTTGGCAATATGTTAAAGATGCATTAAGCTTTTTCTTATTTACATTAAGTGTTTAGAATTGGGATATCAATGATCATCGATACTGACAAAGAAGTCGTTGCTTGAATAAGGTTGTCGGTTAAAAAGGTAGTGATTTCAACTCATTTCAATTGAAAGCGCAACTACAGATCTACAGAGGAAAAATGCTGATTTGAAACGCACCCTCACCTCAGCTCTGTTTACAGACGCATTGATAGATATTAACTTAAGCAGGACAACGTTTTCATGCATTTATATTATTTAAATAATAACTAACAAATCTATTACACTATTCCACAACTGAAAACTGTTTGTGTCTAACTACTCTGCACATGTGGATGTGTGTATAATATTTATTTACTTATTTATTAGGATTTTACGTCATGTTTTACACACTTTGGTTAAATTCATGACAGGACAAGTAGTTACAGGTTACACAAGATTCATTAGTTAGTCTTTAATCTTAAACACAGTCACAGACAATTTTGTATCTCCAATTCACCTCACTTGCATGTCTTTGAACTGTGGGAGGAAACCGGAGCTCCCGGAGGAAACCCATGCAGACACGGGGAGCACATGCAAACTCCACACAGAAAGGTCCCGGGCTGCTCCACCTGGGAATCAAACCCAGTATGTGTAACAATGTGGATGTTTTACATCGTGTTTCAGTATAAAGAAGGAACTGTGCTTATCATCTTATAATAACTATACTAATGTTGTCTGGAAGAGCTTTAACATAACGACTGCATCTTTATTATTTCATTAGCTTGTTTAGTTAGCATTTGTAATAAACTGTTCGCTACCTAGTTTGTGTACAAATCAACATTCTGAATGCTGAACTGGTTCTGCTCAGTGTTTATATTATTTAGACACTCAATCAGGGCAATAGGGGAACCACCTACTGGTATGTTTTTGGCAGCGGGAGAAAAAAGTATACCCAGAGGCCAAAACACTAGAGCTACGTGGAATAATGGCTACAAGGCCCTTAACACTGATTTGCTTGGGTTGCATTCGGTCAAAATTTTAAGTTGCTTCGGATAAGGCGTCAACTAAATGCCATAATTGTAAATGGAACCAGCCCTATATCCCGTGTTTTACAGTGCTGTGAATAGTCCACCAGCCAAATAATACATCTACTATGTGGTAACTTTTAGGTGGCCTCTTTTTACATTAACAGAAGCAGTTGGAGAAAACAATTACAACAATTACTACAATTTCATTTTAATACTTATCAGAACATTTAACTGACCAATCAAGTCTTGTGAATGCTGGTTTTATTACCCTGAAAGAGACCACTATAGTAAAGATAAAATATACGCATTATATTAATAAGTCATGCCGATAAGAATGCCGCCCACAGCATAACAGAACTCCTCACTGCAGGGGTCAGGTATTTAGGTTTGATCCATTCTCTTGGTGTTCACCATGCAAGCAATAAAACTAACCAGTTATGCAGTTTTTGTAACTAAAGCTCCAACCATCAGTATTAACACTCAGTTAAAGTCTTCTGGGCCTTCTCAGTGATATTATACATGCTCCATAGTGCAGTGTGATGTTAATTTGAACTATGCAGTACATTTAAATTCATGCCATTGAGAATTAATCAGATTGTTGCTGGACGAAATGATAAAAAAAATCAGCACATGAAAAACTACAATTACAGTTGTAATTAGCTTCTATTAAAATTACAAGCACAGCTGCACAGACCAGTTTATTAGGTTGATTACCATTAACAGCTTGTGGACGAAGCAAGCACAATGCACCCAACTTTTAAAAGCATTAGGAAGAAGGGCAGCATGGGTAGCACTGTCGCCTCACAGCAAGAAGGTCCTGGGTTCGATCCCCAGGTGTGGCGGTCCGGGTCCTTTCTGTGTGGAGTTTGCATGTTCTCCCTGTGTCTGTGTGTGTTTCCTCCGGGTGCTCTGGTTTCCTCCCACAGTCCAAAGACATGCAAGTGAGGTTAACTGGAGACACAAAATTGTCCATGACTGTGTTCGATATAACCTTGTGAACTGATAAACCTTGTGTAATGAGTAACTACCGTCCCTGTCATGAATGTAGCCAAAAGTGTAAAACATGACGTTAAAATCCTAATAAAAAAACAAACAAACATTAGGAGGAAATATAAGGTTGAATATTTATTTCGCATGATGAAAAATATTAGCCTTCATACAGTATTAATTCATTTTCATGTACTGCTTGTTCACTTGGTAGTTTGAGAGTTTGGCACCACCTTGAAAGTGCGAAATACACCCTGGACAGGGCACCACATACTTACTAACTTACACCTAGTATCCATTAAGAACAGTCAGGAAAACCTTTTGCACATTTTAAGGGCTCTGGAAAACCGTAGTAGTACACAAAAGAAAGCCACGTAGACATAGCAAGTGCATAAAAACTCCTCATAGATAGTGACCAAACCCTGGTGAGCTAACCATCGCTCACCAAACCATGGTCTCTAGGCCGTAGTTGCTGTGTCACCCCTCATATTTACTCCTAAAACTAATAAAGAGTGGATCAGCAAAAACCCGGATTAAGTTAATCAGATTTAAACATCTTCAGACCTGCAGAACTCTACTGAACAGTTTATTGTTTGAAAAACGGTGCAACATCTCACCACAAACTATTTACTAAAGCATTCAGAAAAAGAAAAACTGTTCTGAGAACAAAGGCTGATCCTACTCCTTATAAGGCCCTTGTAATGTATATGCAGTCATAGATCTCTATAAATCTGATCCTACTCCTTATAAGGCCCTTGTAATGTATATGCAGTCATAGATCTCTATAAATCTGATCCTACTCCTTATAAGGCCCTTGTAATGTATATGCAGTCATAGATCTCTATAAATCTGATCCTACTCCTTATAAGGCCCTTGTAATGTATATACAGTCATAGATCTCTATAAATCTGATCCTACTCCTTATAAGGCCCTTGTAATGTATATGCAGTCATAGATCTCTATAAATCTGATCCTACTCCTTATAAGGCCCTTGTAATGTATATGCAGTCATAGATCTCTATAAATCTGATCCTACTCCTTATAAGGCCCTTGTAATGTATATGCAGTCATAGATCTCTATAAATCTGATCCTACTCCTTATGAGACCCTTGTAATGTATATGCAGTCATAGATCTCTATAAATCTGATCCTACTCCTTATGAGGCCCTTGTAATGTATATACAGCCATAGATCTCTATAAATCTGACCATACTCCTAATAAGGCCCTTGTAATGTATATACAGCAATAGATCTCTATAAATCTGATCCTACTCCTAATAAGGCCCTTGTAATGTATATACAGCCATAGATCTCTATAAATCTGATCCTACTCCTTATGAGGCCCTTGTAATGTATATATAGCCATAGATCTCTATAAATCTGACCATACTCCTAATAAGGCCCTTGTAATGTATATACAGCAATAGATCTCTATAAATCTGATCCTACTCCTAATAAGGCCCTTGTAATGTATATACAGCAATAGATCTCTATAAATCTGATCCTACTCCTAATAAGGCCCTTGTAATGTACAGTGTATCACAAAAGTGAGTACACCCCTCACATTTCTGCAGATATTTAAGTATATCTTTTCATGGGACAACACTGACAAAATGACACTTCGACACAATGAAAAGTAGTCTGTGTGCAGCTTATATAACAGTGTAAATTTATTCTTCCCTCAAAATAACTCAATATACAGCCATTAATGTCTAAACCACCGGCAACAAAAGTGAGTACACCCCTTAGTGAAAGTTCCTGAAGTGTCAATATTTTGTGTGGCCACCATTATTTCCCAGAACTGCCTTAACTCTCCTGGGCATGGAGTTTACCAGAGCTTCACAGGTTGCCACTGGAATGCTTTTCCACTCCTCCATGACGACATCACGGAGCTGGCGGATATTCGAGACTTTGCGCTCCTCCACCTTCCGCTTGAGGATGCCCCAAAGATGTTCTATTGGGTTTAGGTCTGGAGACATGCTTGGCCAGTCCATCACCTTTACCCTCAGCCTCTTCAATAAAGCAGTGGTCGTCTTAGAGGTGTGTTTGGGGTCATTATCATGCTGGAACACTGCCCTGCGACCCAGTTTCCGGAGGGAGGGGATCATGCTCTGCTTCAGTATTTCACAGTACATATTGGAGTTCATGTGTCCCTCAATGAAATGTAACTCCCCAACACCTGCTGCACCCATGCAGCCCCAGACCATGGCATTCCCACCACCATGCTTGACTGTAGGCATGACACACTTATCTTTGTACTCCTCACCTGATTGCCGCCACACATGCTTGAGACCATCTGAACCAAACAAATTAATCTTGGTCTCATCAGACCATAGGACATGGTTCCAGTAATCCATGTCCTTTGTTGACATGTCTTCAGCAAACTGTTTGCGGGCTTTCTTGTGTAGAGACTTCAGAAGAGGCTTCCTTCTGGGGTGACAGCCATGCAGACCAATTTGATGTAGTGTGCGGCGTATGGTCTGAGCACTGACAGGCTGACCCCCCACCTTTTCAATCACTGCAGCAATGCTGACAGCACTCCTCCGCCTATCTTTCAAAGACAGCAGTTGGATGTGACGCTGAGCACGTGCACTCAGCTTCTTTGGACGACCAACGCGAGGTCTGTTCTGAGTGGACCCTGCTCTTTTAAAATGCTGGATGATCTTGGCCACTGTGCTGCAGCTCAGTTTCAGGGTGTTGGCAATCTTCTTGTAGCCTTGGCCATCTTCATGTAGCGCAACAATTCGTCTTTTAAGATCCTCAGAGAGTTCTTTGCCATGAGGTGCCATGTTGGAACTTTCAGTGACCAGTATGAGAGAGTGTGAGAGTTGTACTACTAAATTGAACACACCTGCTCCCTATGCACACCTGAGACCTAAAAACACTAACAAATCACATGACATTTTGGAGGGAAACTGACAAGCAGTGCTCAATTTGGACATTTAGGGGTGTAGTCTCTTAGGGGTGTACTCACTTTTGTTGCCGGTGGTTTAGACATTAATGGCTGTATATTGAGTTATTTTGAGGGAAGAATAAATTTACACTGTTATATAAGCTGCACACAGACTACTTTTCATTGTGTCAAAGTGTCATTTTGTCAGTGTTGTCCCATGAAAAGATATACTTAAATATCTGCAGAAATGTGAGGGGTGTACTCACTTTTGTGATACACTGTATATACAGCCATAGATCTCTATAAATCTGATCCTACTCCTAATAAGGCCCTTGTAATGTATATACAGCCATAGATCTCTATAAATCTGATCCTACTCCTTATGAGGCCCTTGTAATGTATATACAGTCATAGATCTCTATAAATCTGATCCTACTCCTAATAAGGCCCTTGTAATGTATACACAGTCATAGATCTCTATAAATCTGATCCTACTCCTTATGAGGCCCTTGTAATGTATATACAGCCATAGATCTCTATAAATCTGACCATACTCCTAATAAGGCCCTTGTAATGTATATACAGTCATAGATCTCTATAAATCTGATCCTACTCCTTATGAGGCCCTTGTAATGTATATACAGCCATAGATCTCTATAAATCTGATCCTACTCCTTATAAGGCCCTTGTAATGTATATACAGCCATAGATCTCTATAAATCTGATCCTACTCCTTATAAGGCCCTTGTAATGTATATACAGTCATAGATCTCTATAAATCTGATCCTACTCCTTATGAGGCCCTTGTAATGTATATACAGCCATAGATCTCTATAAATCTGACCATACTCCTAATAAGGCCCTTGTAATGTATATACAGTCATAGATCTCTATAAATCTGATCCTACTCCTAATAAGGCCCTTGTAATGTATATACAGTCATAGATCTCTATAAATCTGATCCTACTCCTAATAAGGCCCTTGTAATGTATATACAGTCATAGATCTCTATAAATCTGATCCTTCTCCTAATAAGGCCCTTGTAATGTATATACAGTCATAGATCTCTATAAATCTGATCCTACTCCATATAAGGCCCTTGTAATGTATATACAGTCATAGATCTCTATAAATCTGATCCTACTCCTTATGAGGCCCTTGTAATGTAAATGCAGTCATAGATCTCTATAAATCTGATCCTACTCCTTATAAGGCCCTTGCAATGTAAATACAGCCATAGATCTCTATAAATCTGATCCTACTCCTAATAAGGCCCTTGTAATGTATATACAGTCATAGATCTCTATAAATCTGATCCTACTCCTTATAAGGCCCTTGTAAAGTATATACAGCCATAGATCTCTATAAATCTGATCCTTCTCCTAATAAGGCCTTTGTAATGTATATACAGTCACAGATTTCTATAAATCTGATCCTTCTCCTAATAAGGCCTTTGTAATGTATATACAGCCATAGATCTCTATAAATCTGATCCTACTCCTAATAAGGCCTTTGTAATGTATATACAGTCATAGATCTCTATAAATCTGATCCTACTCCTTATAAGGCCCTTGTAAAGTATATACAGTCATAGATCTCTATAAATCTGATCCTACTCCTAATAAGGCCTTTGTAATGTATATACAGTCAAAGATCTCTATAAATCTGATCCTACTCCTTATAAGGCCCTTGTAATGTATATACAGTCACATATCTCTATAAATCTGATCCTACTCCTTATAAGGCCCTTGTAATGTATATACAGTCACATATCTCTATAAATCTGATCCTACTCCTAATAAGGCCTTTGTAATGTATATACAGTCATAGATCTCTATAAATCTGATCCTACTCCTTATAAGGCCCTTGTAATGTATATACAGTCACATATCTCTATAAATCTGATCCTACTCCTTATAAGGCCTTTGTAATGTATATACAGTCATAGATCTCTATAAATCTGATTCTACTCCTTATAAGGCCCTTGTAATGTATATACAGTCACATATCTCTATAAATCTGATCCTACTCCTAATAAGGCCTTTGTAATGTATATACAGTCATAGATCTCTATAAATCTGATCCTACTCCTTATAAGGCCTTTGTAATGTATATACAGCCATAGATCTCTTTAAATCTGATCCTACTCATTATAAGGCCTTTGTAATGTATATACAGTCATAGATCTCTATAAATCTGATCCTACTCCTTATAAGGCCCTTGTAATGTATATACAGTCATAGATCTCTATAAATCTGATCCTACTCCTTATAAGGCCCTTGTAATGTATATACAGCCACATATCTCTATAAATCTGATCCTACTCCTTATAAGGCCCTTGTAATGTATATACAGTCATAGATCTCTATAAATCTGATCCTACTCATTATAAGGCCCTTGTAAAGTATATACAGTCACATATCTCTATAAATCTGATCCTACTCATTATAAGGCCCTTGTAATGTATATACAGTCACAGATTTCTATAAATCTGATCCTACTCCTTATAAGGCCCTTGTAATGTATATACAGTCATAGATCTCTATAAATCTGATCCTACTCATTATAAGGCCCTTGTAAAGTATATACAGCCACATATCTCTATAAATCTGATCCTACTCATTATAAGGCCCTTGTAATGTATATACAGCCACATATCTCTATAAATCTGATCCTACACCTTATAAGGCCCTTGTAATGTATATACAGCCATAGATCTCTATAAATCTGATCCTACTCATTATAAGGCCCTTGTAAAGTATATACAGTCACATATCTCTATAAATCTGATCCTACTCATTATAAGGCCCTTGTAATGTATATACAGTCACAGATTTCTATAAATCTGATCCTACTCCTTATAAGGCCCTTGTAATGTATATACAGTCATAGATCTCTATAAATCTGATCCTACTCCTAATAAGGCCCTTGTAATGTATATACAGTCATAGATCTCTATAAATCTGATCCTACTCATTATAAGGCCCTTGTAAAGTATATACAGTCACATATCTCTATAAATCTGATCCTACTCCTAATAAGGCCCTTGTAATGTATATACAGTCATAGATCTCTATAAATCTGATCCTACTCATTATAAGGCCCTTGTAAAGTATATACAGTCACATATCTCTATAAATCTGATCCTACTCATTATAAGGCCCTTGTAATGTATATACAGTCACATATCTCTATAAATCTGATCCTACTCCTTATAAGGCCCTTGTAATGTATATACAGTCACAGATTTCTATAAATCTGATCCTACTCCTTATAAGGCCCTTGTAATGTATATACAGTCATAGATCTCTATAAATCTGATCCTACTCATTATAAGGCCCTTGTAAAGTATATACAGCCACATATCTCTATAAATCTGATCCTACTCCTTATAAGGCCCTTGTAATGTAAATACAGCCATAGATCTCTATAAATCTGATCCTACTCATTATAAGGCCCTTGTAAAGTATATACAGTCACATATCTCTATAAATCTGATCCTACTCATTATAAGGCCCTTGTAATGTATATACAGTCACAGATTTCTATAAATCTGATCCTACTCCTTATAAGGCCCTTGTAATGTATATACAGTCATAGATCTCTATAAATCTGATCCTACTCCTTATAAGGCCCTTGTAATGTATATACAGTCATAGATCTCTATAAATCTGATCCTACTCATTATAAGGCCCTTGTAAAGTATATACAGTCACATATCTCTATAAATCTGATCCTACTCATTATAAGGCCCTTGTAATGTATATACAGTCACAGATTTCTATAAATCTGATCCTACTCCTTATAAGGCCCTTGTAATGTATATACAGTCATAGATCTCTATAAATCTGATCCTACTCCTTATAAGGCCTTTGTAATGTATATACAGCCATAGATCTCTTTAAATCTGATCCTACTCATTATAAGGCCTTTGTAATGTATATACAGTCATAGATCTCTATAAATCTGATCCTACTCCTTATAAGGCCCTTGTAATGTATATACAGTCATAGATCTCTATAAATCTGATCCTACTCCTAATAAGGCCCTTGTAATGTATATACAGTCATAGATCTCTATAAATCTGATCCTACTCATTATAAGGCCCTTGTAAAGTATATACAGTCACATATCTCTATAAATCTGATCCTACTCCTTATAAGGCCCTTGTAATGTATATACAGTCACAGATTTCTATAAATCTGATCCTACTCCTTATAAGGCCCTTGTAATGTATATACAGTCATAGATCTCTATAAATCTGATCCTACTCATTATAAGGCCCTTGTAAAGTATATACAGCCACATATCTCTATAAATCTGATCCTACTCCTTATAAGGCCCTTGTAATGTAAATACAGCCATAGATCTCTATAAATCTGATCCTACTCATTATAAGGCCCTTGTAAAGTATATACAGTCACATATCTCTATAAATCTGATCCTACTCATTATAAGGCCCTTGTAATGTATATACAGTCACAGATTTCTATAAATCTGATCCTACTCCTTATAAGGCCCTTGTAATGTATATACAGTCATAGATCTCTATAAATCTGATCCTACTCATTATAAGGCCCTTGTAATGTATATACAGTCATAGATCTCTATAAATCTGATCCTACTCATTATAAGGCCCTTGTAAAGTATATACAGTCACATATCTCTATAAATCTGATCCTACTCATTATAAGGCCCTTGTAATGTATATACAGTCACATATCTCTATAAATCTGATCCTACTCATTATAAGGCCCTTGTAATGTATATACAGTCACAGATTTCTATAAATCTGATCCTACTCCTTATAAGGCCCTTGTAATGTATATACAGTCATAGATCTCTATAAATCTGATCCTACTCATTATAAGGCCCTTGTAATGTATATACAGTCATAGATCTCTATAAATCTGATCCTACTCCTAATAAGGCCCTTGTAATGTATATACAGTCACAGATCTCTATAAATCTGATCCTACTCATTATAAGGCCCTTGTAAAGTATATACAGTCATAGATCTCTATAAATCTGATCCTACTCCTTATAAGGCCCTTGTAATGTAGATACAGTCATAGATCTCTATAAATCTGATCCTACTCCTAATAAGGCCCTTGTAATGTATATACAGTCATAGATCTCTATAAATCTGATCCTACTCATTATAAGGCCCTTGTAATGTATATACAGTCATAGATCTCTATAAATCTGATCCTACTCATTATAAGGCCCTTGTAATGTATATACAGTCATAGATCTCTATAAATCTGATCCTACTCCTAATAAGGCCCTTGTAATGTATATACAGTCACAGATCTCTATAAATCTGATCCTACTCCTTATAAGGCCCTTGTAATGTATATACAGTCATAGATCTCTATAAATCTGATCCTACTCATTATAAGGCCCTTGTAATGTATATACAGTCATAGATCTCTATAAATCTGATCCTACTCATTATAAGGCCCTTGTAATGTATATACAGTCACAGATTTCTATAAATCTGATCCTACTCCTTATAAGGCCCTTGTAAAGTATATACAGTCACAGATTTCTATAAATCTGATCCTACTCCTTATAAGGCCCTTGTAAAGTATATACAGTCATAGATCTCTATAAATCTGATCCTACTCCTTATAAGGCCCTTGTAATGTAGATACAGTCATAGATCTCTATAAATCTGATCCTACTCCTAATAAGGCCCTTGTAATGTATATACAGTCATAGATCTCTATAAATCTGATCCTACTCATTATAAGGCCCTTGTAATGTATATACAGTCATAGATCTCTATAAATCTGATCCTACTCCTTATAAGGCCCTTGTAATGTAGATACAGTCATAGATCTCTATAAATCTGATCCTACTCCTAATAAGGCCCTTGTAATGTATATACAGTCATAGATCTCTATAAATCTGATCCTACTCCTAATAAGGCCCTTGTAATGTATATACAGTCATAGATCTCTATAAATCTGATCCTACTCATTATAAGGCCCTTGTAATGTAGATACAGTCATAGATCTCTATAAATCTGATCCTACTCCTAATAAGGCCCTTGTAATGTATATACAGTCATAGATCTCTATAAATCTGATCCTACTCCTTATAAGGCCCTTGTAATGTATATACAGTCATAGATCTCTATAAATCTGATCCTACTCCTTATAAGGCCCTTGTAATGTATATACAGTCACAGATCTCTATAAATCTGATCCTACTCCTAATAAGGCCCTTGTAATGTATATACAGTCATAGATCTCTATAAATCTGATCCTACTCCTTATAAGGCCCTTGTAATGTATATACAGTCACAGATCTCTATAAATCTGATCTTGTTCTGGACCTGCTGCAGTGGTGGACGTGCTGACCTCCCATGGTGATGAGTAAAGAATGAAGGTATTGAGCAACCCAGGAAAGGTGTGGCTATTTTAATGAACAGATAAATCAGTGTATAAATGACTTACCTGGGTTTGATTGGTATCCGGTCCTGTTTGTGCGGCTCTGTCTGCGGAACACCGTCTCCATCCTGCCCGTGCTGCTGCTGCTGCTGCTGCTCTCCTGCCCGGCGGTGAGTGCGCGGAGCGGAGGGCTGTTTGTCTGTGGAGGAGCCGCTCCAGCGCTTTAACTGCTCCCGGCGCTCAGCTTTCGCTGCCTCCCCCATGTTCACCCCTAAAACCCGCTTTATAAATGAGAATTCCGCTCAGTCGGACACACCCTCCATCATCCTAAATGTTTATTTACATCCACCAAGCTAATGCTAACCAAGCCCAGCTACTTCCTCATTCACTCAGCGGCCAGCGCTCGAGGAAGTTGGATTCAGCTACAGCGTTTATCTTTCAGCCCTTCTTTCAAACTAAAACACTCAAATACTTCCAATTGTCTTCTTAACTGTCTATATTCATTAATTAAGCATCGTTTTAATAAATATAGAGCGAATATAAGAGGTTTAAATGCAGAAATATAAACACAGATTCCGCCTGTCAGCCAGCCTGTCAAAAAATTCAAAATCACCACTTCAACTCCTCACAGCTAGATGGTGCTCGAAACCCCAACTTCCGGTTACGATTGTTTTATTGGAAGCGGTAGGCATTTTAGTTCCAAAATAACAGTCTTGAGTTATTCATCATTCATAAATTCATTTATTCATTTATTCATTCATTCATTTATTTGTTCGTTCGTTTGTTTAGTCATTAATTCATTAACTGCTTTATCCTGGTCAGAGTCACAGTTGGTTTAGCTCCAGCCAGTGGCGGAGCCAGACAATTTCCATAGGGGTGGCCAGACTGAGACCATTGCTCACACAGGGGTGGCACAGAAACTGATACCTTTTTTATGTGGTCACTCACTCATTTACCTATACAGGCAGTAAGTGCCATGTAGAATTAAGAATAATAAGCTTTTTTTTCTCTTCATTTTCTCTGACAAGTGAAAAACCAAAATATAGCCTATAACCTTAACATTATGAGGAAGAATTTTAAAAATATTCCTTTGCAATACTTGATCATTTGGCTGCCAACTTGTGTGTAATGATGAGACTCATTTGAACCCCAGAACATGCCAGCGTGAATGCATGGAAAACAAATTTTAATTTTCTTTCAACAATATGATACAGACTGACCAACACTATTAAGCCAAATCAGCATTGAAAATAGACTTTACTTTTAATAGCCTTCTACAATGCTGGAGCTTCTTAAAACGGAATATATTCTTTTAAATAGAAGTGTTATTTAATTGCTATTAAATTGTTTTCCAACAAAATCCGCCCAATTAGGCGGATAACCGCCCAATCTGGCAACACTGGAACGCGCAGAGCCAGCTGGCGCCTTTACTCGTAGCTCGCCACAAATACTACTAAATAGTAATAGTAGTACTAGTAGCACTAAGTAGTACTACTTCTGTAATTGTGTTGGTGGTTATGTCGAGTGTATTACTGCACTATTTTGGTGGAGTACTACTTCTTTTCTTCCGCAAAAAAAAAGGGGGGGGGGGGGGGGGGGCGGAGGGGTGGCCGAAGATTCATTTATGGTGGCCATGGCCAGCCTCCAGCATCCAGCCAGTTACACTATCCACAAGGGTGCCAGTCCCATCACTGGGCATCACACGTTCACTCATTTACTCAATTACTCAGTTTACTCAATTAGTTAGGGGTAATTTAAAGCAGCCAATCCACCCTTTGTATGCTTTGGGATAATTGAAGGAAACCCCCAGACAAGTTCCGAATTATGACCCTCAGGACCCTTATCAATAGACAGACAGATAGACAGACAGATAGACAGACAGATAGATAAACAGATAGATAGATAAGCAAATATATAAACAAATCATTTGCATTTTTACATTTATTTTTACATTGCATTTACATTCGTTCTATATGGCCAAAACATTGTGAACATCTGATGATGTGCTTCTTTTGGACATCCATCAATGTCTAGCTCCAGCATCCAGCCAGTTACACCATCCACAAAGGTGCCAGTCCCATCACTGGGCATCACACGTTCACTCATTTACTCACTCAGGGGTAATTTAAAGCAGCCAATTCCCCTATTGTATGTTTTGGAAAGATGGGAGGAAATCCCCAAACAAGATCCAAATCATAATCACCTTCAGGACCCTTATCAACAGACAGACAGACAGACAGACAGACAGACAGACAGACAGATAAACAAATATATAAACAATTCACTTGCATTTTTACTTGTATTTTTACATTTATTCTATATGGCCAAAAAATTGTGATCGTCTGATGAAGTGCTTTTTTTGAACATTCATCAATGTTAATCCATGTCACTTTAAGATGATTATTATTATTCTTGTTATTGTTATTATTATTATTATTATTATTTTAGTAGTAGTATTTAATTATTATTATCATCATTTAATGTTATTATTATTATTGTTATTATTATTTATTATTATTATTATCATTATTGTTATCATTGTTGTTGTTATTATTGTTATTATCAGAATATCTTTATTGTCATTATACCAGGTATAACGAAATTAAGGTGCAATACTCTCTAGTGTTATAAACAATGAATTTAAAAGACTAGAATTTACAAAGATTACCAAAAATTTGCATTCACAAAATCTACAAAATTTACAATAACATCAACAACAATAACACACAAATAGACCTTCTGTCAGTAGAAGCTGGTGGAATTGCCCTTTGTAAACATTTGCCCCTGAAATTGCACAGTCCCATGTGTTTAGTGAATTGAATTAGTAAAATCACCTTATATAGAGGTATTTAGGGTTCGTACTGCGGTGGGGTAAAAGCTATTATTATTATTATTATTATTATTATTATTATTATTATTATTATTATTATTATTATTATTGCTACACATTCTACGTTTTACAGGGCAAATGAGCGTTTCCAAAGCTTTTACTTTGAAAGGTTTTTTCCGCGGACAGTATTATTGCTGGTGGTTTCAGATTGCTGCTAACAGAAGGACTGTCGGTATAGCTCAGTATCCGTTTAGCAGAATCAGTGTGTTAATTCTTTAATTAAATATAATAATTAAACATGTCTGAGGACAGAGCAGAGCGATCAGATGGAAAAATAGTGAAGATGGAGGTCGACTACAGTTCAGCTGTAGATCAGCGGCTCCCGGAGTGTGAGAAACTGGCTAAAGTGAGTTACTATAGAACTGAACCGAGCGGCTGAGTCATTCTGCACTGCACATTATATCACCATGCTAACTTTTAACACACTTATATATAAATATACTGTATCAGTATTAACTGAGTGACTTTTTAAATCAGTTATGTTTCAGATGTTTGTTAGATTAAACAATTCTACATGATTCTACTTCTGTTATTGTGCCAGTCAGTCGAAGCTAATGATGCTAACTTGGCTAACTAAGCCTGCTCGCTCAGTGAAAGCTGTTTCACTTTACACATTAAACACTATTAAACCTGCATTTCACTGAATGTCAACATTTATGTATCTTACACATATTACAAGCGTTATAACTCAGCATTAAAATGTGTTTATGTGTTTATTGTTATATATTATTTTCCACTGGATCTACAATGAAAATATTTAGTAGAAGTGTGTCACCCAAAATGTTGTCACGGTGTTCCGTACAATCGCCTTTGACATCAAATTTGATAATAAATAAAACATCAGTATTTAATTATTTTTTTATTAATGCTTAGGTGTAAATATGTGGTGAAACAATGTACACAAAGCAAGAATATCAAGAACGAGTAAACGTAATTTGGAGAAATACATAACTGGGTTTGTTTACATTGCTGCTGCTAGTTATTATACAATATAAACAAGATCCCAACACTCTTGTCTGATGTCTGACTCTGTGGCACAATGGCTTGGTATCTTAATATCTTAATATAGCATGGTGGGGCGGCATGATGGCTAGCACTGTTGCCTCACATCAAGAAGGTCCTGGGTTCGATCCCCAGGTGGAGTGGTTCGGGTCCGGAGTTTGCATGTTCTCCCTGTCTCTGCGTGCGTTTCCTCCGGACGCTCCGGTTTCCTCCCACATCAGACATGCAAGTGAGGTGAACTAGAGTTAAGTGCCTAGAGTGTGAGTACGTGTACACGACATATTTGTAACTTTAAACCTCTAAATTGTCTATTTAACCAGGAAGGGAAACTGCAGGAAGCTGTGGAGAATCTTCTTTCTCTGGAAAAGCAAACAAGAACGGTTAGTCCTGCTATTCTGTTCTTTCAAATATTTTCTTGTGTCGTGTATGGCTAAATAGCTTATTAGGAAAGCTATATGATATTAAGAGCTGTGGTCGCTTGTTTGTCATATCCAGGCTTCGGACATGGTGTCCACATCCAAAATCTTGGTTGCCATTGTGCAGATGTGCTACGAGGCTAAAGACTGGGATTCTCTCAATGAAAACATCATGCTGCTATCCAAGAGGAGAAGTCAGCTCAAACAGGTTTGTCTGAATAATCTTCAGAATAATGAAGAAAACACCTTTAATTTATTTACATTTGTACTACCCTAATTTATTAAACAGGGACTTAAAAGATTATGCCTTGGACCAAACTATTAACAAATTCTGGTTCTCTGGTGCAAAATCCCAAATATAGTTCTTATTAGTACATTTGAGGTACATTTACATAATGTACTGTATGGCAGTTGTGTAATTGTAATTATTATTTTCATGAATTTCAGTTCTGTCATGAATGTTTTGTGAAAATCTCCTATCTTGTGTTTCAATACAGGCTGTAGCCAAGATGGTCCAGGAGTGTTATAAGTATGTGGACACTGTCACTGACCTTACCATTAAACTGAGGCTTATTGACACTCTCCGAACTGTTACTGCTGGAAAGGTTAGTACTGGATCACCAAAACTGCCTGAATGTGTTTTGTTTGCTTGTAAAAGAGGTTGGGTGGTGTTTTTTTTCCCAGCAGCTGATTGTTGTGTTGTTGTATGTAGATCTACGTTGAGATTGAGCGTGCCAGACTCACTAAGACACTGGCCAATATTAAAGAACAGAATGGAGACATCAAAGAGGCTGCATCCATTCTGCAAGAACTGCAGGTTTGACTCTTTCTTTCCATTTATTTCACTTTTGTTTTGTTTAATGCTCTTTAAACATAACAAAGGATTGAAAAGGGTTTAAAAAAATGCTGCTGAACAGAGCTGGTGGCTGCCAGTCCATATGAAGATGGGATTATTTAAATAGCTGTATTAAATTATATACACCAAGCCAGTATCTAAAATCTATTTATGCTAGTCCCAATTTTATTATGTGGCATAACTCATTCCTTATTATATTAGTTGAACAATAGTTTATAGCTAATTCTTAATAGCTTGAACCATTCTCTATAGACAGAGGATGTATTTACTGACAAAAGTGCATAACATTTGTTTTGTAGTATGCACATTTGATGCTCAGGGTGCAGATTCTACAAAATTTTAGCTTTATTCCTGTCTCTGTCTACATGGTACTGATGTGTTGTAGTGTGTTATCTGCAGATATATTCTTAATTCAGATATATATAAGTATTAACTGTTAAGGGGTCTAATGCTACAGCCCACCACTCCTTAGATTCAAATCTCAGCTGTGCTAACACAGCTGGGCACATGCATGGATATGATTGATTGTGTCTGTCAGAATCAGAATCACTTTATTTCGCCAGGTATGTTACACATATGAGGAATTTGCTTTGGTGATACAAACAATAATACACATAATAGTCCACATAGTAGTACACACAATACACATAATAGTACAGATAATTACACATGTATGACATGTAACATATAATATAGTTAACCAGTATTTACCAATATTTGCCCAAAAGAACAATTTTGGTTAAAAAGTGTTACAGCTCTGGGGAAAAAGCTGTTAGCATGTCTGGATGTGTATAATACATAGTTATAGTATTATAATAATAATAGTGAATAATTGTGAGCAGTGCGTGACTCTTTGTACTGTGTAAACCCGTCTCTGACTGGTGGAAGAAGCCATTGCCATGTTTTGGGTATCAGTAGAGGAAATACAACTGGGTAATTGGATATGACTAGATTGGGAGAAAAAGGGAAACAATTAATTATTTGGGAATTCCAGGTTGAGCACTCATTACAATCTTTAGTTAGGATGAAAACCAGCTTGTAATTGTGTCCTGATAGGACTTCTACTTCATTTCAATGGTTTCACTTTACCCCAGGTGGAAACATACGGTTCCATGGAGAAAAAGGAGAAAGTGGAGTTCATCCTTGAGCAGATGAGGCTGTGCATTGCTGTGAAGGATTACATCCGCACTCAGATCATCAGCAAGAAGATCAACACCAAGTTTTTCCAGGAGGAGGGCAGTGAGGTACAGCCTAAGTTTAGTGTTATATATAATTTAATGTTGTTCTCTATGATAAAGCTGTTCAAAATGATTTTCATAGGGCAACAACATTTTTACAGCACTATATGTAAATCCTGTATTTACTTTACATTATTGTGGACTGTTTTCTTATTGTTGCTGTTAGGAATTGAAGCTGATGTACTACAATCTGATGATACAAGTGGATCAGCATGAAGGCTCGTACCTTTCTATATGTAAACACTACCGAGCTATTTATGACACGCCTTGCATCCAGGAGGACAACTCCAAATGGCAGCAGGTGAGTTTTGTCATGAATTTGAAAAGGCTTAAAGTCATGCCTTTAATTTCAATTAAATGTAAAATTTTCATTCAATTTAATCACAACATTTATCCAGTAGAGATTGTTTTATTTCTTCATTTATTATATCCATTTAACAGTAATCAATTCATATCATGTGGCCAAACAGTTGTACTGTTGTGCTAGCCCATCATTCCGAAAACAGTTTTAAGTCTCACAGTGCCCCTGGTTGAGCACTTGACAGTGTGTTAAGCATGCGGTGGAGGTTGTTAAGGCTGTAGGAAATTTGATATATTTAGATCAAAAGTAAAGGGGAAAAGAATAAAGTAAGTCATTTACTTACATATGTGTCATGATTATGTGCAAGTGTATTTTTCTAGTTTAGGTTTCCACTGTGTTTTATCCTCATATTTTAAGCTGTATTCCTATTTTGGATGTTTTTTTCCAGGCCTTGAAGAGTGTGGTCCTGTATGTGGTTTTGTCTCCCTATGATAATGAACAGTCTGATCTGGTGCATCGGATCAGCACTGACAAGAAATTGGAAGATATTCCTAAATACAAGTGAGTGAGGCGGTATAGAGCTGATATAACAAAAGCATGTTTTAATGCTTTATGTGTAATATCTAGAGCTGTTGGACTGTTGAATTTATTGTAATCAGTTTATTATAGGGGTATTGAATTTGTTTTATCTCATATGTATTCTGTATGAATCACAGTTCTCATACTATAACAGTCCTAGTCATTTTATCAGTTGTATTCACTATGTAAAATTAAAAGTGACACAAATTACCATACTAATATCACGCCTGCTTTCTCCATCCTGGTCAAATTTTGGGCGTTTTCTCTTAAATCACTTGACCTGTCTTATTAATAAGTTACAGCACTCAACAGTCAGTGTGAACATTAGTCTTATGAGGCTTTACAAGTAATATGACTGAATTATAAAATTTAATAATACCACCCAAATAAGCTATGTAGAAGAGCCATGTAAAGCCAGTGCTTAAATCAGTCACCGAGATTGAAATTGGTGGTGTCCCAAATCTCACATCACTCTTCCAAATGGTCTGTTAAATGAAAGCACTAGCACTGGAATTATTACACACTATTTTTGGGTGATGCTACAGTTTGGGGGAAAACAGCAGGAAACAGCATTCATGTGTTCAACATTTCTGTTGTTGCCCTGAATCAGCAGGTTCTGGTAAAATCAAACCAGCCTATCTGGCAACTGACAACCATGTTGCATTAAAAGCCACATAGATCAGTTTCCCCCTTCTCTAATGTTACACATGAACACATCAAATGAACCTTCCTACCTTTTCCTGTGCTGCTTTCGCATGACTGGCTGATTGGATCATTACACAAAGACCCAACCGTTCCTAATTTAGTGGCATGGGATTGTATGTTCCGAGTGTTAGAAACCCATCATATAAAACAAATTTCAGTCATTTCTAGTCAGAAACTGAGGTAAGTAACTGCAGCTATATCTCTCTGCAGTTCATTATAAAGATGAATGAAGAGTCTTCTCTATTTTTTACATTTAGGGACTTCCTGAAGCAGTTCACTACCATGGAGCTGATGCGCTGGTCTTCTCTGGTGGAGGATTACAGTAAGGAGCTGAGGGAGGGTTCTCCTGACAGCCCTGCCACTGACGTCTTTACCTACACCGAGGACGGAGAGAAACGGTGGAAGGACCTCAAAAACAGAGTGGTAGAACATGTGAGTCTTAGACAGTGTGTTTCTTTTGGAGCTTTAGAAATCCACCCTGACACATCTGTTATTACTAAAGACAGTTAATTATACCTGATATACTGTATATCATGAAGGTTTTTACACCTTACACTGTTTTTACATTGTTCACACTGGGTGTCTGGAGCTTAGATACAAGAAAAAGCAACTCATAAAACATCCAGACTGTTACCAATGCAACTTCATAATACTGTCATAGCTGACCAGTTATTTTTTGCAAACTTTCAGAGCTGCATTGTGATAAAGACTAGATATGTTGGAAAATCCTGCAATTTGTTCCCAAACTATGTTTTTATGTTTGGTAAGGTATCGTACATACGTTATTATGAGCTTTGTGAGTCCAGTGCGAAATGCTCTTGATAACACTTTGCACTTTCCCAAAAAGTGCCTTTTCACTTCTTAAAGCATTCTGTTGAGCGTAGTGCAGATGTTTCTATAGGATGAAACCAGCAGCAACTTTTTGGCTTATGTTTCCCAAATCACTGATTTCTCATTGCCCTGTGTTTGCCCCGACAATGTCATCGTTGCCTGTGGGCATTTGGTTGCAATGGTGGAACTGATGCCAAACAAAACAAAAGTAAATGCCATGACGGTGTACTTTACAATTTCACCACAAATCAGATTGCTTCCTGCTAAGAATAAAAATCCTGGAAGAAAATTTAATCCCTGAATAATGCATCATTGGCACACAGCTTAATGCTAAATTTTTTTTGGTAATTAAGCCATATCATTTTGCTCCTTATTTGCATAAAATTTGCTGTTTCATGTCGCCAGTGTTCAAAATGAATGACAATCAGTCGTTTTGCTGCCGGTCTGCATGTATGGTTACATTAGGGGTGGGTGTATAAAATCGATTTTTCGATCCGAATCGATCTTTATTTGAATGATCTGATATCGATTCATATAAACGCGAGATCGACCTTGAACATTAATCCCTTTTCACTGTGTACACGGAAATCTGTTACCCCCTTTAATCTTGCGTGACCAGTCACTGTTTTTTCGCGCAACGAGATCTGACCTGCACATCAGTTCAGCATGGCAGAAGCTCAAGTAATGCCTAGTTCACACTACACGATTTTTGCATTGATTTTCGCTCGGCGACGGGTCGGTGCTAGATTTACCAGTTCGGGAGGAACTCGGTGTTCGCTCGGCGATCAAAACTCTGCTCTCAATCAATGTGTGAAACAGCGAGGGGAAACACAGGGGCGAGGTTGTAAACAGGTGGGGCAGGGGCGTAATATAGTTTCTATCAGAATACATCAGCACACACAAGTTTTACAGTATTTCTGACCTGATCGTTCTCTAAAAAACTAAATATTTATTAACCTCCAACTTACTACAGAACAATCCCTGCTGCTCGTGTTGCCAAATCCACTCAAATTCATTTATTTTTCTCCTTGATTTTACGCTGCACATCAGAGCACAAACTTTGATCGCTCGCTACTTGTTGATGTGTATTTTGGACGAGGTGTCATTAAACCTCTCGTCACTTCTCACGTTTGTTTTCGTGACAAAACGTAGTTTGGGAGACCAGAGAAGCTCGCCTGTGATTCCAGTTGGTGATAGATGGTGTAGTGTAAATTGATCCAGGAAATTAGTGGCGATACCCAGCCCTTGGTTACATGGGTGCTTGCAGTTGAGCTTCCCAGTGTGAATCGTAATTGTTGAAGTGCTCAGCATTCTTAGTTTTCCTGTTGTTTTTCTGCCCTTGTAGAATATAAGAATCATGGCCAAGTATTATACAAGAATCACGATGAAGAGGATGGCTGGACTTCTTGACCTTTCCATTGATGTAAGTTCCTCTGTGTTGATGACAAGCTGGCTGAATTAGATTTTGCTTTGTGTTTATGTTAAGGTGGATGATATGACAAATTGTGTTAGGATAGTTCGTTTATAATGTGCCAACAAACATGTAATATTTTGGTCCAACTGCTTGATAACTATAGTCAAAGTAAAAAGTTAACTTGTAAACGACATCTGGGTGGTGCTGCAGTCTATTAAGCTATGAAGGGTTTGAATCTCAGAGATGCTATCTGTTGGGTGGGTGTCTACAAAGACATGATTGGCTTTTAATATGGTGCAATATTTTCCCAGTGGAAGTGTGACCCTCACCAGGGTGAAAATGGACAGACAGACACAAATTTGAAAACCATACAATGTACTGTGTGTTATAGCACAGTCAAGATTTAATGTTTTATTTTGTAATATGTCAAATTGACAGATTAAAATAGGACTTGTGGACTAAAATGTGCAGTATAACAGATATTGGTTAGTTCTCTGTAAAGATGCGTACCTATTTTTATTTGAAAAAATAAACAAAACATGAAATTTACCTCAGGGGAGGTCCCACATGCATCAGATGCAATGCAGTGCAGGTTTTTGAACTCACTTCCACTCATTAGCTTAAAATGTTCTGAATCTTACCCACTAAGCCACCACAGACCCTGCAGACAAAAGTAAATGTCAAATAGACAAAAGTGAATGTCAGAGTGCTGCTGCTTAATAAATGCTCCTGTTCGTATGTTCTCTGAAGGAATCCGAGGAGTTTCTGTCCAGTTTGGTGGTGAACAAGACCATCTACGCTAAAGTCGACCGTCTGGCCGGCATCATCAATTTCCAGAGGCCCAAAGACCCCAACGACCTGCTCAATGACTGGTCTCACAAACTCAACTCCCTTATGTCACTCGTCAATAAAACCACACATCTGATCGCCAAGGAGGAAATGATCCACAACCTGCAGTAGGCATGAAAGCACATGCCCGATCCACTCTACAGCTTGGGGGTGGATTATACAGCTGGCACAATTGGACTAAATAGTTTTGGTTGGTTTTTTTTGCAGTAATGTGCTTTCTCAGCAACCCTTGTCAGTAAAAAAAATGCACGTCTGGATCAGGGCTATTGTTCACACATGGTATGACTGTTCGTTGGTTAAAATTGGCATTGTTGTTTCGTTAGAGGTGCTTTCAGTCAAGATCTGGACTGGTTTCATCTCTGATCTAGAATTTGTCAGTTTCATGTGTAGCAGATTAATCTGATCTCAGAATTGTATTACTATTCCAAGTGCAAATAAAACCTGGTGTAAACCTCTCCACCCTTAAAGCACTGTAAAGTTGGTGGTTCATTTTCACTTTTGATCTGGTACAGAATTATTATCTTTTTGGAAAAAAGATGGAAAACATCTGTACTGCTGTATAAAATTTTTCTCTGTACTTAACATTTTTTGAGTTTTGCAAAGTACCCATTAAATACTTTCTTCAAAGAGGTGGTGTTTTTTATTGTTGATTGTTTTAGTCATGTAGATGTATTTGAAATAAAAGAAATGTAATTTTAAACGATTTATTCTTATTTAACAGCTGGTTTATGCATGCATGTCACATTACATGCAAACATACGGGCGGCATGGTGGCTAAGTGAGTAGCACTGTCGCCTCACAGCAAGAAGGTCCTGGGTTCGATCCCCAGGTGGGGCGGTCCGGGTCCTTTCTGTGTAGAGTTTGCATGTTCTCCCCGTGTCTGCGTGGGTTTCCTTTGGGTGCTCTGGTTTCCTCCAACAGTCCAAAGACATGCAAGTGAGGTGAATTGGAAATACTAAATTGTCCACGACTGTGTTCGATATAACCTTGTGTACTGATGTATCTTGTGTAATGAGTGACTACCGTTCCTGTCATGAATGTAACCAAAGAGTGTAAAACATAACGTTAAAATCCAAGTAAACAAACAAACAAACATGCAAACGTTAAGCCTTGGTTGACACTTAACCTTGTATCTGGATTGTATTCTGATAAGGATGTAACCACATGCATGTACGCTAAATAGCCTAAAGAGAGATGCATGAATCTACACTGATTTAACATGGAGCTACAATGCATCCCACTACAGTCAGATCTAAATATTGCATTTTAGGTGCATTCACAGTTTATGTGGCTTATCCTTATGCTGATACAATCTTGATTGTCAAACAATGCATAAAACGAACCAGTTTTAACAGGATCAGTATCCATGACTCATCTAAACACCTTTTTGCAAATCACTGGAACTAATGGAACATGGCAGCACCTGATAGACTTACACCAGTGCGTCAAACACTATCATTTTAATGCTATGTTAGTGTTATTGTTAAGAACGTGCCGAAGGGGGTCACTTTTAATCGATACACGGGGTACACAGTGTAACAGTGTACTGAGAAACACATATAAAAAGCAGCCAAATGAATTTGTAAGGTTGTAATCTTAGTGCCATTTATTATTTTATGAAGCGTTATGTAGTCAAATGTATTTGACTATACTGCCCGTTAGAGGTCGCTAAAATCCTAGTGTTCACATAAAACTTCTGCCTCATGCCTCACAATTATTGCACAATATTCGGACTTTTGGCTTTTGTTTTTAGATGACTCCGAACCCACCGCCACCCGGACATAGCTGTTGGTCAGAAACATCATTATAGCATTTATGTTTACAGTGGGTTTTTACCAGGTGCCTCTGTTGTAGGTTTGAGGTCTGTTGACAGATTAAGGAACCAGATTTAGCACTGGTAGTAAATGTGAGGTTTAAAACGTACCATTCCTGAGTGTTAGCTGTATCTTGCGTTCTCATTGGCTGTTCGACACCGCACTCATTGCCAGTCGGCCGACTCATATCCAGATATCTAGCGAGCTAGATATTTATCTTCAGTCGCAGAGCGCTCGGCAAGCCGCTTGGATAGAGTCGTTGAACAGTTCACACATGGCGATTGAGAGCCGAGTTTCGATTGCAGAGCAAATCAGGGCAAAAATCGTGTAGGCATTAGCTGATCTGCTATTATTGTACTGCAGGAAGACACAGGAAAGATCAAAAGTTGTTTTTGTTTTCTCCATATTAACACAATGGTATTGGAATTGGATGTCCAACAAGTTTATGGTCAGGTGTCCACATAATTTTGGCCATATAGTGTTTTATGACACTTAGTTAGCTCTACTGTCAAGTAAAGGTGAAAAGCACTTTGTAAGTGCAAATACATTCTCCCTTTTAAGGTAGGTACTTGTGTTAAGTATTTTTTCTAGCCCTGAGCCTTATTATATTAATACATGAATATTATTGATATGTTGCTCAGATTAATCTGCACTGGTCAAAACAAAATTTTGCAGTAACATGTTTCTGCCAGTAGTGTCTTCAAATTATTAAATGCCATCAAGTTTTAGCTGTACCTAACATCCATCTTTTGCTTTTCGTCAGTCGGTCTTCAGTGAATCTTCAGCTTGGCACAATTTCATCTTAAGAAAACACCTTCACAATCAATGATGTAAGAAAACGTTTAAATCAATCTTTCAATCTAAATGAAAAATAACACCAGATCCAAACCCTACGGCACCACTAAAGTGCTTTTGTAAACCCCAAGCAGCATTATTGCACAATCCCAGTAGCACACTGAACACAATGGCTTTAATAAACCAGAAAACACAGCATTTGTGCCCTGGTTTGACAAAATAAAAATTAAATCCAGACTGAGAGAGGTTTCCTTTCATATAATATTGGCCCACAGGCACAATATGAAGGTAATTGTTGTTGCAATATCTCAAATGAATGTTCTTTTTTGTGCTGTTATTGTCCAAATTAACCCCAGACATGTGTCTGTGCATTTGTGGAGAAATCACACATGCAAGCAAAAGCAAGCATTAGAATATAATTCCTTTGTGGGGAACAAACTTGGCACATTCTCAACAATGTATGTATTTTTTCCAATATGTTTAATTTAAAGAACAAATAAAAACTGTGTCGTAAAATAATTAGGTTTGTTTGGAAAAATAGGGTGTCCATACATTGTAAATACACTGATCAGCCATAACATTAAAACCACCTCGTTGTTTCTACACTCTCTGTCCATTTTATCAGCTCCACTTACCATATAGAAGCACTTTGAAGTTCTACAATTATTGACTGTAGTCCATCTATTTCTCTACATACTTTTTAGCCTGCTTTCACCCTGTTCTTTAATGGTCAGGACCCCCACATGACCACCACAGAGCAGGTATTATTTGGGTGGTGGATCATTCTCAGCACTGCAGTGACAATGACATGGTGGTGGTGTGTTAGTGTGTGTTGTTCTGGCATGAGTGGATCAGACACAGCAGTGCTGCTGGAGTTTTTAAATACTGTGTCCACTCACTGTCCACTCTATTAGACACTCCTACCTAGTTGGTCCACCTTGTAGATGTAAAATCAAAAACGATCGCTCATCTATTGCTGCTGTTTGGTTGGTCATCTTCTAGACCTTCATCAGTGGTCACAGGGCGCTGCCTACGGGGTGCTGTTGGCTGGATATTTTTGGTTGGTGGACTATTCTCAGTCCATCAGCGCTGCTGTGTCTGATCCACTTATACCAGCACAACACACACTAGAACACCACCACCATGTCAGTGTCACTGCAGTGCTGAGAATGGCTCACCACCCAAATAATACCTACTCAGTAGTGGTCCTGGGAGAGTCCTGACCATTAAAGAACAGCATGAAAGGAGCTAACAAAGCATGCAGAGAAACAGATGGACTACAGTCAGTAATTGTAGAACTCCTAGAAGTGCTCCTATATGGTAAGTGAAGCAGTGAGTGTAGAAACAAGGTGGTTTTAATGTTATGGCTGATAGGTGTATACCTATATACGTATATTATATATATATAGGCAATGAATGAATGGAAATACTATTTTCATATGTGCTAACACAAATTGCAGGGTCCTGCCACTCCCTATGATTCCTTTCTCATTTCCAAGAACACATTCCATACTGAATCCAATGTCTGAGTCGTCACACACACACACACACACACACACACACACACACACGAAGAGGGTTCATTGAATGACAAATGTATCTTCATAAATTTCTCTGTTATTTATCAAGACATGTTATGCATCAAGACACGTGTCCGCGTGTCCAAAGTCAGGTTATTTGGAGCTACTAAAATTGCCGTAGATATGTGTGTGTGTGAGTGAGTGCTCTGTGATGGACTGGCGACCTGTCCGAAGTGTGCCCTACCTTTCACCTAGTGAATTAGACCCAACACAACCCTGAACTGAATAAAGCAGTGGTAATACAGACAATAAATGAATAAACAAATAATGTTGAAATGATATGTCTTAATATACTTTTCATTTTAGTTAATAGAGCAAAGGTTCAAGGTCATCCAGTGAATATCACAGATTAAGAACCACTGAATTAAAAACACACAAGTAAATAGTTACAGAAGAGTGAGCACTGGGTTAAACTCTGTGAGCAATGGGGTAAAGCTCTTGTCCTTGTCCATGCAGTCAAAGAAATGAGAACCAGCAGCAATGATTGGAAACTCTATTCTCTCCTCTTTAGTTTTCTGTAAAGTACAATTTTACATTTTATTTAAAGTGCTTTAACATCTGCTTTTATTCTTCATTCCACTAACAGTTAAACAGTGCTGATATAACACTAATGTATGTCATCGGCATTCTGGCTGCCTCTCACATTGCATAATGTTGCACAACTTAGTGTGACAAATTAGCACTGCCAAATGTGTTTGATACATGATTTAGTGCAATAGGAGTGCAAGTGAAACAGGAGAAAGATCATCCAGTAATAGTGCTAAACATTACTTGCATGTTTCAGCATGAGGAAGTTGGAGTCTGTGAGTATTATAACTGCACCAAGTTAAACTTGATATTACATGAACATTACACGTAAGGTAGGATTTATTGATGTAGAAACATAACACCCTCTCTTCTGATATGTCTTTTTTAATGTTGTCAATAATTTAGCATTCCTTGCTTTCAAGGATGACAGTCATGTACAGAATGGGATTAAATGACAACACCAGACAACACCAGGCAGAGTCCTATTTTTGGAAACTCTATTTACCCTTGCCTGCTTATATAGAAGTGCATGTATACATCACATATAGCCTTTATTTGAAAAGCCTTTATCTAAATAAAAAGGTGGCTAAAAAAAACTTGGCTTCCTTATGTTAGATGCAATAAATGTGTTTTTTGTGAACAATTGTTTTATTGTTTTTGTAAACTTAAATGTTGCCATACATGTTATCATGAACACATATGAACATATGTGTCCCCCCCCCCCCCCCCCACACACACACACACATATGAACATAGAACACCCCCCTCCCCAGGCGTGTTGACTGAAAAAAAAAAAAAAATTAAGATATAGACAGTACATAGCAGAGCGGATACATAAGAACACTAGCTTTATAAAAATACAAGAGAGATACAATGCAAATAAAAATGGCCAATAAATAAAAGCTCTAGCAAAAGCCTAGTAAAGACTCCACTGATTGTGGCATCAATAGCTCTTGAGCTCCATGTATAGATGCAATACATGTGTTTGATAAAACACAACAACAAGGCATTTTAACAGCTAATTTCAATATTTATTGGTGCTGTATTAAGAGTAAAAAGTAGGGTACTCATTTTTCCATTGGGATTTCTCTGAGGTCCACCTGCATTTTTGATCATATAAATCTATGGGAAAAAAAGATACCAAAGACTGCTGTACAACTTGATCAGATACAGACACCTAGCATTTAAATCATGTATAAAAAGTCTTTTAATACATTTTAGTCATTGACTATTGTATAAAACATACTTTCTTTGAAAAGTGGAGGTAACAAAGAATGAAAAAGCTTAGCATAAATGATCACTTTATATTATTATAATAGGTAGCCTTATTCTGTCTGGGGCACCCTATAGCAGCTGGGCTAAAAGCTGCTGTCTGTAACAGTCCCAGTCCTAAGTTTTAGTTTTCACCCTTCACTCACTCTTATTCATTCTTTGGTTCATCATGCCCAGCTGCTCCACATTTTTCCAATGATTGGTTTGTGTATATATTACGCTTTGTCTAACATTAATGACTCTGTATGTTCTAATCCTCTAATGGGCCTGTGTTTATTCAGTGTGCACCCCTTGTTTCTATGTTATTTATCTCTCTTGTGGTTTCCTAGTGTTCCTGCATAGGCTTGTGGTTTTCCATAGTCCTAGGTTTAGTTAGGTTTAACTTCAAGGGTTAGCATTAGTGTAGGGTCTTGTATTTCATGTTTGTTCCTAGTTTAATGATTAGTTTAGCTTATTTCAGGGATTAGTTTCAGTGTTCTCATTGTGTACTACCAGTGTTGCATTAACACTTAGTTTAGTGTAGGGATTAGTGCCTTTGTTTTCATTGTTTAGGGTAGTGGTTAGTATTAGCGGTTAGCTTAGTGTAAGGGTAAGTGTCTGTTCTTTCCCAGTGTAGCAATTTCAGTGTTTAGCATTAGCAGTCAGTGTAGCTTAGCATAGGGTTTAGTCTTGGTTATTGTCTAGTGTTTCTTGATCTGTGTTCACATTCATAGTTTGCACAACCTGCTCAATTACACCCAGACTGATTTTAAATTATTAACTCATGAACTTCATTGTTACATGACATTGTTAATGTTTACATTTGCTTTGTCTTGTAAATGTTGTAAAAATCAGCATTTTCTGATATAAAAATATCCAATTGTGACTCAGCCAGGTTTGTTTTGTTGGAAGACCGTACAAAGAGTGTCTAATAGAGTGTCTCTGTACTGTAGAAAGGCAAACCTTTCCTGTACATGAGATAATAAAATGTTATGTCATGTCAGTTTGTTTTCGTGTTTGTGAGATATATAATCAGTACTTTTATAATAGGCAAAATATTCTGTAACTTCAATCCATAACCAAAAAGACACCTAATAGTAAACTAATGCATTTAAAATTTACATTGTACAAGATTTAATAGATTTTGATTTGTAAACATGGCATAGGTGTGTGTAGGGTGATAGGTTTTAACCTGTTCAATTGCCATGTAAAAAAAACAATATAAGTCCTATTACTGGTAAAGGTAACTCAGTAATTTCACAGGTTTTAAGTGTGAAACAGACTTACCTCAAAATTGTGAGTGTGGGTAAGATAAAGCATGAAAAAACTGTTTGTGCAGAACTGCTTATCACTTTAAAATATACAGCGTGAAGGAGACCTCTGAGGGTATGCCTCCAGGAAAAATGTGCTTAGAAAATGGATTTTTAAATACAATAGTCTTACTAACAGTCTCACTTGTGTCTCACTTATATAGCAGGTAGAAGTCTCACAAAAATACTTGTGTGTGCTTTGCATTGATGAATCTTTAGAGAATTTGTTCATCTGCTGAGCATTGGTGCCATTTCAGAGTAGAGGTATGTGTATGTTGTACACAAACATATTACATACATTTAATAATGTCTTAGGTGGCTCGGTGGGTAGCACTGTTGCCTCACAGCAAGAAGTTCCTGGGTTTGATTCACAGGTGGGGCGGTCTGGGTCCTTTCTGTGTAGAGTTTGCATGGGTTTCCTCCCACAGTCCAAAGATATGCAAGTGAGGTGAATTGGAGATACAAAATTGTCCAAGACTGTGTTTGACAGTAAACTTGATGTAAACTGTTGACTCTGATAACTTCCGTTTCTGTCATAAAAGTAACCAAAGTGTGTAAACCATGATGTTAAAATCCTAATAAATAAAAAATAAATAATAATGTCAGATCTAAGATGGTGTATTAGGGCCACTTTAAAGAAAAATAAAGTTTTTGAGAATAAAGTTAAAATGATTACGAGATTAAAGTTGAAATATTATGGCCATAGCAACCTTCTTGTGTTAAATGAGGGATGTTCATGATTTGGTATAGTTATAGTATCGGTTTCACAAATAAAGAAATCTCCAATCTCCTGCACATCAGCACCAGTTTGTTATTAGCGTAAGGACAATGAAAATGCTATGTATAAACTGTAAACTGTGTTTATTTAGAAGAACGTGTGCCATCGCTCAACGTCTGCGTCATCGCCAGTACTTCAACCGAGCCTTATGGACTCATACGATAAACTAAAGCCGTATGGAATCGCTATAATGGTTGCATTGATGGGTTTAGTTGTCATATTATGTGAATGGAAGCGTACAATACAAACAACCATCCAAAAATAATCACGGGTTATTGGATAACCACAGTAACATTGAAGGCTGCCCTCAGTGCTTGAGTGCCGATCCAGGTACTGAGACCCGTGCTTCTCTGAACTGACAAGCCTACGACGGCTGCACACTCTTTGGCCATAATATTTTGACTTTATTCTCATAATCATTTCGACTTCATTCTCATAATATTCATAATATTTCGACTTTATTCTCATAATATTTCGACTTTATTCTCATAATATTTTGACTTTATTCTTGAAATTGAAACTTATATGACTTTATTCTCGAAATCAAAACGTATAAATATTTTTTACAGTGGCCCTAATACGCCGTCGTACAGATCAGCCATTGTTAGACCTAATTAAAAGTTTTGTGTTTGCATTAGCAGTTTATTTTTAAATTTCATTTTCCCATCATGACAAGCAGATAAACTAAGTGTCAGGCACGTGCACAGACAGACCCCTAGTGGTGCTCAAGCACCTGCCCTTTTGCCCTGGATGAGAAAAGTGCCCTTTCTGTTGGAACCCAATTTTTTTCTACAATCATTAATATTTAAAGATAAAAATGACCCTCTCTGTCATCAATTCCCCCAAAAGTGTTTTACTGTTTTACAAATTAGACAAGGTCACTAGTTTTGTTTAATTTAAATTCTTACTTATTTTGATGTGAAAGCCTGAAGGAAAAAAAGCATGAGCACAAATATTTTGCAGGAAAATGTCAAGTAGCTCTCACAGTAAAGTGTTGAAAATAAATACAAACATACAACATTTTATAATTACAGCATCCTGGCCAAAACGCTGTGTAGGAGTTGTTTTCATGCAAGCATTTATACTAACATTTACATTTTTAGCATTTAGCAGACACTTTTATCCACAATGAGCGGAACATGATGAGCAAGTAAGGGTTAATGACCTTGCTCAGGGACCCAACAGTGGCAGCTTGGTGGTGGCAGGGCTTGAACTGGCAACTTTGTGTTTACTAGTCAGTACCTTAACCACTGAGCTATCACTGGCCTAGACCAATATATGTAGAAGGCTAAATATAATGCTCTATAATATAGAACAGCATACAAAAAATGATGAATAAATAGGAAAATGTTATTTAGCTGTCTATTTGATTTTATTGGCAGAATAATAGGCCCATTGTTAACATTAACTACCCAAAGTGGGTTTCTGATTTGAAATCAAAGGTAGATCTTAAGTTGAGCTATACCTTGTTTTTGCCTGTTTTTCATTTATTTATGCAATTTGATAATTTGAGTTATTTGATTAGATGTGTAGTGATTGTGTTAACAAAAATACAAATATCCTACTGTGTTTTTTATTATTATTTTATTACTAATTTTGGCAATGGGTGCCCTTGTTTTGGCTTGAGCACCTGCCCACAAAAATGTCTGTGCACGTGCCTGCTAAGTGTCATTATTTATGAGACATTAATAATGTTCATAATGCACAAAACTTTTTAATCTATAAAAGGTTTACACTTTATTAAAACAAATAGTAATAGCACCACAAAGCATAAAGTACACAACATATTTTAAAAAGTATTTTATGAAAATATACACAAATGATGTTTATGCATAAACACTAAAAACAGTGAGTAACGTGCACATACAGATTCAAATTGAATCTCATGTAGTCAGAGTGAGTAGGAAAGTTCCTGGATGACGAAGATCCCCAAATTCCTCAGAATTTAATCCAATTGAGTACCGCTGGGACATTACAGTGGGGCCAAAAAGTATTTAGTCAGCCACTGATTGTGCAAGTTCTCCTACTTAGAAAGATGAGAGAGGTCTGTAATTTTCATCATAGGTACACTTCAACTATGAGAGACAAAATGAGAAAAAAAAATCCAGGAAATCACATTGTAGGATTTTTAAAGAATTTATTTGTAAATTATGGTGGAAAATAAGTATTTGGTCAATAACAAAAGTTCAACTCAATACTTTGTAACATAACCTTTGTTGGCAATGACAGAGGTCAAACGTTTCCTGTAAGTCTTCACCAGGTTTGCACACACTGTAGCTGGTATTTTGGCCCATTCCTCCATGCAGATCTCCTCTAGAGCAGTGATGTTTTGGGGCTGTCGCTGGGCAACACGGACTCCACAAATTTTCTATGGGATTGAGGTCTGGAGACTGGCTAGGCCACTCCAGGACCTTGAAATGCTTTTTACGGAGCCACTCCTTCATTGCCCGAGCGGTGTGTTTGGGATCATTGTCATGCTGGAAGACCCAGCCACGTTCCATCTTCAATGCTCTCACTGATGGAAGCAGGTTTTGGCTTAAAATCTCACGATACATGGCCCCGTTCATTCTTCCCTTAACACGGATCAGTCGTCCTGTCCCCTTTGCAGAAAAACAGCCCCAAAGCATGATGTTTCCACCCCCATGCTTCACAGTAGGTATGGTGTTCTTGGGTTCTTCTTCTTCCTCCAAACACGACGAGTTGAGTTTTTACCAAAAAGTTCCATTTTGGTTTCATCTGACCACATGATATTCTCCCAATCCTCTTCTGGATCATCCATATGCTCTCTGGCAAACTTCAGACGGGCCTTGGACATGTACTGGCTTAAGCAGGGGGACACGCCTGGCACTGCAGGATTTGAGTCCCTCTCGGCGTAGTGTGTTACTGATGGTAGCCTTTGTTACTTTGGTCCCAGCTCTCTGCAGGTCATTCATCAGGTCCCTCCGTGTGGTTCTGGGATTCTTGCTAACCGTTCTCATGATCATTTTGACCCCACGGGATGAGATCTTGACCCCAAGGGAGATTATCAATGGTCTTGTATGTCTTCCATTTTCTTACAATTGCTCCCACAGTTGATTTATTCACACCAACCTGCTTGCCTATTGTAGATTCACTCTTCCCAGCCTGGTGCAGGTCTACAATTTTCGTCCTGGTGTCCTTCGACAGCTCTTTGGTCTTGGCCATGGTTGAGTTTGGAGTCTGACTGTTGGAGGCTGTGGACAGGTGTCTTTTATACAGATAACGAGGTCAAACAGGTGCCATTAATACAGGTAACGAGTGGAGGACAGAAGAGCTTCTTAAAGAATAAGTTACAGGTCTGTGAGAGCCAGAAAGCTTGCTTGTTTGTTGGTGACCAAATACTTATTTTCCACCATAATTTACAAATAAATTCTTTAAAAATCCTACAATGTGATTTCCTGGATTTTTTTTTCTCATTTTGTCTCTCATAGTTGAAGTGTACCTATGATGAAAATTACAGACCTCTCTCATCTTTCTAAGTAGGAGAACTTGCACAATCAGTGGCTGACTAAATACTTTTTGACCCCACTGTATGTATCGGTGCATCTGATGCCACCCACTAGTGCCATAGACATTGTCAGGACTGCACACAAGCATGTGGGGGGCAGACACACCACTGAGTCACATTATGAGTTGCCATAATAAAATTCACACAAATTGAATCAGCCTGTAGTTTCAATTTTTAGATTTGATTTTCAGTGTAATTTTGAATCCAGGACTCAATGGGTTGATAATTCTGTTTTCAATTGACCACAGTTACTTCATTTCGTTCTCAACAAATAACAAATGTTAATTTTCATTGAGCAGTGTATGTGTTTTGTAAATATGGGTAGGTTTGGCAACATGTTGGTCCACCCACCATTAAGGCAATATCGAATATGATTTGACCCCTATAAGCTCATCTTGATGGCTGTCACCTTCATGACCACAGTAAGCCCTAATTGTAGAGACAAGCACTCAAGGTTAAGGGTAATCCTGATAGGAACCCTAGATTTTCATCTGCTCTAGATTCATGCACTAGATTGAAGGCATCACTGTGTGCGAAAGTAGATTTCAGCCTCCCTGGGAAGCCAGAATTGTTCCGAGGCTTTTACAGATATTGTTTCTTATTAAGAGATAAATCAGATATATTGGAAAAGGATATTTTACCAATTTACTTTTGATAACAACTGTATTTTCTCTCAGCTGAGATTTGAACAGACAAAAGATTACTCCATGCTGACAGAACCAGTGCTTACTGACCAGAAATGAATGGTGTGTTTTACTTAAGGTTTATGAAGGTGACTTTCTCTAGGGTTTGGGTTATCTGATAATAACAAAACACAGGACAGGGGAAGGCAAAAGGGAACGATAGTGGTGAAATACAGTATGGGTATCTGTGCCCACTCAGTCAAAAGAGCATTTGTGAGGTCAGACACTAATGTTGCACAAGAAGATCTGGCTTGCAATTTACTTTTAATTCATCCCAAAAGGTGTTCAGTAGGGCAATAAAGTTCCTCTATGACAAACTTGTCAAACCATTTCTGGACATTTTGCAAAGATGCACAGGCATGCCAGAACAGAATATAGAATTGTGTTGCAACAAAGTTAAAGCATATACAGTACATTATTTTCTACTATAACTTTAAACAATATGTGTTGCTGAAACACCTTCACTCAAAATGTTAGAGGGATGTCCACATACTTTTGGCCATATAGTGTATGTAGAACCTTGAAAAAATAGTTGTACAGCTCATAATAACCTGCTGTCCAGTAATTTTCCAATAAATCCTTGTTAAAGTTCCTTGACTTGGAGGTGTGTATCACATACACTGACCAGTCATAACATTATGATCACTAACAGGTGAACAACAAGTAAACATTTTATCCTCAAAGTTGATGTGTTAGAAGCAGGAAAAATGGGCAAGCTTAAGGATTTGAGCAAGTTTGACAAGGGACAAATTGGGATGGCTAGACGAATCTCCAAAATTGCAGTTCTTGTTGGGTGTTCTTGGTCTGCAGTGGACAGTATCTATCAAAAGTGGTCCAAGTAAAGAACAGTGGTAAACCGGCGGCAGGGTCATGGGCGGCCAAGGCTCATTGATGCACGTGGGGAGCGAAGGCTGGCCTGTGTGGTCCAATTCAACAGATGAGCTACTGTAGCTCAAATTGCTGAAGAAGTTAATGCTAAGTTCTGATAGAAAGGTGTCAGAATACACAGTGCATCACAGTTGCAGGGCTGTTTTGGCAGCAAAAGGGTGACCAACACAATATTAGGAAGGTGGTCATAATGTTATGCCTGATCGGTGAATGTAGGGCTGTTGTTAAGGTCAAATTTGCTGAGTCCAAAACAAATGAGAGGAAGACAGAGTCAGGACCAAGACATGTAATACAATTTACCTCTTTTCATTAATAAAGTATGTAGAGTAATTGCCCCCACTCTTATTGCTTATATTTGTCACACTAAACGATTTCAGATCACAGTAGCCTATCCTATAAAGTCTGTAAATTCTGTGGGTGTTGTGCATTTAGTGTAGGTTGCAAGTGTAACCTTAATTAATTAATCAAATATTTTATTTGTAAAATCCCTTAATTCTTACTGTGTTTGTCTTTATAAACTGGGCCACACTGTGGTGGCTGATTACCCTTATTGCACTCTTTGTGCAGAGCAGAAATCAATGCTATTACATGGCTCAATAAGCCGTACTGACCTCCAATTTGCATGTAGATTAATAAGCCAACTGCCCATAATACCTTGCTGTTGACTCCCAGCAGGGGACTAAATGAGGCGGTTAGTGGTGATCCAGTGTAACTTCTTCATGGCACTTTGGCCCGAATATAACTACCCTTAAGAACTACACCAGTATCCTTATCAGCCAGCCATTCACTGACCTTTGAGTCTTTCTGAGACAAAAGTAAGAAAATTATGGACCTAAAAACCAACTTAGTGACAAAGGAAGAATAATGTAGGACAATATGCAAATAATTTTTTTTCTGATAGATTACCAAGTAATGCTAGTTTATTGTTGCAAAAAATATTGAAACCCCCTTAAATATATTATGGTGATGTGTAGAGCATTAATACATACAAGCAATTTTGATAAGTTATTCATGTGCACTATTTTTTAACCCCCAGCCTTATATTCTTATAACTTCTTTAGAACTCTGCAGTCCGGCCATTAAGTCATTGGTTGTTACATGACCTTTTCTGATCCTCTGCAATCTGACCTTTCCCAGGACAAATATATAAAAAAGGACTGAACTATTGACCAAACACTTAAATACTAAAACACCTGATTGTGGCCGCTCAGGTGGTGCAGCGGTAAAACACGCTAGCACACCAGAGCTGAGATTTTTAAATACATCGTATCGAATCTCAGCTCTGCCTTCCGGCTAAGCTGGGTGGCCGCATGAACAGTGATTGGCTGTTGTTCTGGGTGGGATGAGCCGGACGAGGGTTTCTCATAACTGGTGCAATTATGATCCGAATATGAACAGGTGAAAAGTGGCAGTCGGTAGTGAGCATGTGTCGGAGGGGGTGTGCGTAAGGCAATCAGGGTAATTGGATACAACTAGATTAGGGGGGAAAAATTCAGAGAAAAAGAGGAAAAAACAAACAAAAAAACACCTGATTGTGACAAAAACTAAACAAAACATAAATGAATAACACAGTGTTTATTGCATGATGTTGGCTTTAAAATATTGGTATTAAAATATAACATTTTATTGTATCTTCAAGCTGCATTACGCATATGTGCCTCAACAAAAAGATTCCTGATGTGTTTAAAATGTATACTGCTGGTTTAACAGGCGGTTTAATTAAATTTCCAGTCTATAACTGATGTCTTATGTTTTCAATTCCATTTCCAAGTTTTATTTATAAACTGAATTTCATTGTAATTGTATAAACAATAATTGAATCAGTGGGAAAAAAAAATCTATACACAAATCAAATTTATGCATGACAGCTTGCTAACTAAATGTAGCCTGGGAAATGAAGATCCAGAGACAATCTGATTCACTGAGCAGCTCGGGTCAATGCAGGACTGAAATAACTTTTAAACAGATTGGAAAAGATCAGTTTGTATCCCACTTTCAAAAAGGAGCTAAGAAGGAGTGTGCAAACTTTTGTCCAATCTGTCTCATATCACACTCCAGTAAAATGATGCTGATTATTAACCACAACTAGAGCCTGACTTTGAAATAAAACTGCCAGATGTACAAGCAGTATTCAGAAAAGGCAAAGGAACAAGTGATATCATTGCAGATGTCTGCTGGAAAGTCAATATGTGTTCTGTTGATGACAGCATAGCTTACAATTGTGTTAACCATGGTCAAGAAATGTCCTTATGAAGGTGCTATTGCTGCTGTATCCATTATCAATTCTGGTAAATGATGCTGCTGTTAGGTTTTGGTTTTGCACTAGATGAGTGAAGCATACACATGTATAAATAAATGAAATGATTTTGTTTATTAGGATTTTAACGTCATGTTTTACACTTTGGTTACATTTATGACAGGAACGGTAGTTACACATTACACAAGGTTCATCAGTTCACAAGGTTATATCAAACACAGTCATGGACAAATTTGTATCTCCAATTCACCTCACTTGCATGTCTTTGGACTGTGGGAGGGAACCGGAGCTCCTAGCTTTTTTGCAGCTTTTTCTTAGTTTATAAATAATATATTATTTTTACAGTTACTGTATATTCTATAGCTTGCAAATTTGTCTTTTTCTTTCTGTTATTGATGCAATTGAAAACATTTAATCAGCTCTAATCTGAGTGCATCTGATCTGAGTAATCTTTAATAGACGACAATAAAATAACAATAAAAATAACATTTAAAGCTTGTAGGTTATTGAATATGCAGGCATATAGACATTTGCAACATGTACTGTTCATTGAATAAATGCTTATTAATTATAAATACATATGGCCAAAGCACATATGGATGCAATATGAATTAGAGCAGAACTGCACTTTCTGCATCTAACATATGTGTGTTAAATATTAAATAAAAGCATACTTAAATTATTAATTTCTAAAGAGCAGATACAAGACTCTGACATTACCTACTGAGATGTTTAAAATATAGTGGAATCATTTGCAGCAACTGAAGCAAATATTTGTGGATAAAATGCTAAAAACTGATCTCTGGTTAACAGGTTCTTTCTATTGTCTGGTTTTCATTGTGGAAAAGTCCCAGCAATATATAAGATCATTATATATTATATAAGGCCATTATATTATTTAATATTATTTATCTTGGAGGTTCACATTTTAGGTTTGATAACATCTTTTTGGATGTATTCTGGCTTACAGGTTATGAAACTTTTTTTGTAGTTTATTATAGGAAATGCAATCTAGGTTTGGTCTTGATAGATAATATTAATACAACCCCAAATCAGAAAAAAATGGGATAGTATGGAAAATGCAAATAAATTAAAAAATGCAGTGTTACTTACATTTACTTTGACTTTTGTTTCATTGCAGACAGGATGAATCTGAGATATTTCATGTTTTGTTAAGTTGGGACAGAGTAAAGCATTTACCACGTAATGTGTAATGTTTCCATTTATTTTCACCACATTTAAAAGACGTTTTGGCACAGAGGATTCCAAGCTATTTTATGGAATGTGTTGCAGTTACAAATTAAATGAAGTTGAGCAGATAAAACATGAAATATCTTGGGTTCAAACTGTCTGCGATCAAATAAAAGTCAAAGTAAATATAAGGAACACTGCATTTGTATTTTATTTGCATTTTCCATACTGTCCCAACTTTTTCTGATTTGGGGTTTGTAATATTATAGTAATACTGACTGACTGTTAGTAGTGTTAATAAAACAGGTCAATTGCTTAAAATAAGCTAATTATTCTTTGTTTTTTTTTATTTATTTGGCTGGCTTGTTCACTGATTACCAAATCTTCGATGATTTTTTCCTAATTTAGTCATTACACTTTAGTGTCACTATTAGGTTAAACCTACCAGTTGGTAGAGTTAAGATTAACACAAGTTTTTTCACAAATAATGACACATCTTTTCATGTTCTGTTATAGTGCAGCTAAACACTCTTGCAGCTGAGCACTAACTGCCATATAATATATACAAATGAACATGTACTGAGGCTTATATCGCCATTATTTGGGCAATTGTTGGATATGTAATGTCTTCCTACCCTTCTAGGGTTCTTTTAATCTAAATGAATTATGTATTTCTTTTAAATATCATCTTGTAACTGCCAGTAAAATATTTTGCATTTCTTTTACAAAGTGGCAGTATAAAGGGTAATCTACATTTTGGCTAATATCCATCAACAGTCGTTGGACAGAAGTCAAATATCTCTTTTTATCTTATTTACTTGAATAAATTAAATCTAAAAGTATTATGTATTTCTGTTAAATCTTAATTCAAATGTATATTTAGGGCTGTTATTTGGGATCTATTCAATGTGTTTTTACTTGAACCCTATATTTAAAACAAGATAAAAGTTTTTAAGTACAAACATTAAGAAGAGAAAACAGTGCCTCTGCAACTACACAGTACTTCTGTATTAAACCACAGTTAAAGCATAACTGTAACATAGCATCGTTACATGTTCAGCAATCAAATAAGGCTATCAAGGAATATCAAGCATTAAATTGAATATCAAACTGACTACATTAAATATAATTCACCTTTTAATTAATTCACGTGAAAGTTGTAGTTTTTCCCTGTTTATTTGCTAACAGTTGTGAGCCTAATTATCCTTTAATCAGGCTGACACTTTCCCCCATGCCTCTCATAGCAGGAGAGCAGGATGCCCTGTTGGGGGAAGAGCTCATTTCATCCCATAAAGAGGCAGAAAAAACAAAACAGTTTGTCAGTGAGTACTAATAACTGGCTTTAATGTGTCATCAGAGAGGTTTGTCCGTTGCTAAGAAACACCATCAGTATCTGTAATGCACTTTACATTGTCAGGTCCTGTATGATCTCTACATTATTTGCTGATGAAAATAGGCTTTGGGGAGGCAGTCTGTGAAGCTAGCCATAATGCTTATGATGAATGCTGGCTGATCACTTACACTTTATTTCTATTTTAGCGTGTTTTATTAGCTTTGTTCTGCTGCCAATTAGTGTCTTTACCTCCAAACCCTTGATGTTGTTTCCTTTAAGTAATTACAACCATATGGTAAGCACAGATAATTAAACATATCTAAGCACAGATAATTAAGTGGTCCTAGTAAGTGGCAAAGAAAGGCAAAGCAAGCTGTGTCTTCCATGCTTGTTTTGTTCGATAATAATTTCAGTTATTTGTACACCTCCTGTAGTGAGCTACAAACAGTAAAACTGCCAAAGAAAAAGACAAACTTAGCCAGTTATCTACAAACTCTATGCCTATTGTCTTAATACATTTATATGTACATTTTAAAACACATTAGCCTCAAAAACATGGCAACGTAATATTTGTATTATATGTAAATGGGAACTACACCGATCAGCCATAACATTAAAACCATCTCCTGGTTTCTACACACACTGCCCATTTTATCAGCTCCACTTACCATATAGAAGCACTTTAAGGCTCTACAATTACTGACTGTAGTCCATCTGTTTCTCTACATACCTTTTTAGCCTGCTTTCACCCTGTTCTTCAATGGTCAGGACCCCCCACAGGACCCCCACAGAGCAGGTATTATTTAGGTGGTGGATCATTCTCAGCACTGCAGTGACACTGACATGGTGGTGGTGTGTTAGTGTGTGTTGTGCTGGTATGAGTGGATCAGACAGCAGTGCTGTTGGAGTTTTTAAATACCATGTCCATTCACTGTCCACTCTATTAGACACTCCTACCTAGTTGGTTCACCTTGTAGATGTAAAATCAGAGACGATCGGTCATCTATTGCTGCTGTTTGAGTTGGTCATCTTCAATGTCATATAAATTTGTAAACTGAAATAATCAATTATTATGACTTGCCATTATAAACAGGCCTTGTTTAACTGCACCCATTTTAAATGTTTTTTTTTTCTTTTATAAAATAGTCCATGTCAATCAGAAATTTAAAGAGCAACTGGATCCAACTCTAACTTTCCAGTAGCTATAGAGACTGCTATAGAGACTGCTGCCAGCCTCAGTCTTTTATTGCTGTCGGATTAAACTGTGAGCTCGCAGTTGGTGCATCCAAACCAAATAGACTCCAACTGAGATAGTTATGGGAGTTCAGGATGTAAAAAGATCACATGGTCAAATCTCCAAAAAAGAGCCGGAAACTGGGCCCCCTTACTGCACAATTTAAGCCATGGTTTTTCTATTCTATTTTAGATTTGGACAAGTAAACAGTTTGGACAGATTATCTGTCCAAATGGAATATCAGGAAAACATTGTGCTGCAATGCCATTTAATTATTCCTAATGTTACAGAAAATATAATTTATATAGCAGTAATATAACAAAGATTTATTTAAGTGTTAAAACATACACTGATCAGCCATTACATTAAAACCACCTTGTTTCTACACTCACTGACCATTTTATCAGCTCCACTTACCATATAGAAGTAGGAGTGTCTAATAGAGTGGACAGTGAGTGGACATGGTATTTAAAAGCTCCAGCAGTACTGCTGTGTCTGATCCACTCATACCAGCACAACACACACTAACACTCCACCATGTCATTGTCACTGCAGTGCTGAGAATGATCCACCACCCAAATAATACCAGCTCTGTGTGGGTCATGTGGGGGTCCTGATCATTGGAGAACTGTGTGAAAGCAGGCTAAAAGGTATGTAGAGAAACAGATGAATTACAGTCAGTAATTGTAGAACTTCAAAGTGCTTCTATATGGTAAGCTGATAAAATGGACAGTGAGTGTAGAAACAGGTGGTTTTAATGTTATGGCTGATCAGTGTATTTTTTGTACTTCTTTTCGTACTTCTTTCTTTTAATTTCACCATGTTTATAGATATGGTGTGCTTTAGGTGCTGGGTGTAATTGGAGTGGAAGATAGGATGATGGATAAATGGGTTAATTAGTGAGAAGATTTACCTTGTGGGCTAATGTGGTACTGCCCCATTAATTTTTTTCAACTCTAATGTCAGGTACGGGTCAGGTGAAGTGTCAGACCTGTCGGCCAAGTGATGTCTTTGAGGGCAAATGCTTTTATTTTGAAGTCATTTTTTATGACAGCTATGTCACATGGTGGGGAGAAAGAAAATCATGAAAGAACACCTACATAAGGTTGTACATTAATAGATGAAAACGTTTTAGTAATGTCATTGTTTTTCACATTTTGAGCTATTGAACTGATTGATGCCTTTAAATGTCCTAGCTACATTGTTGAGCTTTCACAAGACATCCATAACAAAGCAAAAGGGTATGATAGAGCAGTGTCACTACTGTTTACCAGCAGAGAGAAAGTGAGGATAGCAACATCGTGGACTCACTCCAGAGCTGAGTCTCAGGTAGGCTAAAAAGTGCCTCTCCAGATGTAGCAAGTAATGTAAATGGAGTGCAAACATGTATTTCGTTGCAAACCCCTCAAACCTTCATTACAAATAAAATACATATTGTTAAATTTACTTTAAGTAACTTTTATAAAAAGTAATACTTTTTAAACAGTCTTCCCATGTTTCTTTGACCCTGCACTGCACATCTGAATCCAAATACTATTTTTTTAAACCTTATTTTTCCATGTGAGGTAAAAACAAAGTTAACTGAGATTTTGTATGTGTGTAGAATGTTTATGATTGGCAGTAGATCAGTAAAGGAAGTTCCTAAAGCATTAAAGATTAAAAGCACATAGTGTAGACTGATTAATAGACTGATTAAAAGTGACTATGGCCTTCACAGATTTCCATGTAATTACAGCCAAACTGGCAGATTTGAGGATATTATTATTGGTTTATTTTAATGGCAAGCACTTTGGTTTTAACAGTTCCAACTGATATTAAAAAATTGTTTTTGTTTAACTCATCTCTAGTAAACATAATTAAGGTATTTATTTACAGTAATGAGTGTTAAATACACTAAAAACAAATGTACCACAATAGAATATAATAAACACAGGGAATGCTAAGGCTAACCAAGCGCTAAAGAGTGACAAGGATGCTAAGAGATAAAGCTAGTAACATAATAATACAGTGGGCTATGCTAATGCTAAAATGAGCTAGTGCTAAACTAGGCTAAAGGCTAAACTTCAGACTAAACAAATTGCTAAAGACTAAGGAATAAATGTATGTATACATGTACAGTATGCCTAATGCTATGCTAACAGTTAAAATATACACTATGCTAAACACTACGCTGACAGTTAAACTTTACAGTACGCTAATTACTAGTGAGACATAATAAGGCTAGTGAGACATAATAATACAGTGGGCTACACTAATGCTAAAATGAGCTAGTGCTAAACTAGGTTAAAGGCTAAACTTCAGACTAAACAAATTGCTAAAGAATAAAGAATAAATGTATGTATAAATGTACAATATGCTTAATGCTATGCTACCAGTTAAAATATACACTATGCTAACTATACTAAAACTATATTGTATGCTAAATACTAAGCTAACAGCCTAACAGCTAAACTGAGAAAATGAGCAAAGGAATATGCTACAAGATCTAGAATAACAATTAACAATCACCAGCACCTTGGATGGAACAAGGAATAAGCAAGTACAAGAATATGCACAATGCTGTGGCACAAATGAGGGAACATGACGGCCAAAGACAGGTAAAATAAGAGTCAGTAAATCCTTGCTATGTAAACTCCAGTTTGTTTGTTTGTTGTATCATTCTTTCCACCCTCTTTACTCATGCTCACTGCAGGAAGCTTTTTATAGTAAAGTATCTGTGATTTTACCCTTCACTGACTCACTAATGACAGAGAACACAATGTAGGATGATCATATTGAACAGACACTGTTGTGCAGCCTGTTTTTATGCACACGGGATCACAGACAGAAGAAAATTTCGGTTTCACTGATATAAGGCTGATTATTTTAAAAGCATCATTGCCACATACTTGCACTGAGATGACTTTAATTGGGTTGAGATTCCCAGATTGCAGGATGTCCTCAAGGGATTCTGAAATGTAGCCATGTCGAAGGGTGCAATGACACTATAAATAGCATTTTCCAAGTCACTGCAAATCAATTATATATACACACGCACACAAACACCCAAACAATGCTGTAAATGGAAAAGCTAAATGTCACTTGAGTCATAGCAATGCCTTTTTCCAACTCATTTACGAGGTTATAGGGTTGTAAAAGTCACTTCATGGGTTTTATAAGAAGGTGGTTTTTCATTTATTTATTGTCAGAAAAGAAATAAACAGGCACCATGTGTTAGAATTGTCTATCAAATGTACTGTAAAATGTATGGCTGTTATGACTGTGTGTGCAACATTTTAAGAATGTTATTTTACATGCTTTACCGCTTAGTGGTCCAATTCTAATGTACAGTATGTGCTATTATTAATTTATTTATATTTCAATGATGTATATACACTGATGAGCCATAATATTAAAACCACCTCCTTGTTTCTACTCCACTTACCATATAGGAGCACTTTGTAGTTCTACAATTACATGCTTTTTTTTTTTAACCTGTTTTCACCCTGTTCTTCAATGGTCAGGACCCCCACAGGACCCCCACAGCACCATTATTATTATTAATAATCAATCAGAAAACATGGAATTTAAGAAATGCCTAACCATAAAGTTTTTATTTATAGCATCATGCCTTTTAGAATAATAAGGAAATAAAATTGAAATGTATGATATTTCTATGATGTTTTGATGTGTAGCTCTTCTATGTTGCTTAGTTTGGGCCAGAAAAAACAATAGACTGTTAATGTTTTTTTAGTCTCTTGGGACTCAGTCAGCAGCTGTACAGTCTCTTTGCAAAGGTAAACCTCGTGTGATTATTTATTATATGTACAACACCACTGTCCCTTGGTATTTACATAAGCATGATAAAAAAAATCAAGTATTTACTTTTCTCATACAACTCATTGCTGATTTATTTATTATAAAAGGATGAAACAGCATCTCGAATAGGTAAAATGTTGCAGTTTCACATTAATAAAAGCTGAAACCATGTTTAAAACCATTATTTGTACTTTTGTAGTCAGGGGCTTAGTACACCAACCCTGACAATATAACATTGTGCATACAGTGAAATTCCCTATTTGATGCAATACTGATACTTTTTATATGAAAAGTGCTGATAGGTAAAATATTAAGGTGTCCATGAACTTTTGGTGACTTGTCCATCTCCTTTCTCCTCTGTCTTGCAACACAGGCACTCATTTTAGCAATAGTTAAACTGGTTTATGTCTTTTCCGAAACCTAACTACTTCAACACCCCTAAACATTTACACCGCTAAATAATTCTTTTTGTGCTCTATCATTTGAGGTTTAGGCTCACATTCTCACATACACATCAGCTATATAAGCGCTCTCCTTCATATAATAAACTAAGTTTGCTCTGACTGTCTATGTGTGATGAGTTTCGGTTTATATAATTAGCAAATGACACTGGAGTAAAGGATCTGAACAGCAAGATTTCTCTTGATGTTCTAACTAAATCATATGTTACTACATGTACTAAATTACATTTTACAGTTTAAATGTAACTTTAAAGGTAAATTCTTGAATGAAAAATTCTCTTGACTATCCTTTCTCTTTTCTGTAAGCTAATTTTCAGTAACCAGATTTTTCCTTAAAATGAGACACAATGCTCCATGACCTGTTGTGACCCCAGGATAAAGAGGTTGGTGAAAATGAAAATAACAAAAAAAAAATCAATCAGTATAGTTTTTGTTTTGTTTTGGCAGTTAAATAAAGGTTTAAGTTAATTAACAAATTACATTTTTTCACATTTTCACAACTGATACTCCGACATTTGTGCAGTAGCCAACCGGTTCTTTTTATATGCAGATCATATGAGATTTGATTCATGAGTCATTTTTAGTGGTGATATTTTTAGTTATTATTTGCTTAATCTGACCATTTTAATTGTTCATTTAATTTGTTAATTTAATAAAAAAAACGTATCAGAAAGTATATAGTGCTTGTTTCTAAAACAAAGTTAGGCTAGGGCTAGGAAAGATGTTTTTTCCTGTCATTTAGAGAAATATATTGTTTTCTTCCCTTGTTTGTTTGAAATGTCTTTTCTTCTTACTCTGGATAGAAAGGTTAACTAAATCAGCATCACTGCCAACCTCCCGCATGTACATGCTTCATCCTGGATTTAATGAGAGGGGCTTTCAGTGTACTTTCAGTTCAGGTCTTTCAGTTCATCTTTGTTACTGAAAACACACACACACACACACACACACACACGCAGTGGTGGGTGGTTAATGTTGGATTGATGCAGTGTGGAAATATTCTGGTATAGAAAGGTCAGTGATAGTCTCACAAACCATGCAACAGTGACATTAGTCTGAACATAATTAGCCACAAAGTATTATTATGTTAAGCTTACAGTTTTACATAGAATATGTGTTAAAAGTGGTGGCTGATTTATCTATAGTTATAAGTTAAAAAATAAGCTTAATCCAATATGTTGGCTCATCAACACTATGTATAGACATGGGCAAACGTTATTTTAGCCAATTTTACCTTTACAGTTTATAATCAGTTACTCACTTTTATCAATACTAATTTTAGTTCAGCACAGCAGTTAACCTTACAACTAATGTACACAAAAACTACCAGACATACTGCATTTACAACCTACCTTTAGACATACTGTTTAGCCTTCATACATGCATGGTAAAAGTCCTATGACACAACACTAGCAGATGTTGTCTGGTAAAATACACTTATCTGTCATTACACAGTAATCTTAAAGAATGAAAATGCAAGGACATTCTCAAATAATGGAAGGGGGTGTTCAGTCATTATATTAGGATGTAAAAATTAATACTGGCTGTCATTGCATCTCTCATCTACCAGAGGTCTTTGGCCTTCAGCAAAGTTCTTACATGTTCACCTGGGATACACACCTACTTAAGGACTTAATGACCACAAAGCTGGTGTCATTGGGTTGTTTACTGCTAAAGTGATGAGGACTTTTCATTTTTATGAACAATCTACTAATGTAACCATAAACCTTTTGGCAAGTCCGCTTTGTTTCTTGTATGAAGTTTTACTTTTATTCAGTTTGTTTTGGTTAAAACAAAAAGTGAAACTAGAAGAGTAACTTGATTAACTTTTAGTTCATTTAGGACACTGAGTTTTAAACCAGCCTATTTTTTTTGAATCTCTTTCTCTGGGCAGTGTGTCAAAAGACAATAATCCGTACTTGGACCTGTTTCTGTGCCAGCTGACACTGAAAAGCTTTGATGCCAGTCAGCTTTGTCTCAGTGGGGTGGTGAATATTACTGGTTTAGGTTTGTGTGCTGTAGTGAGAGGTCTTTATTTCTCTTTTATTTAGCCAGTAATTTTCTCTTAGCTTTTTCTGTCTCAATTCAGTATTTCATATCCTACTATAGCTAATGTTCTATCATAAATTACACATTGCCTTAAAATGGCATAAATTATTCCTGTTATTACTAAGAGATGGTGGTATTACTTGAACCCCTTGATATATACATGGTTATTTGACTGTTTTCAAACATGCCTAGCCAAAAACACACTTCATCTAGCATTATGTTGGTTGATTTACACTTAGGCAGTGGCAATGAGCCATTAAATAAGGCAAATCAGTGCCTGCGTGGCACAGTGGTCTAGTGGGTTAGATGTCAGTTTGAATCTCAGCTGTGCTATCAACTGGGTTATTGTCTGGTCACCTTTACAGACATCATTGGTGTCTTTAGAGAGAAAAATGGTCGAGCAGGAATTTCTCATTGCACCTACAATTTTTGCCTCTGCTGACTGGTTGAGGTGCCTGCACAAGGGGCAGCTGATTGCGGATGGCAGGGAAAAAATATATAAATAACCATAAAAAAGCATATAATGCCATATAAACTTACTGGTCACTTTATTAAAAACCCCTCCAATCAGCCAGGTGTGTATCAGCAGGACAATGCATATAATTAAAAAGCTGATGATTAAATGGTGTAATATAAATATCTTTATAGCTTTAGCCCCGTTTCATGCTGTTCTTCAATGGTCAGGACTCTCCCAGGACCACTACAGAGTAGGTATTATTTGGGTGGTGGATCATTCTCAGCACTGCAGTGACACTGACATGGTGATGGTGTGTTAGTGTGTGTTGTGCTTGTATGAGTGGATCAGACACAGCAATGCTGCTGGAGTTTTTAAACACCTCACTGTCACTGCTGCACTGAGAATAGTCCACCAACCAAAAATATCCAGCCAACAGCGCCCTGTAGGCAGCGTCCTGTGACCACTGATGAAGGTCTAGAAGATGACCAACTCAAACAGCAGCAATAGTTGAGCGATCGTCTCTGACTTTACATCTACAAGGTGGACCAACTAGGTAGGAGTGTCTAATAGAGTGGACAGTGAGTGGACACGGTATTTAAAACACACCACCACCATGTCATTGTCACTGCAGTGCTGAGAATGATCCACCACCTAAATAATACCTGCTCTGTGGTGGTCCTATGGGGGTTCTGACCATGGAAGAACAGGGTAAAAGCAGACTAAATAGATGGACTACAGTCAGTAATTATAGAACTACAAAGTGCTTCTATATGGTAAGTGGAGCTGATAAAAAGGACAAATGATAAAATGTGAGTATAGAAACAAGGAGGTGGTTTTAATGTTATGGCTGATCGTTGTATAAACACATTTAGAATTTGATGTCTGTTACACACTCCAAAAAAGTTTGGGACAGAGGCAAAATAAGTGTTCTATGAAAATGGTTTCCAAAGGTTCTAAGATGGAAATTTCTTAAATGTTGTCTGGGTGACTAAGAATTAGGTTGGAGAAAGACCTTCACACATGTTCTCAGAAATATCAGCCTTTTTCTAGCAGGGTATGAATCGCATGATTCTACCTTATTGTGATTCAGCACTGTTGGGCCAGGATCAGCCAATTGCTCTGATGCTTGATTCGCTGGTCCTTATTATTGTCGTGATTGCAATCTTTGTGTGTTTATGGGCTCACTCTGAATGGATATGATTGGGAATGATGAAACCTGTGGGTATTGGGTTTGTGGGTAATAGCTGGGATAGTCGGAGCACACAAGGTCAATTTACATTTTTATTTTTTACATTTTTTACTCAGTGATGTGCTATTTCCACATAGCTTTACTCTGTTTATATCTTTCAGCCAACAGACCCATCAGCAGGTCCAAAGTTACTTCATAATTTTATGTATTAACGTATCTGGAAATTGTATGTTGCATACATATGAGGTACCATTTAATATCTCAAATTAATAAAAACACATGAAAACAGTGCATGTTTATACATTTTGCATATAATCTAAAATAGTCTATAAAGGAACCCTTTATGAACTTATAAACAAATATATTTACAATTAAGAGCCATATTCTACAATTAAAAGCCATGTTGTTTAAACCTCATTTGTTTTATCTTCCCAATTTTCCTCCCAATCTAGTCGTATCCAATTACTCGATTGCATTACGCTTCCTCTCTACCGATGCTAATCCCCTACTACCGATTAAGGTGAGCGAGACTGTCACACGCCCCCATCCGACGCATGTACAGTAGCTGACTGAATCTTTTCACCTGCACAAGGCGAGTTCATATGTGGGTCAGCTTTGTGTATGGAGAGCAACACCATGTCCACATTATTATTATCGACTCTGTGCAGGCGCCATCAATCAGCCAGCAGAGGTTGTAATTGCATCAGTTATGAGGTCCCTCTCCAGCTTCCTGCCCTGTATGAACAACAAGCCAATCGTTGGCTCAGCTGGATGGCAGAGCTGAGTTTCGAACCGACAAGTTCGAAATGTCAGCTCTGGTGTGCTAGCGTGTTTTACCGCTGCACCACCTAAGCGGCTAAACGTCATGTTTTAAAGGTAAATAAAAGTAAATTGTATTTGACATACCATTTATTTGTCATAAAACCAATAAAATGGTATCATTATTAATTAATTGACAATTAATTAATAATGAAATTGTATTAATTAGACTTATTATGTTATATTTGTGGCAAATTATATTGTTATGTTTGGTCAGTAAACTAAATATTACTTTTGTTGAGGAAAAGATCAAATGTGGTTACTTGACTTACTATTTAACTATCTCAAAATAATTTTCTTTTTTTTGTTTTAGTTTCTTTTGGGGGCGGCACGGTGGCTCAGTGGGTAGCACTGTAGCCTCACAGCAGGAAGGTCATGGGTTCGATCCCCAGGTGGAGCGATCCGGGTCCTTTCTGTGAGGAGTTTGCATGTTCTTCCCGTGTCTGCATGGTATTCCTCTGGAAGCTCCGGTTTCCTTCCACAGTCCAAAGACATGCAAGTGAGGTGAACTGGAGATACAAACCAGTCCATGACTGTGTTTGACATTAAACTTGTGAACTGATTAATCTTGTGTAACGAGTAAAACATGACATTAAAATCCTAATAAATAAATAAATAAATAAATAGTACTTTTTGTGTGTCTGTGGGCACACATTAAATCATTCTGTTATTACCAGTGTCACAGAGGGTTTCACTGGGTTTAATTAAAAACAACGTGAAAAAGGACTATACATCTGTTTTATATGACTTACATTGGCTGTGCAGTACTTCATCAAATAGTGTTGTGCATGGTAAATCCTCTTGGTAATATATGCAACAACTTATTAAACAACTTTATTATGTCAAAGGGGTATGTTTGTCTTATTAAAAAGTACTGTTATAATTTCTTTAGCCAACTTATTCTTCTCACTTTTAAACTTGTGCCCCTAGTGCCCTTGCACCCGGACAATTGCCCATTGTGCCCTGCCATGTGTTGTTTGATTAACACAGTTTTAATTGCTGAAGGTCGTGTTGTACATTGTTTACTCACTCACTCACTTGCTTAACCGCTTATCCAATTAGGGTCACGGGTGTGTGGTGCTGGAGCCTATCCTAGCTTTTTAATGGGTGCAAGGCACACAGTAACACCCTGGACAGGGCGCCAGTCCATCGCAGGGCAGACACACACACACACACATCCATTCACCTATAGGGCAATTCAGTGTCTCCAATTAACCTGACTGCATGTTTTTGGACTGTGGGAGAAAACCGGAGCTCCCGGAGGAAACCCTGGCAGACACGGGGAGAACATGCAAACATGAGAACATGCTGCAAACTCCGCACAGAAAGGACCCAGACCGCCCCGTCTGGGGATCGAACCCAGGACCTTCTTGCTGTGAGGCGACAGTGCTACCCACAGAGCCACCATGTGTTTATGTTTAATTGTAATTATTTGAAAAGCAAATGTCTGCTAAAATTGTATACATATCTTTTTAAAACGATTTCATTATTTATTTTTAAATATTGACTATTTTTTAACTTTTTGTTTACATTCATATATAATTAATGTATTCATTTCTATAATTAATATAATTTATATATAAATAACTAAGATGAACTTAACTTTGCAGTTTTGCTGATGTGCACATTAGCACATTTGTCTGGATGTCACACATCTACCATTACAGCCACAAAGACATGATTGTGTTTTGGAGAGACGTTTTATGAGCTGTAAAAATGAGCTGTATGTAGTGTCTCACACTCTGACCATTAATAGCTTCCATCACCTAAATTATGATAGACAATTCTGACAGAATAAAGCCATCTTCACTTTACCCTACAGTTTTTAATGTGCATGAAATTACTGAATGTCCATTACTTAGAGACAGATATGCCTGGTCCAGTTTAAAGACTTTCATTGTTTTAAAGAAGAGTGTGAAGAATTAGCAAAGACAAGAGGTCTGTCACATGGTTGTCATTCACAATCACAACAGAGATGTAAAATAAAACTTCAACTGAACCAAAGTGTTCTTCGTCAACAGGTACATTAGACTATTAATTAGGCTTCAGAATTATGTTTGGCTTTTGTCTAGTTTAATATTGAACCACAGTAAACAAAAAATGCCAAACTGAGTATATGTCATAGGGCTTAAGGACAAAAGAGTTGAGAAAAACATCTAAAGAACTGCAAACATCTCTATCATCAGCTAAGGTTGGTGTTCTAAATATAATATAGATATACAGGATACTCCAGCGTAAAAATTGTGCCAAATCGATGCGCGGATCATGATCCGCCGAGAGCCGACCCCGCAACCGAACGGGACAAAGGCCAAGGAAAAGAAGAAGAAGAAGATACAGGATACTAGACAGAAAATAGGATTCGTGGTAGGGTAGCAAAAAGGAAAACATTGCTAACCAGGAGAAACATCAGTCAGAAATGAAATTATCTGTGCAGTAGCCGACTGCATCTTTTCACCTGCACGAGGCAAGTTCATATGCCAATCAGCTCTATCCACAAAGAGCCACACCCTGATCAGCATTATTCCTCGACTTTGTGCAGACGGCATCAACCATCCAGCAGAGGTCGGAATACGCTCAGTTATGAGGAACCCAGGCTGGCTCATCATGCAGCCACCCAGTATTCGAAATCCCAGCTCTGGTGTGGTAGCGGGTTTTACCGTTGCGCCACCTGAGCGGCTTCTACATAAGTTTTGAAGTATCCCAACTATATTTAAAGTAATTATGCAAAGAAGAGAAGGAGTAAAATTCTTTCACAGTGATGTGAAAGTCATTATCAAATTGTAGTAGAAGTTAAGGTTGTGGAACAATTTATTGGGTAAAGGTGGAAAATACTTTCCTTTGTGTTACAAAATGTGTTCATTTTACAAACATGCAATAACAGAGGGAGCTTAAAACAAATCTCTACTTTCTGTCCAACCCCATTTTGTAAACAGCAATAAAAACCACAATCTATGATTTGATAATTCTTTAAAACTGTTATTTGGGCGCTCAGGGGAGCAGCAGTAAAACATGCAAGAGCTGACATTTTGAACTCGTCGTTCATCTGGCAGGCAGGGTGCCTACATGAACACTGATTGGCTGTTGTTCATACAGGGTGGGAGCCGAATGAGGACTGATGCAATTATAACCTCTGCTGGCCGATTGATGGCGCCTGCACAGAGTGGAGGGATAATGGGATCAGGGTGTGTGGCTCTTCATACCCAAACCTAAGCTGCATATGAACTCGCCTTGTGCAGGTTAAAAGATGCAGTCAGTGTCAAAGGGGGCGTTTGTCAGTCTCAGCTCTCCTCGACCAGAGTGGAGATCAACATCGGTAGAGAGGGTAATTGGATTCGCTAAAGTCGGGAGAGAAAGGGGAGAAAATGTGTAAACAAAATAATAAAAAAAATAAAAATACAACTTTATTTAACTTACAAAATAAATAAAAACCCATTTCAAAATCGATGCCTGCAACACACTCAAAAATGTTGGGACGGGGCAAAATAAAAAATAAAAAATGATAGAGTATGCAAGTTACACTGTTTTGAAACATTCCACAAAGGCTCAAACAAATGTCATGAATAATGAAGCTTTTCTCACTGCAAGGTTAAAAAGATTCAGGGATTATGGAAAAATCATAGTCATGTAATGTATGACAAGGCTGGAAAGCAATGGATGTGCATGACCTTTGGGCTCTCAGATGGACATGAATGAAAAACTGTAATGCTGTAGTGATAAATCTTCCCTCATGGGCTTAGAGGTACTTCAGAAAACTGTTGTCACTTAACACATGCTTAACAATGCTACAGTAGGAAATGAAACCTTAAACTCTCTTATCCACAAAAAAATATCATTCATTGGTTCTATGGAGCCAATTTTTTTTTTAATGCAATTTCTCCTGATTTTAGTGAGTCCAATTTTTACCCAATTGTGTTATGCTGCTTCCTCTCCACTGGAGTTGACCCCCGCCCCAATTGAGGAAAGCGAGACTGTCACACGCCCCCTCCGACACGTGTGCAGTAGCTGACTGCATCTTTTCACCTGCACGAGGGGAGTTCATATGCCGATCAGCTTTGTGCACTGAGAGCCACACCCTGATCAGCATTATTCCTCTACTCTTTGCGGACGCCATCAACCAGCCAGCAGAGGTCCTATCTGACTTATCCTACCCTATGAGCAGCCCAGAGAAATCCCAGCGATGTATTTGAAATCCCAGTTCTGGTGTGCTAGCGTGTTTTACTGCTGTGCCACCTGAGCGACCAAACAGCCAATTTCTCTAGGCCTGACCTCATAAGAGATGTGTGCTGTTGCCAGAAGAGTCCACGTTTCAGGCTGTTTTTTGAGAAAAAGGTCTAAAGTCCTTTTTGGATTAATGCCCCGTCCAGTGTATTAATTCAATGCATTCAGTGTTTTCTGATGGCAACGGTCCTGTCGAACCCCTGACCAGGATAAAGCAGTTTATGAAATTAAAATATAAAAAAGGCAGTTGGCCTGTAAAAACATTGAAAATCTTTTTCTTGGGCTCTTGTCAGTTAAATAAAGATTTAAGTGAATTCACAAATCAGAGATTCTTGTTTTTTTTTCACTTAATTTTTTGGAAATGGAGTTTGTACAATATTTTAATGTAACTGTACTGTATGTGAGAACATTGTGGTCCCCCATCTCCCAAGGTGCAGTGTACACTTCAACTAAATCCAACTACGTGTGTAATGTTCCTCTTCTGATGATTTACATGGAATACAATGATGTATCATTGCCACCTATTGGACTGGCATGTTCACATCTGCTTTTGCTGTTGATATGTGGGTGGAGATGCTTTTGAAAGTGCTTTTGGTGTGAGGATTTTTTTAATTGAAAGGGAACTACTATGTTTTTGTGGACAGGGCCTAAGTGAATTTAAAATCTCATTGTGTGTAAACTTAATTCACATTAAGTATATTGGTTAAACTGATTGAAAGTGTCTCTAAATATTTAAAAAGTCTTTCAGATTCAGTTTAGAAAGAAGTCTAAAGTTAGGAGAAATTAAAAGGTAAACATCTGAACTTCACAAATGTGAGGATGATAAGATAGCAGGTGAGCCGGTTTGGCGCTGTGGTAGTAGAACTGGCTGTTCCTCTACTCTTAAAACTATAAAAGAGCAATGGATGGCATTTTGTCCACACCTGCTAAATCTGAAAGCCCTCCAAAATGTCTGGCCAGGCATTCAAAGGCCACAGCAGACAGCAAATTAAAATTCTGTTAGAGCTCAAAGAAGATAAACAGATCTAGTGTGTCCATCGACAAAGCTAGCACTGAGAGCTTATACAGACTTATACAATCCAAAACCTCCTTTCTAAATCAAAACAAAATAAAAACACAAGCACATTATAGAATTAAATGTTAATAAACATTTACCTTCATTTTTAACATACACTATATTGCCAAAAGTATTCGCTCGTCTGCCTTCACATGCATATGAACTTGAGTAACATCCCATTCTTAATCCATAGGGTTTAATATGATGTCGGCCCACCCCATGCAGCTATAACAGCTTCAATTCTTCTGGGAAGGCTTTCCACAAGGTTTAGGAGTGTGTTTATGGGAATTTTTGACCATTCTTCCAGAAGTGCATTTGTGAGGTCAGACACTGATGTTGGATGAGAAGGCCTGGCTCACAGTCTCCGCTCTAATTCATCCCAAAGGTGTTCTATCGGGTTGAGGTCAGGACAGGAGGTGCAGGCCAGTCAAGTTCTTCCACACTAAAGTTAAGTTGCTGTCGTTCCCAATCGCTTCCACTTCGTTATAATACCACTGACAGTTGACTGTGGAATATTTAGTATCGAGGAGATTTCACAACTGGCCTTGTTGCACAGGTGGCATCCTATCACGGTACCATGCTGGAATTCACTGAGGTCCTGAGGGCGACCCATTCTTTCACCAATGTTTGTAGAAGCAGTCTGCATGCCTAGGTGCTTGGTTTTATACACCTGTGGCCAAGGAAGTGATTGGAACACCTGAATTCAATTATTTGGATGGGTGAGTAAATACTTTTGGCAATATAGTGTAGGAATTAACATTGACATTGTCAAAAATATTCTTCTGTATATTTTATCCAGGTGTTACAAACACTTGTTGTAAAGTATGTACAATAATATAAAACAGAACACACACCAAAAGCCAAACTTGGTTTAGACATTTTATTTGCATCATACTGATATACTGTAGGGGAAAAAATTAAATATTAAATTTCCTGTTAACACCAGATTACATCAATCTTGGAGCCAATCAGCAAAAACAATGTAAAAGTTTAATAACAATGACAATTTAAATGAAGCTATAATAGAATAACATTTATGAAAAAAGGAAAACTAAAGCCCACCCTATACCCCCACCTTGCAACATTTCACAAGAGTTGCTCTTAATTTAGGATAAGCCCATAGGAGTCTTTATTTGGAAGATATGACAACAGCAATATATCACATCATTTTCATTATGCTACACAACTCCAAAAACAGAAGTGTTACATGGGATTTATGTTGTTCAGAAACGTATTTTTTTGTCAGTAGAGAATTTTCACTTTACAAACATATTTCAGTACCTTTTACTTTACCTATTTCTGATCTATAGTTATAGTAAGTCATCAAATTATGCTAATACTTGTCTAATGTATAAATAAAAGTTATTCGTTTATTGAGCAATTATTTTTATATTTACACAAGTGAAATTGATTATCTATCTATCTATCTATCTATCTATCTATCTATCTATCTATCTATCTATCTATCTATCTATCTATCTATCTATCTATCTATCTATCTATCTATCTATCTATCTATTACTATACTGTACTATACTGTACTATACTATACTATACTATACTATACTATACTATACTATACTATACTATACTATACTATACTATACTATACTATACTATACTATACTATACTATACTATACTATACTATACTATACTATACTATACTATACTAAACTTCTATATGGATAAAAGTAGTGGGACCCCCATTCTAATTATTGAATTCATGTGTTTCAGTCACCGCAATTGCTAACAGGTGTAATAAACGAAGAAAATTATTTGCAGCAACAGTTTAGGGAGGGTTCTTTCCTGTTCCGGCATGACTGTGTCCCTGTGCACAAAGCAAGGTCTATACAGACATAAGGAAAAGCTTGGTTTAAAGAAACTCCAACAGCCTGCAGAGTCTTGACTTCAGCTCCACAGAACAGCTTTGAAGTGAACCGGAACATTAACTAAGGCTTTCTTGACCAACATCACTGCAAAGTCATACAAATGCCCTTTTAACTAAATGGGCACAAATTCCCACAGACATACACAAAGTCGTGTGAGAAGCCTTTGTAGAAGAGTGGCTGTTGTTATACCTGAAAAGATCACATAGATCACATAGTCCCTTTATTTGAATAGAATTTATTTTTGAAATGGGTCAGGTGTTCTAATTCTTTTGGCCGTGGAGTATATATATACAAATACGCCTTGTGTTGTTTGTTAGCAGACTAGAAATGTTAATTTTATATCAGGCCAAAGGAACACAACATAGAAGTAAAAAGAAAGCACATAGAAGTTAAAAGAAAGCACATAGAAGTAAAAAGAAAGCACATAAAAGTAAAAAGAAAAACTCTTAAGGTAACCACTATGATTTTTAATTAAATACTTTTACAGTTAAAATCCTTCTTTGTGTAGGTTTGTAGATTTGACAAAATCTTGACAAATCATAAAAAACATACTCACTTATATGAACACAGTGCCAAAAAATAAGAAATTATCTTTCAAAAACAAAAGTACAAAATTAGTTTAATAATTTGTTTTTTTATCACTTTGTTTTCACTCTGCAAGTGATTACTACCAAAATGACAATATAACACAACCTGGCTGTATTACATGTGTTCAGGCTCGGCATCCATGCAAGTCTCCCATGCATTCTTAGGCATGTGGGGCATGGCGAGCAAAAGGAGGCCAATCCCACAGAGGAAGAGGAACACGAAGGCCAAACAGGCACAGATGAAAGACCAGGAGTAGTAGTACTCGATCCAGATGGTGTCCTTACTCTCGACCATCCTCTTTACTGACTGCCTCATCACTTCCACAGAGACAATGGCACAGAGACCTGGATGAGAGAGTGATAAAAGCAAAAAGGGATAAATTGATGAAATAAAAGCAGAAGCAATATATTTTATTAGTTTTGTCAGAAAATTTGGAAATTTCATTATACTCAAGCTAGAAGCTAGGACTGTTTAAGGCTTAGGTGCTCGTGGCAGGAAAAATAGCTGATGGAACCAATGAGAAGTTATGGTCTACTTTCCATTTTATTTTGTATGATACATTAGAATAACCACTTTTGTTTTGCATTCTAACAGAATCCATTAAGGGGCAATTTTTATTATATCAAAAACTTGGTTCTTTGTTAAACCTCCAGTCAAATGTTCTTTGTAGATTCCTGACTTATTTAATTTGTGTATTCTTGGTTGCTTTATCAGGCTTTATTAAAATGTATTTGGCCGAATTTCTATTATTTATTCATCCTTTTAATGTAGACATAAAAAATGACCTTGCTGCTTACCAGCAAAAGCAAAAAACATGCCAGCAGGTTTGTGTAGATAGTTTTTGCCCTTCGCCAAAGCACACAGACTACACAAACTTCCCAAGAGCATGAAGACCACGCTGAAAATGGAGATGGCTGCTGCTGAGATGTTGTATTCTGTAAAGAGAGGAAGATGACAATTATTAACATTCTTAACCCAGCAAACATTTTACCTAATGTTGTAGGCAGTGGTAGCTCAGTGGTAACGGTGCTGGACCTGTGCTTTGAAGGTTGTTGGTTTGAGCCACTCTACTGCCAAGATGTCACTGTTGGGCCCCTGAACAAAGCCCTCTACCCTTCATTGCTTGCATTGTATTTAGTACCAATTGCAAGTTGCTTTGGATAAATCATCTCCTAAATGCCATTAATGCAAATAGTCTGATTATAATGAAAATTATATCTACAAACCCCATTTCAGGAAACTTGGTTGTATTTTAAAAATATGAACAAATTTTGATTTTAATGCCTGCAACACACAGCGTAAGTTGTGTGAGATGCATGTTTACCACTGCATTTAATCACCTTTCTCATTAACTACACTCTTTGTTCATTCGGGAACTGAGGAAAATGATTGTTGCAGTCACAAGTGAAATTTTTGCTCAATCTTGCTTGATACAAGACTTCAGCTGCTCAACAGTACATACTTTAATACTTTTTCCGTAGACAACTGCAGGCAGGCCAATCAAGCACATACACTGTGTCTGCAAAGCCACTCTGTTGCAGAATGAGGTCTGAACTAACTATTAACTGACTTTTTTTCTAGTCGTATCCATTTACCCGATTGCATTACACTTCCTCTCTACTGATGCTGATCTCCACTTCTGATTGAGGTGAGCGAGACTGTCACACTCCCCCTCCGACATGTGTGCAGTAGCCGACTGCATTTTTTTACCTGCATGAAGCGAGTTCATATGCGGATCAGCTTTGTGTATGGAGAGCCACACCCTGTCCACATTATCCCTCGACTCCGTGCAGAAGGCATCAGTCAGCCAGCCAGCAGAGGTCGTAATTTCATCAGTTATGAGGTCCATATACAGCTTCCCGCTCTGTATGAACAACAAGCCAATTGTTGTTCATATAGCCTCCCAGCCCAGTCGGATGGCAGAGTTTCGAACCGACAAGTTCGAAATGTCAGCTTTGGTGTGCTAGCGTGTTTTACCACTGCACCACCTGAGCGGCCTACTAACTGACTATTGATTGTGTTTGTCTACATTTCTAATACAGTACATGCCTTGTTTACATCCATGTTTAGCACTTAAACCAAGATAAAATGTAGACTCATTGACTATAACACACATTTTTACTGTCTGTTGGTCCACCTGCAGTGAGCTTAGCACAGAGAACTTGTTGGTGTTTCTGATTGTGTTTACTGATACTGCGGTTGATTGGGTTAAGTGACAACAGTTTTCCAAAGTACACAGATTCTGATTTCTCTGGATTTCCCAAATCCCTGAACCGCTGACTCTCTGACAGATAGTGAAAGACCTCAATTTCTTGCATTTTAATATTAAGACACTTTTTGAACTGTTTGACACTTCACTGTTAAACATAGTTATTAGGGTAAAAACAAGACATTTGCCTTGTTATGTAAGATATCAGTGCACTGAGTGTATCATAATCCACAGAGAGTAACTTTATGCTCCAAACAGTAAACAATAAGACCCTAAAGCATCCCACATCATTAGTCCGATCTTATAGAAATGTGGAGGTGCCTGAGGGCAGAAAACAGGCGTGAGTTGCTAATGTGCTACAGCGATGTGACAGATTGGTAAAACGTGAGATCAGATTAGGAATGACACAATCTTGCTTCGGTGGCTTTTTGCCCCCAAACTACTGAAGCAGATTCTCAGCTTTTGGTTAATCATTTGGAAAATCAATGCTAGCAGTTCATCAAATCTACTTTTATTGCTCTTAAGATGAACCAGTGGGGTGAAGTCGTAGTCCTACGACTACGAGATCGAAAATGAATTAATTTCTTTTTAGATTGTATTTTAGAAAATTTAGAAAATTAGGGCGGCACGGTGGCTTAGTGGGTAGCACTGTCGCCTCACAACAAGAAGGTCCTGGGTTCAATCCCCAGGTGGGGCGGTCCGGGTCCTTTCTGTGCGGAGTTTGCATGTTCTCCCCGTGTCCGCGTGGGTTTCCTCCGGGTACTCCGGTTTCCTCCCACAGTCCAAAAACATGCCACCAGGTTAATTGGAAACACTGAACTGTCCTATAGATACCTAGCCGCTAGATGCACTAGTGCAGTGGTTCTCAAACTTTTTAGACCAAGTACCACCCATTATCAAACCAAAACTTCCAAGTACCACTTATGTTTTTCATCACAGAACCACATATGCCACACATTTATTAGGGGTGTGTGTGTGTGTGTATGTATATTAGTGATGGGAATTATGCCTTCTTGAAGGGAGAAGGATCTTTTGGCTCGGTTCTTTTTAAAGAGCCGTTTAAAAGAATGGCTCTTCGTTCTTCAGGAGGCGCTACTAGGTAAACTATAGGACACCCTCGATATTAACATCAGATTTTGCTACCTTACCCTAAATGTAGGCCTAATTATAAACACTTAAACGAGAAAAAAAGATTTATTTCAAAAGAAAAAAAAACTACAGAGACGTACTGTGGTTTCATTACATTAAGTTTTTAGAATAATCCTCTCTTGTACTGAGATGTGACTGTGTTTGTTTCTGCTTTAAAACATACGCACCATGAAAGAACCAGACTTAACACAATTAAACAAGTTTATAGTTTATTTCTCAATTATTTGTCATTATACTACCACCTGTTAGGATAAATCTTTTGTTCAAAAGGTCCTGAAGAAAGCAGTCGAAGGAAGTCCAGAAAGTACTCTTTAAAACACTTTATTAAGTGTAAAAATAATCTGTGAATATATATCAGAGCTAAGCCGGCCGGCGCTCCTTACTCCTGCAGTCTAGACACACCACGTAAGAAAGAGGCAGATCTGAGCCCGCCATCCCTTTTTTTAAACTAGTCTAGGCTCCTCCTACGCCGCTGCTGTTGGAGCCAATGAAATGTGCTAAAAAGCCCCGGGCTCCGCCTCCCCCCTTCGGTATGAGTCAGGGGGGGGGGGATCCGGGTCACGGCGTCATTTTGAACAATAGACCATGTGGTCTGGATGTAATTTATGTTTAATAATGATATGTTAAAAACCTAACAAGTCCCCCCTTGAAAGCATCTTAATGCTTTCACAATAACTTTTAACTATAGGTTAGGTGTTTCTAGACTGCAGGAGAAGAGGAGCGCCGGCCGGCTTAGCTCTGATATATATTCACAGATTATTTTTACACTTAATAAAGTGTTTTAAAGAGTACTTTCTGGACTTCCTTCGACTGCTTTCTTCAGGACCTTTTGAACAAAAGATTTATCCTAACAAATGGTAGCCAGAGGATGGTTCAGGAGGTCTGAGAATTGCATCAGAATTAATTCAGCTGACTGAGGTAAGACCAGGAATTCTGAAAAAATCTTTTGTGCTCAGTATAAGGCGCGCGCCTGCTTAAGGTAAACAGACGTTCTCTGTATATATATTAGATGCATTTATTATTTAGTGTACTGAGTGTGAAAGTGAATCTCAGAATCCGTAAGTGTCTGATTAAATTACTAAAGTATCATTAGATAGTTTAAATCTGTGAATATATATCAGAGCTAAGCCGGCCGGCGCTCCTCTTCTCCTGCAGTCTAGACACACCACGTAAGAAAGAGGCCGAACCTTTCTCCCCGCCGGTTTTTAAACTCAGCTAGGCTCCTCCTCCTTTACTGCTGGTGGAGCCAATGAAATGTGCTAAAGAGGCCCAGGCTCCGCCCTCTGCCAAGAGATTATGGCAGCCGCCATTTTGAATAGACCATGTGGGGGACATGCGGCATGCATGTCGTAAAGCTTGGAAAATGCCGTCAAATTTCCCATATTAAATGTACGTCTTTGTTCTGAAAAACCTAACACACCTCTCTCTCTCTCTCTCTCTCTCTGTGCGTGTGTGTGTCTCGCTTGCTCTTTCAGCGATACTGAAAGTGTTTCGGATTTGAATATCGGCAATAAACAGCTCTTATTACGACTTTACGATTAATTCCCTCTACTGATGTAAAGCTGAATGGATGGATTACAGTCTATATGAACTGCGCAAAAATAAAAGACTCGGTTCCTTTCGTTCATTTCAAAGATCCGTTTAATAGAACGACCCATCACTAGTATATCTGCGCCTGTTTAGCGGAGCAGCCTGGTGATGTCAGGAAGGAGATCAGTGAGATTCAGACGCAGATCTGCTCTGATAAAAGTGAGAGAGCTACTGATAACTTTACTGATTACTTTACTGATCACGTTTTGGGAATTTCGAGATGAAAACCGCGAATGTGAAGTATAGACGTAATGAAGTACGGTGTCTGCGTAGCCCCGAATATTTTTAAAAAACATTCGTTTTAATACAGTTAAACTGATTTTATTAAAACAGAATTATAACTACTTTGAAACAGATTTTATTAGTAATTTACACATTTTGTTTCAGTTTTTTGTATTTATAATTATTAAATTATTTATTTTTTTCGGTGCATGTAGTTACTTTTCCGAAATTATCTGGCGTACCACTTCATGCTGCTTCACGTACCACCAGTGGTACGCGTACCACAGTTTGAGAACCACTGCACTAGTGCATTGTAGTGCCGGTCCCAAGCCCGGATAAATTAGGGAGGGTTGTGTCAGGAAGGGCATCCGGCGTAAAAATTGTGCCAAATCAATGAGCGATCATGAGGATGACTCGCTGTGGCGACCCCTGAAAAAGGGAAAAAAGCCGAAAGAAGAAGATTGAGATTAGAAAATTAGATAACAAGACCTAATATTACATCTGGATTAGCATGTCATGAACTTACAGACATTCAGAGCTATAAGATCTAAGAAGTCATCTGTTGAAAGGCATTCATTTTAAACGTACGGTACATGAAGAGGTTACTCAAGTCTGCTGACAAGCCTTAATCCCCGGCTATTGAAGTTACATGTGTTTGCTGTATACGTGAATGTGACCGCCATGCCATAAAAAGCATGTACTGTTTAACATACCATTTTAAAACAATGGGCAGTGATAGGGAGTTGGTCTTCCCTTTGCGATCATAAAAGCCTCTATTTTTAAAGAGTGTATTTGATTGAACAGTTTTATGCATAGTTGTTGCTAGCATATGCATGTTCTTACCTCTTTGTGTTTTAACCTCAAAGATCTCAGAGTCAAGTCCTGGAGTGAAGTGTCTGAAGTAGGAACAGTTCAACTCTGGGGAAAAACACAAGAATTCAGTGTAAATTACCCTGCACACTTGGATTTGGCCACTACTAATTCTACAATTTACCAACACTGGTCAGACAATAAGTTAAAACAAAGCATATACTGGCCAAACAATCACAATTACAACTCCTTAACAAAGATTCATTTTCTATTGGATTAACTGAGTTAACTGCTTACACACTGATCCTCTTCTGGGGCAATATTAAATTACCCATGGCTCAACACTTACCCTTAATTGGGCCAACACTGAAATTTGTTCTGCTCAAAACTCATCATTAACTAGTAATAAACTGAGCCTTGATTTAGGCCTATTTTCGGCCGAGTCTAACACTACATTGGATAAACTCTAACCCACAATTGTTCTAATAGTAATACTGCACCAGGCCAATATGTCTACATTTATAGTATATCATCACCTACTTTTGGTCCATTATTGACTCAACCCTCCTCTTATCACAGTAATACATTACACGAACATACTTAATTGACTATTGCCAACACTAATTATACATTGGAGCATGCCTGAGCCTACATTAGCCCAATTTAGAGACATGCCAAAGAACAGCACTAACCTGTTGCAACACTATATTGGACCAACTGTTGACCAAACACTTGTTGACCTACTAAGCCTATATTTGATTTATGCTTGCAAACAGTCCAGAGGTCTGGACTAAGAGACGAAGGGATGGGGGGGCTTATTCATGTGTGGATGTCACTCAGCCTCTGAGCACAAGCCTGAGATCAAATCCCACCTGCCTCCTTCTCTGGACAGCTGACTATTTACACAGCCTAAATTTGGGGCTTCATTGGCCATGTGGTTTTATTGCTGTCACCCAGCTGCATGCAAGCATTTCTTCAAAACTCTAAAATCATTATAGTAATCTTATGAACATGTCCTGGCACACACCACAAAGGAAATGATTGATATTTTAACTATCTAGGTTTAACAAATGCTTTAAGCATCTAAGTAATGTCTTTGGATTCCATTACAGGATTTTCAATTATGTTCTATTCACAGGTCTATATGGTCTATCACAGGTCAAATGTAATTTTTGATATTTGACTTAAGAGCAGCTGTGTGTATGCATATATCTTGAGGTTCACACTGTATCTTGTTTTACTACCTTAAAAAACAAACCCAATTCCAAAAATGTTGGGACAGTAAGTAAAATGCTAATAAAAAAAAACAAGCAGTAAGTAGTGTTTTTTTTTTTTTTCCAAAACCATTTCATTCTAACAGTATCTTGTCTTTATATTGTGTTATGAACCCTGTACAGTCATAAAGGCATATGTTTTACATACATCTCTCTGCTGTCTCAAGTTTTTTAGAATTGGTGTGAAACCATTCAATAAGACATTGCTTTTCTGCCTTTCAAAAACAAATTACTGTATCATTCGAAAATTGATACCTCATAAATCCCTTTAATAGTATGATAATATAAGGATGTGTAAGATAAAGCCAGATGCATTTTAGTGAACCACAGTGAATTAACTATCAATCCTTTACCAACACTGTTCTTGACACACTGTTTTACAACTCCTGAGCAATTAAGCCCTGAGATAATTCCAAGCAAGTCTTTAATAATTGAGTTTAAACAAAAGCCTCTTGCAGATATTTGGTAGATCGCAGCAATCGGGCACTAATGCTATTTTAAACAAAGTATATATAAAGTAAAAAAAATCTTTATTTATTTGTCCAAAGACTATGAGTAATATAATATAACTCATTTTGTGTCTCTGATGTGCAAACACTATGCTTAATCACTTACAAGGTATTAATTGTATATGTAATTTCTATATAATATGATCATAATCATGTGGACATCTAACTTTGAGTTGTTTGGCATGCCAATACAAAATCATGGTCATTATGTGCCCCCTTCCCCACCACCGAGGTTATAAAAGCCTCTAATTTTTCCTGAAGGCTTTGTAAAAGATTTAGGAGTGTGTCTGTGGAGATTTGTAGGGTCAGCGCTCTGTGCAGGCCACTGGAGCTCCTAAAAACTGAAGTGATTAAACAATGTGTTTATGGACCTTGAACAGTGCAAATTCTTGTTAAACATGATAAGGCCTCCATCAGACTGGTGCCACAAAGTTAGAAGTATTTAATTTATTTTATTGTGAACTTCTGTTACCAGTTTACTTGGCTGAACTCAGTAATGAGAGTGTGTGTGTGTGTGTGGGGGTGGGGTGGGGGGGATGGGGTGTTGGTTACATACTTTTTTCATACTTTTGCTATTAAGATACCTTTTTTTACATTATATTTTTGTTTGTTTGCCATATGCATTTTGTCACCCACACTAGGCGAGTGCATATATGCGAATCAGCCTTGTGTACGGAGAGACACACCCTGATCCACAGTCTTTCCCCCCTCTGTGCAGGCGCCATCAATCAGCCAGCAGGGGTCGTAGTGCATTAGTTATGAGGAGTCCCTATCCGGATTAATACTCCACCCCTATATGAACAACAGGCCAATTGTTGTTCATGTGGCCATCAGCCCAGCCGTATGGCAGAGCTGAGATTCGATATGTTGTATTCGAAATCCCAGCTCTGGTGCGCTAGCATGTGTTTTACCACTGCGTCATCAGAGCAGCCTTTTTTTACATTTTAAGTAAAAAAGTGTTTGTCTACAAGCAGTGGTTCTTGAACTTTTTGGACTAGGTACCTCCTCTGATCCAGTAGTGAAGAGCTGTGTCTGCATAGTCTTGTGTATGTGCTTATATGGTCTGGCCAGTTTCCTTACTTAAATTCCATGAATAATGTATGAAGGATTTTGAAACTGCTAGTCTCTCAGATGTGACCATCGCAGATTAAAAAAAATCTAGAGAAACGGGTCAAAGTTGAACCAACAAGGTAACTAATTTCTTAATATAGATATATTATAGCTTAAACTGCCAACAGCAGTTGTAACAAATGTAATGTATGATTCATTTTTTAAACATATCTTTGTTGATGCTTATGAATACATAATGTTTGTTCATATTCAAATGTAAATATAAAAAATATTGTGTAGAAATGTGAGTTCCTCCACAACAAACTCGTCAGGCCATGTCTTTATAGAACGTGCTTTATGCACAGGGGCACAGTCATGCTGAAACCACTAAGGACATTCCCTAAATTGTTGACACAATGTTGGAAGCATATGATCTATTTGATATTAATAAACTTGATAATTAGGAATGTACACCTACTTTTGGCCATGTGGTGTATTTATTAAAGACCAATATAAGTATACATTTTTATTCATGTGATTTAGAATCAGTTAGTATAATGCATAATATTATGTGAACACATTGTGAAGTCATAAATTGTTCACAAATAGATTTACTAGGAAGGCTTTTATTAAACTCAGATATCAGATATTTTGAATGCAGCTCACATTTCCCAGTGTTGATTAATGGACTAATCTTGGTGGATCGTTTTAGAGTCAGGTCTGTATCTACTTTATTCCACAAAGCACTGTTAATAACACAGCTCAGGATACTAAGTATGGATTAGAGCACACATTGTCTGTCAGAAGGCTTGTCAGAAGGCTTTTGGCTTTGTGTTCAGAAGGGTAAATATGCTGGGCAGGTATTTCAGTCAGTGCAGAACAGCTGAGTTTAGAATGCACTTCTGGGATTTACACTGTATTGAAGGTCACTTAGCTCTGGTACATTAGTGGAGTTCATAAATACCACACCATATGGTTTAGAAACTCAAGACACGCTAATTACTGTACAATTAAGCTTTTCCTAAAAGGGAGCATAGCTTAATGTTAAGAGAAAAAATTTTTTACAGGCAAAAATAGCTAATGAATTGCAATATGTTAAAATGGCAGGTCTTACAACCATCTCACTCACTCACTCACTGTCTTAACCACTTATCCAATCAGGGTCGCGCTGGAGCCCATCCCAGCCTCCCAATGGGGGCAAGGCACACAGTAATACCCTGGGCAGGGCAGACACAAATACATACACACACACAAACACACACATCCATTCACCTGTAGGGCAATTCAGTGTCTCCAATTAACCTGACTGCATGTTTTTGGACTGTGGGAGGAAACCGGAGCTCCCGGAGGAAACTCACACAGACACAGGGAGAACATGCAAACTCCGCACAGAAGGGACCCAGACTGCCCCGCCTGGGGATTGAACCCAGGACCTTCTTGCTGTGAGGTGACAGTGCTACCCACTTAGCCACCTTGCCACCCTTACAACTATTAGACATTGTAGATGTAACTTAATGATAAAAACATTTTATACAAATTGTTATGATTAAAAACTTTTTTAATTTCCTCAGATCAAACCTTCTGAAACAGTAAACTGTACCAGACAAACCATGATTCACAAAGGACTTCTTTTCAATTCCAAAAGTTACTTCTATGTGGAGTGAGTCCAACATCAGTTGGACAAGTAGCCTTGAAATCAATGTTCTAATTCATTCCATTAAATTTTCCCCACACAAAACGTGTACAATCATGTTTTTATAGATCTTTGCTTCGTGCACAGACGCCAGAAAGTCTGTTCTGAATAGCGTGAGATGCTAATGTGACCACCATTACATGCTTATTCTGTTACTAGTCTGCAACTTCATTAATGTTTATGCCTCCACATTGCAGAGATATTTACAGCTGTGGTAACCTGAACCTTTATAATAAACAGCACAAAAACCATTCACTCAACAACATGTCGACTTAGAGAGGAGTGAAATTGAAAACTTAACATTAATGAGCTAAAAATAGAGCTAAAAATAATCAATTAATTACAGTATTATTTATATGATTTCAAAAGGCCAGGTAATGCATACTGTGTATATGATAGCGCTTGTTATTTTTGTGTGATACAGAATGGTACATATTAGGCCACCTATATTCTCAACAATAATTGCCTTAACAAAGTGTGCCACTTAACAATAACACTTAGGCTTGTATCCACCTTTGGTATCAAACTATCTACTACAGTAGTAAATTCATTTATTCATTCATTCATCCATTACAAAAAAGACCAGACACAGTATTACATTTAGAAGCAAAATAATTTGGTGTCATTCAGTTAAATTCAAAGGTTTAAATACACTTGTAAGTGGCATGTATGTCATGGCAGCTTTGGGATTTCAATGAATTCAGCAATTGTTCATTTTCTTTGAATCTAAGTTCTGAGTTGTTAAGTGTATTGCAGTTTTTTGGAAAATCCTCTAGCCTTAAGAAATACAACCCATTAGATTAATACCATGTCATTTAAGATTGTGATACTTCTTCCTAATTATGTCCTAGTAAGTATAATCAGAGTAGAATCAGTTTCAATGCAAACAAAACAGGTGGGCTGAGAGGAAATTTGCTTGGATTATAAACTATAATTCAAAAACCTTCAAAAACACAGATTATTTGCATAGGGTTGCAGATGAAGTGTTGAGAGTAGAAATAAACCCTAACCCTAACCCAAAGCCAAATAATTAAAGTCACAATTTTTGAATGTTAACTAGTACTTTGCCTCCAGTTAACCTCATTAAACTTCAATTCACCAAACACTGGTGCAAGCTGTATATTTGGAGTGGCATTTTGGTCATATTCTCCAAACGTTTGTGTAACTTTATTCACTCTGCATGGATACTTTGGTTTCCCCCTACCTCCCAAAACCAGTAGATGGACTGTCCACTTTTAACTACTCCAGTGTATGTGGAGGAGTAACTGTGTGGGAGTGTGGTGCCCAGGAACGTGTTAGAGCCCTGTTAGATGTATATTCAGTTGGCTCACAAGGTAAGCTTTGGAGGTCTGCAACCCTAATCAGATTGCAGTCGTAAAAAACTAAATCAAAATAAATACATTAAAATTCATTTAATAAGATATAAAGAGAAGACATTGTGTTCTGGAGAAACTTAATTAATATGGTCGCCAGATGCTGGACTTTTTATTTAATAACTTAATTAATAACTTTATTATGCTGTCAAGTCGATTCTGACTTAATTGTAAACTTAATACAAATTTATTGCATGTTTTGCTACAACTCTAAGGTAATATACATACATAATGTATGTATGTACATTTAATAATTACTATTCAATGGCAGAATTTAGGGTATGTGAGAGTAACCCATAAAAGCCAAGTACAGAAACATTCAAAATAGGGAAACCTTTGTTAATACATAAAATGCATTTGTTTGGGACGAATACAAAAATGTAAGTGTGGGCATCAAATGAAATCCTTAAAAATTGGTCTTATATAGACCTCATACATATTGTTATTACATACTTTACCCTACCATACGCTACTGTAACAGTGGCCTTTATATGCATGCTGTATTGTGACTGATTAAAAGTTACAAATGACTACTATTTGACTATTAAAACTATGATTTACTTTGCATATTTATTCAGGCACATATCTCATATAGTTATAGTAATTGTAGTGTTAGAGTTAGCCCATAGTTGCTCAGCATAATGTATCAGCTCCCAGTACCCCGTCTATCAATGGCAAGATACCATCACATGACTAAGCAGAATTAAGTTCTGTATCATTTTCAGCATTTGATTCTGACATTGTAGTAACATGGTGCAGTGAGGTGATAGTATGACTGAATCATGGTAGTGTGCGTAGGATAGGTATGATTCAAACATTGTGAGTGTATGGTGAAGGTAAAGGTGGATCATGGTTGCTTTGCGAACATAACCTGTCCATACAACATGCAGATATGATCCTTACCTCCTGGCAGGCTGATGGGTCCACACGGTTTCCCCTCTCTCTCAATGTCTGTAATGTTAATGTGCTTCTTGCAAAGCCTCCACAATCCAAAATGGGCAGCCTCACACATAGTGTTGACTGTTTCCACTCTCGGGCTCAGCACTGCCCAGTGATCTGTTACAACAGCCGTGAACATGCACACCATGCCCACCAGGATGATAAACAGTGTGATCTTTATCTTTGTATTTTTCTCCATGGTGCTGTTTGATTCCTTTGCTCTTCTGGATTCTTCTGCTGGGGTAATTACTAAAGCCGGGCCACTCTGTAGTTCCCGATTAGCCTGATGAGGAGAGGAAGTACGAACAATCCTTGCGGAGGTCTTCACTCAAGGTTTACTGTGCTTATGGCCTGAGAACAACAGACACATGGCACTGGCTAGGATTTTAGTGAGGGCGTGTTGGCCTGTTGAGTGCCATACAGCTGTCGAGGTACATCAGTGGAGTTGATGACCAAACAGGCTGGTTTATATGTGTGAGAAGGGGGTTGAGCTGAGTTTCTATAAATATGTTTTGAGTCAAGATGTCAGGCAGTTTAACTATTAGATTTCAAATATGTTGTTGGGGGTGTGGTCACAGTGTAAGAATAACCCAAATAAAAACGTAAATACATATAAAATGTGGGTAAGGGTTGGTAGAGGATTAGGTTTAGGTTTTACTACTTTCATGTAGTTTATCTTTAACACATGAACTTTCTTATCAATGAGTAAACATTCTTGTTCATGTACAGTATGTAGCTAGATAATTAAATTAGTGATTTAATATTAATAATCACACTTCTGATTAACGGTGGGCTAAATGAGGTGACATGCAGTGGATTAAATATATTTTGTATTTTTTACCTATTTTGAAGTAGTGTTAACTTTGTTGGCAAATTTAGTATTGATTACAGTGTTTTGTAAAATTGTTTCTAACTGCTGTAGTCATATTTGATTGATTTGGTTATTGTTAGCTTTATTTGATGAAAAACAGTAGCAATTTTAGTCAACAAATGCCGAAAGGTTTGTAATACATGTAATACTTCAGCATCTTCAGAAATTTTGCATTCAAAAATACAACTCTTAATAACCTTAACATTAACACAAGCACAATCACTAACTATAGTGTCAATACAGTGTTTACTAAAAAGGAGAAAGCACAGCTTGACGTGCAATATTTTCAAGTAAATTACAAATCCCAGAAAGTACTGCCCAAATAATGCACCACACCCAAATTCAGCACTATAAAGCCATGCCTAGAGTTCAGTGCGGTGTTGAGTCTTTGCTTCATACCAGACAAAGCTGGTAAGGTAGACAGCTGGTGTTGAGTTCATTAATGTTTTTCCTTATTGTGGCCTTACAGTGGTAGCCTAGTGGGTAGCGCTTTGGGCTATTAACCAGAAGATTGGTGGTTCAAATCCAGGCTCTGCTATGCAGCCACTGTTGGGCCCTTGAGCAAGGCCCTTAACCCTGTCTGCTCCAGGGGATGAGTATGTTGGCTGACCCCAGCTTTCAAACAAGCTGGGATATGCAAAGAAATAATTTCATTGTACTGTACAACTGTATACGTATATATGACAAATAAAGTATATCTTCTTCTTTTTTTGCTTTAGATGCTGTAAAACAACACAAGACTATATTTTATAAAAATAGCATAAACATGTTTTTGTGCTTGTGGATTTAATTGTGGATTGTTATTATGGGGCAGCATGGTGCAAGTTTTGATGTTCTCCCTGAGTCTGTGTGGGTTTCCTCCAGGTAATCTGGTTTCCTCCTACAGTCCACAAACATGCTGTCAGACCAAGTGGAGCTCCTACAAATTGCCCTGTGTGTGTGTGTGTGTGAAAGTGTGTGTGTATGTCTGTGTTGGACTGACAACCTATCAGGGGTGTTCCCTGCCTTTGAATCAGACCAACTATGACTCTTATACTTAATCACTTATGATGACATGTTTTGGACCTGTTCTAAACTTGGCAGGAATTACAGCTACATTTTTTGTTGGATGTGTCTCTAAAAGCTTCCCACACCTGAATTTGGCCAGTTTTATCTGTTTCTTCAGATCCTATCAGAATTGTGACTGTCTGTGAAGTGTCATCTTTAAGTCTTCCCACAAATGTTCAAGGAAGTTTAGGTCTGGACTTTGGCTGGGCCGAGGACACTCAGAGACTTGCCTTAAAGCCACTCCCGTGTTGTATTGGCTGTACGCTTCAGGTTATTGTTGTGCTGAAAGGTGTTCTGTTGCCCTAGCTTCCATAAAGTTAAGGAAAGAAGTCTGTATTATCAGGATCACCAATCTGCTATATACATTAATTAACTATTTTACAAGCTACACACTTTGTCATTCATTTGTAGCCTATTTATCAGATGAGGGCCATTCTGAGCACTGTAAATCAATTAAATAAAGGCATTCATAATATGTTTTTAAATTTTATAACATTGGTTAAATGTGCATAACAATGCATTTTCCTATTGGTTGCAAAGAGGTAAGCTACTGAATGTTTTTTTTATCAAGTACATATGCAAATTCTCTTTTTGGCCTATCTTCTGCTTTAACCATTGAGCAACAAATACATGGTCACTAAGACACTTTTGGTAGTTGACCAAAGTAGCCAGCTCAAACTACAATTGTTAACAATCATGAAGACAAAGGAACAAGCAGAAATCAGATAGTTCTGGTAAACCATTAAAACCTTGGCTTTTATTGGAAATAAATGAATTACATCAATGTGCACAGCTTGACTCTTAGATTTCCACATAAAAGGTCTATAAATGAATTAAAGATGAATAAAAAGGACAAAACTAAAATATGAGTATGTACAACCATAGAGGTGTTTAGTAGTTGACTTGCTAAGAGTTACCAGTAATGGAAGCTAGTTCGTAGACAGTTGGTTTGCTGTTGCTATGATGAGAACTATTGGGAATTGGGATGTTTCCTCCGGTAATGTTGTTTCTTTGTGAGACAATTTCCCAGCATCCACAGAGAAACAACAACTGTCCATGTTTGATTGATCACAGCAATAATGTATGATAATGAATCGACTTTGTGGCAGTTACATTATCACTCTGTCCTTGCCGTTCGTCTGCTGCCAGACGTTATTACTTTTTTAATTACCCCCTTTCTCAGTTCCTAAAGATCGAAACAGACATCTCTCGGCGTATGGGAATGGTGCAGCAGCCCCAGCACTGTGTTGTACATTAAGCGTCACCCTGTGGATTCTGTAATGCACTCTGCGCTCAAGCTGAATGGACTTGGTGGGTTATAAGGCAATCAGGCTTGCTTCATTAGTCAAATGCTTCTCTCTAGCATGGCAAACGGCATCTAGAGATGTTGCATGAGCTTCCAAACACTCAACGGCACAAATTAGTTGACAGTTAGACCATATGTGCTAACACTCGTTTAGCTTCTTCTGCTTAAGTTTGAGAAGTTGTGTGGCAGTTTAGATACAGAAACTCACAGATTTATTAACAGTGAATTTAAATTGGTTTCTCAACTTTGTTCTGTTCACACATTTTCATTGCAGTCTAAATTAGTGTGTTTTTGTAAACTGGAAAATATGAAGTCAGTTGATTTTTTATCCATTTTAAATTAGCCAAGTTTTGTAGTACAGCTAGAATAGATGTCTGTTCAGTGTTATTAAAAGAACATATTAAATGATACAATGAAACATGACAAAGATTTAAAAAAGACATTTTTGTACACAGTGGGATAAGCTATCAATTTCCATTTGGTGTTTAAAGGTGCAGTATGCAAATTCTCCATTAATCAATTTCTTCTAATTTCTTAGTGTAGAAAAAATAAAAAAGTGGTAAAATGCTTAATCACATTTGACAGTTCTGCGAATGCAAAGCTCTGGCGAATGCATAAATGTAAACGTTGTAACATATTTCTGCCAGAATGGACTTTACATCCCCAAATGTTTAGTACTGCAGCTTTAGGGCAGAGTTAGTAAACAATAAGGCAGAGGTAAGCAATATGGCAGTGGTTCAATGCTCACAGTTGTACTGTTACACAGTTGTATTATAGTTTCTACATATAAAAGCCAAAAAATGGGGCAGGACCCAATGAGAGCTTGAGTATGAGTCATACTGACAGTCACCTAAGCTAAAATAGCACCTTTCAATGCAGGAACAATCAGGAACCTCAAAGTCAAACATACTGTATCAGCATTAGACTACACATCATTTATTTATACAATAAAACGTAAAATGTTTTGTCACTACTTGGATAAAGGTATTGCTATCTGGACCATAGATGCAATTTATCATACATGGGATGCCATTACAGCCAAAACAAGGCTTAGGAAATGCTACATTATGTGTGAAGGGGAAACAACTCACAGTCAAATCAATTTCATTGTAAACTTTTTCAAGAAGACTGGAGTCAATCCTGAAGCCTGCCATGGAATGTTCATACGGGTGTGGTCCTGCGATTCACACCATCTTTTGAGCCTTTCGGAAAGCAATTGTGTACTTGTAGAAAGCTAGGGGGTTCCTGGTAGGGTCCAGATGCACCCCCTGACCTCAGAGGGTGCTCCCTACCTAGTGTGTACATAGAAATTTCACCTAGAGAAAGGGTAGATGGGACCATCTTACGTCTGACCGGCGAAGCGTCTCGAGACGGATTTGTAGAGTGAGAACTGGAGCGTGATCGCCGTCTGCGGCGCTGGTAGCTCGGGATTCGTGTGTATGGTGAGGGGGACGAGGTGGCGGTGGCTTTGAGGAAGTCTCGGTGCTTAACATGAACCTCCTTGTTTCTCTCGATGTAAATGTTAACAGCTAGGACCCCTATGGCTTCAGCCACAATGAATGACAGAGCACCGGAGTAAAAGGACCAGCCGTAGCTGTACTGGCTCTTCTTGTCTTCACCCTTCTTGTCAGTTGGATCTCCAGCGTTGCTTGAGATGTACACAATGATGCCTACAATGTTACTCAGACCTGGGGACAGATCATGCCACAAGTGTAAATTCATTGCTAGTAAGACTACAGCTGGCAATTTTTCATTGTCTATTCAACCCTTGCATATGCACACACAGCAGTCTAAGTTTTCCTCTCTTGGAGTTGAAGACACATTTAGGTGACCCTCCCATTTACCAGGACAAAATTCACCAGTACGGCCACTAGTGGAGGAGTATTTTCACACCCTCCCCCTCTTCCCGACATCTGAGTAGGAGAGACCCCATCCCTTATCAAAGACTCTGGTACCAGAGCCCACACTGTTTGTAGAGGTGAGCCCAATATATTGAGCTGGTATTTCTTAACCTCCTGCACTCTCAACCCCATGACCCCCAAGTGAGATTACATTCCAAGAGCCAGCTTCAGCTGGCAAGGTTGATGCCGCCACGGTTGATGCCCCGCCTGTGTCAGACATGCATTTGCACCACATCCTTAACCTGGATCATGCCGGTGGTGGGTCCACACGATCCTCCTACATTGCCTTTTCTTGGCTAGGTGGGCTGCCCAGCCACCACCAGGCCATTTGAAACGACCCCCAGGACTGGCTCCAGGTATAGGTCCTGGTAACCCTCTTCCAGGCAGGGTACACAATATTCTTTGGTTTGTGTTTATTATGGCTAATCCCAACAACACCATTGTACCTAATACCTATCAGGACAACACATGCTACCATGTCAATACCATGTCATTGTAGTGCTGAGAATGGTTCACCACCCAAGCATCATATATTCAAAGGGAGTCCTTTGAAGGTCCTGATTTGATTGATAAATGGTGTACAGTGGGTAACAAAGTACACAGAGAAACAGATGGGCTACAATCAGTAACAGTATACCCATAAGTCAATCTGTATGGAGGGTTTAGCTTAGAAAATTAATTAAATAATTAACTTCAACCTAATAAAGTGCATGGTAAGTGTACATGCCCCTTAGAAGTGTACATAAACTTTTGACATTTTGTTTTACCTGCAGCTACAAAGAGGATTCCAGCACTAAGAAGGATGTTGTTTCTGCCGCTGTACGCTCGTCCGACGGCCACACAGACTCCACCCAGCAGCAGCAGGATGGTACTCAAGATGGGAAAAAGGCTTGATGCCCTCACAATTCCTACACAAACACCAAATCATTATGGGTAATCATTTAGCCATTCACTTCTCCTGGTCATGCATTTAACCTTTACACTCTGCCCAGGTCATTATGATTTATTAACAATTGTTACCAAAATGGACAGAGTAGTTTAACATTGCTTTTCAATCTCCAGTTCCATTTTTAATGCTCCATGTGCTATTTTCTAGATAACAGATTTATATAAAGGACATGACATTCAGGTCAGTTCAACCCTGGGAGAAACCAGACAAATAAAGATGCAATTTACTAAAGAACCCAGGAGAAACCCACACAGACACAGTATGCACTGTGGTAACACTTGTGAATACTGAATCAGCCTCTTACTGAAGAATGAATTATTTAAAGATAACAATATCCCTGGAAAGCTTTAAAATGATTAAGGATTATTAGGTATTTACTTATTGGCCAATATTAGGTACTTACTTATTGGCTAAAGAGGGATTCTAACCAATTTTAGTGAGGAACACCAATTCTTTAAGATGTTGGTCCATTTTGACATGACTGCAAAACATAACTGTACATTTGACAGCTGCGCATTTATGCGATATAGCTACAAATCTCCTTTACTACTTCCATATTGGATTTAGATTTTAGGCTTGGCCCCAATGCATGCCATCCCTACTGATTAAAACGAATTATACCAACTCTGACATTATAATTTGCATATTATGTTAAATATTATGCATAATTAATGTAAACATTAACTACATGTTTTGACCTGTGTTGGTATGATTTTGTAAATTGTGCTGCTGTCACATTACTGGTTGACTGGATAGTTACATGAGTGAAAAGGTGTACAAGTATTCCTAATAAAGTGATCAGTATATTCTTATAAGATATCTATACAATGTCTATAAGAAGACCTATTTAAAAATAAATGTATTAATCCTGGAAAATGGTGATCAAATAAACATGTGTAGTCCTTGCAAAGTAAACAGAAACCTGGTAAGTATTTCCACTAACATTTTTCGCATTTTTACATCTGGTTTTGGGAGGTGAAAGAAATTGCTCACAAAACCAACTACAGTGGTACCTTGTAACTCAACGTCCCCTATACTCAAAATCTTTCAAACTTAACGCCCTTCATCGAGATATTTGTACCCTTAAACTCAACGTTTCCCTTAAACTCAGCATGTGAACAGTCGCTTTGTTCAGCGCTTGGCTTGAACGGTGCAGTAAAACGTCATAAAAGTGCGCATATGAGACGAATCTGCATTTGTGTGGAATAACCGTCAAATTCACTCTGAAAGCTCCACATGTATCTGTGTTTAGCTGGATTTTTCTCACTGTTTCACTTTTAAACTTGTGTTATAGCTTGGGGTGCTGAAAAATTGTAAGAATCAGCTAATTAGCAAAAGCTAATGTGCCGCTTCTCATGTGCATGCGCCTTTACTGAACGGAATGCGGCATTCCAAGAGCAAGCATCTCCACAAATAAGAAGCATAAGGAAACAATAAAGAAGTAAAGGTAAAGTGCAGGTTTTATTGTATTTTTTTTATTGATTTCTGACGGTTTTCAATAGTATTTCAGTGTTTTTTTTATATTATATTTGTGTTATTTTCAGTGTATAAATGTCAAAAACAACCCCATTATTTTACATAAGCCTAAAATACATGCAGTTTCACAGGACCACTGAACACATTAACATATATCCTTATGGGGAAAAATACCTTAAAACTTGCCTTTTAAACTTAAGGTACTACTGTATAGCTAATTGTGTGAATGAAAGCAAACTGAACATGTAACACATTGCACTTTTAATAACTCTCCCTTTTCTGTATGAATTTACCACCTTTTGCATCTTAAGCATAAGCAGGATTGCACAATATGAGTCTTGCATTAAACAGCATGTAAACTGCATGTATAGGCATTTTCATATACTTTAAAAAATTTAGGGCAGAATTTAGTTGAATTGCTTCTAAAAACAGGTGCAAAAAAGCTTTGTTCATTTGGCACTTCAGTTAACAACCAATTAAATTCAAACCTTTTCTTTGGTATTCCCTTGCCATGCACCCAACTGTAAAAATGACTGACATGTAAGTAAAATGGCTCAATGTGCTGTTTAGTTACATTTGAAGTCCTATTTTCTGTATCTTCTGTTTTTTATCTGCTTTTATTTTAAGAATTTAATAAATCAACTTAAAGAATGTGAGAAAATTTTACTAATTAACAAATATTGTCAAAATCATTGGTCCTACCTTATATTCAAATGACCACTTAGCTCTATGTTTCAAAAAAATATTGTAATTATTAAAAAAAACCATTTATTTGCTTAATGTCCCTATTTGTAAATCTTATGAGGAAGCCACAAGGTACAGCTGGGACTCCAAATGCAGATCACAGCAGTAGACACACGCACACACAGAATACAGAGCACGTCAATGTTTCTACTCTGACCCCACAGTGAACTTGTAGTCAATTCATTCAATTATGAAAAAATCGAACCATGTGTCGATCAGAACACAGAAACTGAAGATTGAACAAATCAGACATTATTGCTAATGCTTGTAGCTATGCTCATTATGTCAAATCAGGGTTATCTAAAGCTACAGAGGTACATTGAATATTGTATTTTTGGGAGGTTAAAGATTTTCAGTAAACCAAAACTGTTTGAAACCTTTACAGTTAAAATCTTAACTGGGTGTCATCGCAATCTTGATTTAGAGTGTTTATATACAGTAGCTTAATCAAGGACATAATAACAATGAATTGGGGGGGGGGGGCATATTCAGATAGGCTCAAAATGTCAATTCCAATATATTGATGTAAAAAGTATAAATAAACATACACCGATCAGCCATAACATTAAAACCAACTCGTTGTTTCTACACTCACTATCAGCTCCACTTACCATATGGAAGCATTTTGTAGTTCTACAATTACTGACTGTAGTCCATCTGTTTCTCTGCATGCTTTGTTAGCCCCCTTTCATGTTGTTCTTCAATGGTCAGGACTCTCCCCGGACCACTACAGAGTAGGTCATATTTAGGTGGTGGATTGTTTTCAGCACTGCAGTGACACTGACATGGTGGTGGTGTGTTAGTGTGTGTTGTGCTGGTATGAGTGGATCAGACACAGCAGTGCTGCTGGAGTGCACTGTCACTGCTGGACTGAGAATAGTCCACCAACCAAAAATATCCAGCCAACAGCGCCCCGTGGGCAGCATCCTGTGACCACTGATGAAGGTCTAGAAGATGACCAACTCAAACAGCAGCAACAGATGAGTGATCGTCTCTGACTTTACATCTACAAGGTGGACCAACTAGGTAGGTGTGTCTAATAGAGTGGACAGTGAGTGGACATGGTATTTAAAAACTCCAGCAGCGCTGCTGTGTCTGATCCACTCATACCAGCACAACATACACTAACACACCACCACCATGTCATTGCCGCAGTGCTGAGAATGATCCACCATCTAAATAATACCTACTCTGTGGTGGTCCTGTGGAGGTCCTGACCATTGAAGAACAGGGTGAAAAGCAGGCTAAAAAGATATGCAGAGAAACAGATGGACTACAGTCAGTAATTGTAGAACTACAAAATGCTTCTATATGGTAAGTGAAGCTGATAAAATGGACAGTGAGTGTAGAAACAAGGAGGTGGTTTTTAATGTTATGGCTGATCAGTGTATTTTGCTCACTAGCTTTGCCTGATGTTAGGATCTGTCAGCGTTCCTATCAGTTATTGATGGCAGGAATGTTTTAGAATGGTGGGAAACCCCAATCCCCCCACACCCAGGTAAATTTGCCCCTCTTCTCTAATGTTTTATTAATGGCTAGGACCTTGATCGAGACCAAGAGAAATTAATATTGTATTCTGTTAACAAAGGTGGGTAATGGTATACAACATAATAATAGAAGAATAACAGTTATGTAAACTCTGATTACAATCTTAATCTAAACAATAGTTAAATCTAAATATTTTGATTGTTAAACATATGTCCAAAAAATACACAATTGTCTAACGTCTGTCAATGAGGTTGACGAACATCCCATTGTAAAACCATTGGCAAATATATTGCAGACCCATCCCAAACCCTTTGCAGGTGAAACAGCCTCCACTTATATAATTTACATAAAATGTATAATTTTATACACCTGTAAGCAAAGGGTGTGGTTAAAACATCTGAACTTAATAATTATGGTGGGAGGTTCCACATGCTTTTGGCCATATAGTGTAAGTTGCTATACCGTAGCATTGGTAGGACAGTGGTAGCCTAGTGGGTAGAGCTTTGGGCTATCAACCGGAAGATTGGCGGTTCAAATCCAGGCTCTGCTATGCAGCCACTGTTGGGTCCTTGAGCAAGGCCCTTAACCCTGTCTGCTCCAGGGGCAATGGTACAATGGCTGACCCTGCGCTCTGACCCCAGCTTCCAAAAACAAGCTGGGATATGCGAAGAAAGAATTTCATTGTACTGTACACCTGTATATGTATATATGACAAATAAAGTACATTTTCTCTTCTTCTTAATTCATGACTGCAATAAAACAATGATTTTTGCTTGAGAGAAAGGGAGTGAGACTCACGCAGGATGTACTCTGAGCTGTCTGTATCATAGTCATTATCCTCTGGAAAGTGATTGATCCGGTAACAACTTCCTTTGTTGATCCCTGTGAATCAGAAGCAATTACACCCAGCAGCCACTAATCAGCAATGTTCTTTAACATTCTCAATACTGGACACATTAGTTATTTGGTTTTTTAATGATTTAGCTCCCAAAGATACCCTTTTAATGTGGCTTGCTCATTGGCAAATTGTCCTTAAGGAATTACATTTTGTGGAAGCTTCATTTTATGGGCAGTATACAGCTCTCCTAAAAATGATAATAAAATCCCTACAGAACCCCAAAGAAACTTAATAAAAATAATCATATTACATTCAGTATATGGCCAAAATGTATTTCTACAGCCATTTTTACACATAAAGTTTTAGGTATTCACAAATTTATTTACAAAATATTTCAGCATTTCACAGAGATGTAAAGTAAGTTTGGCAGTGTTACTGTTTCTGGAAGATCTATTTGTGCTGGTTCTTGGATTGCATCAGACCATTGGGACACATTTCCTTTCAGCATACGGTGGCAGTTTGGATTTTCTTACTGACCTTGGCAGGAGGCTGCAGTTTCATCTACTTTTTGATGGGTGGAATCAAATTAGCCCAATTAATATAGGCACAGAGGAGTCACCATCTCAATCCTATTCAGCAGTTAAGAATTAGGAGGTCATGCTACAAAGCTCAATTGTGGACTTTTTACACCAGCAAATTTGGGCAGCACGGTGGCTAAGTGGGTAGCACTGTCCTGAGTTCGATCCCCAGGTGGGGCGGTCCGGGTCCTTTCTGTGTGGGTTTGCATGTTCTCCCTGTGTCTGCATGGGTTTCCTCCGGGTGCTCCGGTTTCCTCCCACAGTCCAAAGACATGCAAGTGAGGTGAATTGGATATACTAAATTGTCCATGACTGTGTTTGATGTTAAACTTGTGAACTGATGAATCTTGTGTAATGAGTAAATACCGTTTCTGTCATGAATGTAACCAAAGTGTAAAACATGACGTTAAAATCCTAATAAAACAAACAAACAAACACCACCAACTTTATAATCCATGTTGATGTCTATGTATTTTTGACCCAGCTGGATTTGTCATGTTTTCATGACACAAATGTACATGTTCCAATTGGAATCCAAGATTCAACTGAAAAAAGCATTCAGAACAAAGAAGGCAAGAATAAACTTTCTTGTCTACTACAATCTACAATCTATATTATTAAGAGAGAAAATGTAATTGCTTACAAGAGCTATTATTTTTGTGGTTCTCTCTTTTATCTATTAAATTAAATCTTTTCACACTGAGTCAGATGAAGAAGATACAACTTTCTTTTGTTCCTTTTATAATATCCTGGTCTGATACTCTACTGTCATAAAAGAAAGTACATTAACTGTTATTTAAAGTAATTAATATGATTAATAGTTGAGTTGTTCTTAATTATTATTATAATTAGCATTATTATTAGGACACAGTGTCAGATTAATAAAGGTAATTCAAGGTTAAAGGATGTAATGTTTGAACTCATGGGCCTTGCAAGCTACCTCATTTCCTCTCTAAGTGTAGCATCAATGAGACAAAAAGAAAAAGTAGATAAATATTCAAAACGTAAGATATCTTTGTGCATTTTACAAAGAATTATGGCATATGAGGGCAAAGGTTTGTCATTTACGTTGGCCACATTATTGCTAAATAGGTGCCTTTGGTATTGCAAGTAGAAACATCTTGGAACAATAACAGCTCAGAAGCAATTTGGAATGCACATGCTCAGAGAAGTGCTAACATTTCTTAAAAGCAGCATCAGTACAGTAATTGCTCATCAGGAGTAGAGGAATTCAGAAAGCAACACACAAATCTAAAATCATCATGACACAATAAAGCCTTGGCTAGAGTGATGTAAAATACACTGCTCTTGGACTATGAAACATTGAACACACATTTTCTGAAGTGATAAATTCTGCTTCAGTATCTGGCAGTCTGAATCATGAAATTTGATGGATACCAGGTTAACACGGCTTAACATTTGGCAATGGCTTGAAAAAAACCCTTTTTCATTTTAGCATGACAATGTATTTAAAGTGATTGAAATAAAAATGGACCAGAAGGCATAGACACAAATGGGATGACGTGAAACCTCAGCTACAAGCTAGGTTTTATTGTCCTTGTTGAATGGAAGTAAATTCTTGAGGTCATCTTTCTTTTTATCTCATAATTTTAGACTGATATAACGAGGGATCCATTTAATGATAACAGGCATGCTTTATTCTGGTCAAGGTCATAGTGGTTTGAAGCATTTTTCAGGAAACACTAAACACATATCTATGGGCACTGTAGAGCAAACAATCCACTTAATGTCATGTTTTAAAAGGTGAAAGGAATCACAATCACAAATGTGGAAAGAACATGCCAATCTACACACTGATAACTTTTCCAGCTATAGCTAAAGATGGATGACACCAATACAACCTACTGTGCTACAGTACCATACTTAGAGAAAGTGTTTAATTATTATTTTAACAAATTATTGTTTGATGTACTTTTGAGTTAAAAAATAAATTATTGTGTATTTGAGTGTATATTATAAACAATAATAATCTGTAAATTTATTCAGCCCTGAAAAAACACCCCACTTGTATAAGCACTTTACACAGTTTTGTTTCTGTGAATAGTTAATTGGGACTCTTAAAGGTCTAAAAGCCATCATTGGTCCTCCACTCATCTAAACTGCTGGATTATAATAATTAATTTACCATCTCTTAATTATTTTATCTGCTATAATTACATTTAAAATAGAAGAAATGGAGCAGCACTTTAAAAAGAGGAATTCATTTAATGAATAAATGAATGGCATTAGAAGGCAGCAGAAAGCACACAGTCCTACTGTTGTGTCAGTAAGTACACACAACCATTGACTGAAGCCTCTGCATATACACTAGGGGAGTTACCATAGAGATTGTAGACCTGTGGTTGCCAGGCAACAGCATCAACTCTGGCCAAGTTAAAGGGATCTGAAGGAAAACTAAAGTGTAAAACCTTACCAACTTTTAAACTACAATCAGAAAATACAGAAATATTAATTAAACAGCAACAACAATTATAATTATTACTTACACATTAAAAAGTAAATTATAATTATTTACTTTTAATAATTATAATAATAAATATTGTATTGCTGAAAAAAGTAATTGCAAACATTTAACAAAATGTAAATACAACACCTGATTTGTCACTTGTGTATTTTTATTTCGCTTTTCCTTGCAGAACTGCTTTAGATCAGACAGACCGTTTTTGCAGTATAAAAGAGTGTTCTGAATTCCTTTTTCAAATGTCAGATGAGCACTAATCAGAATAATTGTAGACATATCAGAGGAGAATTCTTTTAGGTTAAGAAATAAATAAAAATGTTTAAGCAAGACAACTACTCCAAACATAAAGCCAAAACAAAATCTGGTTTTTAATGAAAAGGCTAAAAAATGCTTGTGATCTAGGCAATTTCCTGACTTAAATCTAATTGAAAATCCCAATAAAAGTTCTTTAGAGGGACCCTTATGACTTTGGGTCAAAATAAAACCACACCGCTGCAAAAGCCATGTATTTTTCTATTGAAAACACCTCAAAGATGTAATTGCTTTGCAATAATTAATATGAAACAGCTCTGTGGTTAGACTTATAAATACTCAGTTTTTGTTCATATTTTTAACGACAAAGTAACAAGACATTGCATGAAAATGTAAATTCCAGAATTGCAAAAATATCTATAAAGAAAAACAAAATCAGTATTACATACAAAACAGAATAGCCTAAACAACTTTGATAATAGGATTCTTAAAACACCCTCAACGATCAATGGTCATACTGAGCAGAAAACACTCATTTTAGGGTACTATATAAAACATATAGGGTTAACCTGTTTGTGGCATGTTTAAAAAATAAACGCTAAGATATGAGCAGGACTGGCTCTTGCTTTTGAGAGTGGGTGGCTAAGCAAGATTTTTGAAGAGACTTTTTATCTCTACAGTGAGGAACTTTATTACAGCTGTCCTCTAGACCTAGATATTGAAACACTTTAAATAAGACATACATTTTGTCACTATGTTATGGTAGTTATTGACTTGATTTAGATTTAAAATAACTGTCAATGGCAATCCAAATCTTGATAGCAAGTATTGAACAGGTAAACAATCACAGGTGAGTAGAAAAACTGAATTCAAGTGCAAAAATAAAGTCAATTATAACAATACAGTTTGAAATCACTGGGCATTAAAAAACAAGTATTACCGATAAGAAGTTTATTGGTAACCTCTGGTACTGTAAAGCTTACTTTACTGTGGACATGGTTAACAATACTTAAGACTTGTTTTGGTGATACATGGATTACATTTGATTATACAGACATGTTTTCTTTCAGTATATTCTTTCAGTTGATTGAAAAATAATATTAAACAGCATTAAGGTTTTGTAATAAACTGACTACATAAGCTGCAGTGTTTGTCACCCAAACAACTCTGAATCTTTTAAAAAGTAATACGTGGAGTTACCTTCAATGCAGCAGATCCTCCAGAGGCCGGAGTGGGTCAGGTCTCCTTTAGTCCTTTTGGGCTGCAGAAGCATCTCAGCTTCATCCACACTGGTGTTGGTTGCGTTACACACATAAGCCCGAGAATAGAGCCAGTAATCGGTCCCTATGGCGACAGTCATGAGACTGAAAGCAGTAAAAGCACCCAGCGCGGTGAGCAGCGTCTGAACTCTGCGGTCACACCGAGCCATAGCGGCCCGATCATGTCATGTTATACCCACACAGAGCGCAACTCTAACCGCTGAGCCGCATCAGGTCCACCTGCTGATTCCACACCCTTATCCTAAACCTGATCCTCCTCTTAATGCTGGCGTTTAGAATAAATAAATTCACTAATCAATTAATAACATTAATAAATAACTTTTAGGTTGATCTAGAGTAAAATTAAACACCCACGAACGCGAAAATCCCTAAAACTCGAAATCGCTGCTTGGGGTAGATCCCGATACGCACACTTCTAATATTTCGTTTCCAAGACGTAGAAAGCGTGTTTTCAGGATGCAGCTGGAATAAAATAGAATAATGGATCAGTGTATAATTGATGAGAAACTTAAAGACGTTGCGCCTCTGTCTAGTGAGGAGCGCACTACTTAACTGATCCTCATGCGCTCTGGTGCGCCTTTTCTCTCTTTCTGAACATCGCGCTCCAGTGTTCATGCGCACCAAACGACTCACTTTACTGATTCGACTCTTTCAAGCGAATCTTTTGGGGTCAGAGGTATTCAAATTCTGATACGGCGTAGCTGCTGGAAAACACTTTTTACCCCAATTATTATTGTTTACACACTTTGTAATTCTAAAATAAAACGCTTTAAAATAAGCTTTAATGCATTTGGTAGGAAACTGCTTGGAAAGAATAATGCGGACAACAATTTTTGGTTAAAAAAAACCAAATAAATTATAAATACATTTATATATATATATATATATATATATATATATATATATATATATATATATATATATATATATATATATATATATATATATATATATACATATATATATATATATATATATATATACATATATATATATATATATTTAAATAAAAGAGAAAAAATAATCAGGACTCTCCAAACATCATGATAAGCTTTTCAGTGTTTGTTAGTATACGTAGAATTCAGGAAGAATATTGTGAAATTGTAAACTGTGTTGTACATTTTCTAAAAAATTTAAAGTGAATGTATTTTGGATGTTATATAAACCTTGTAAAAATTATTATTGTTTTTATTCTTCTTATTCATCATCTTTCTTCTTCTTTTATTATTTTTACTATTATTAATGTTATTATTATTATTATTATTGTTATTACTTTGTTAAGAAGTCACCTGTCTTGACGGCCAACTTGCGAGTCTGTACCTTGTCAGTACTGTATTACAGTAATTTTAGAGCCAAATAGCATTGCATTTTGCTTTGTACTTGGGTTTCTTTTCTCCAGTGACACATTTTTAGGTTTTCTTTTTGAAGTGTTACAATCTGGTTTACTCTGATTGTTTTGAGGAGAGGTTGGTCCCAATGCATGGGAGTGTTTGTGCGTGTTTGTCCCATGTCTCTGCAGTGTCTACTTGTTAACTGTTGGTGTGTGTTTGTGCAAGAGCTTTATGTTTTGTGTTTCCATTTTATGTTATTTTTTTTTTATTTATTTTTTTTGGCTTTTTGACTTTTTCACTTTATGTCTCTGTTCATGCATTGTCTGCAATGTTGGTGTGTTAGTGAAGTGTCCCTGTGTGTTAGTGTAGTGTCTGTGTGTATTTGTGCAGTATCTGTGTGTGTTTGTGCAGTGTCTGTGTGTTAGTGGAGTGTCTGTGTGTGTTTGTGCAGTGTCTGTGTGTTTGTTGAGTGTGTGTGTTTGAGCAGTGGCAGTTTGTGCAGTGTCTCTCTGTGTTAGTGGAGTATCTCTGTGTAGTTGTGCAGTAACTGTGTGTGTTAGTGAAGTGTATCTCTGTTAGTGCAGTGTCTCTCTGTGTTAGCGCACTATCTCTGTGTTAGTGTAGTGTCTCTGTATGTGTTTGTGTGGTGTCTGTGTGTTAGTGGAGTATCTCTGTGTGTTTGTGCACTGTCTCTGTGTGTTCGTTAAAAGTGTGTGTGTTATAGAGAGGCAGTGTGTGTTTGTACAGTGTCTGTTTGTTTGTTAAATGGGTGTGTTTGTGCAGTGGCAGTGTGTGTTTGTGTAGTGTCTCTGTGTGTTAGTGGAGTGTCTGTGTGTGTTTGTGCAGTGTCTCTGTGTGTTAGTGAAGTGTCTGTGTGTGTTTGTGCAGTGTCTCTGTGTGTTTGTGCGATGTCTCTGTGTGTTAGTGGAGTGTCTATGTGTGTTAGTGGAGTGTCTGTGTGTGTTTGTGCAGTGACAGTGTGTTATTGGAGTGTCTCTGTGTGTTTGTGTGGTGTCTCTGTGTGTTAGTGGAGTGGCAGTGTGTGTTTGTGCAGTGTCTCTGTGTTTGTTGAGTGTGTGTGTTTGAGCAGTGGCAGTCTGTGCGATGTCTGTGTGTTAGTGGAGTGTCTCTATGTGTTAGTGAAGTGTCTGTGTGTGTTAGTGTAGTGTCTGTGTGTGTTTGAGCAGTGGCAGTGTTTGGTAGTGGAGTGTATGTGTGTGTTAGTGTAGTGTCTGTGTGTTTGTTGAGTGTGTGTGTTTGAGCAGTGGCAGTTTGTGCAGTGTCTGTGTGTGTTAGTGGAGTGTCTGTGTGTGTCAGTGGAGTGTCTGTGTGTGTTTGTGCAGTGTCTCTGTGTGTTAGTGTAGTAGTGTATCTGTGTGTTAGTGGGGTATGTGTGTGTTTGTGCAGTGTCTCTGTGTGTTAGTGTAGTTTCTGTGTGTTTGTTGAGTGTGTGTATTTGAGCAGTGGCAGTTTGTGCAGTGTCTGTGTGGTAGTGGAGTGTCTGTGTGTGTCAGTGGAGTGTATGTGTGTGTTTGTGCAGTGTCTCTGTGTGTTAGTGGAGTGTGTCTGTGTGTTAGTGGGGTATGTGTGTTTGTGGAGTGTCTGTGTGTGTTTGTGCAGTGTCTCTGTGTGTTAGTGGGGTATGTGTGTGTTTATACTGTGTCTGTGTGTGTTTGTGCAGTGTCTCTGTGTGTTAGTGGGGTATGTGTGTGTTTATGCTGTGTCTGTGTTTTAGTGGAGTGTATCTGTGTGTTAGTGGGGTATGTGTGTGTTTATGCTGTGTCTGTGTTTTAGTGGAGTGTCTCTGTGTGTTAACGGGGTATGTGTGTGTTTGTGCAGTGTCTCTGTGTGTTAGTGGAGTGTCTCTGTGTGTTAATGGGGTATGTGTGTTTGTGCAGTGTCTCTGTGTGTTAGTGGAGTGTCTCTGTGTGTTAATGGGGTATGTGTGTGTTTGTGCAGTGTCTGTGTTAGTGGAATGTCTCTGTGTGTTAATGGGGTATGTGTGTGTTTGTGCAGTGTCTGTGTGTTAGTGGAGTGTCTCTGTGTGTTAGTGGGGTATGTGTGTGTTTGTGGGGTATGTGTATGTTTGTGCAGTGTCTCTGTGTGTTAATGGGGTATGTGTGTGTCAGTGGAGTGTCTGTGTGTGTTTGTGCAGTGTCTGTGTGTTAGTGGGGTATGTGTGTGTCAGTGGAGTGTCTGTGTGTGTTTCTGCAGTGTCTCTGTGTGTTAGTGGGGTATGTGTGTGTTTATGCTGTGTCTCTGTGTTTTAGTGGAGTGTATCTGTGTGTTAGTGGGGTATGTGTGTGTTTATGCTGTGTCTCTGTGTTTTAGTGGAGTGTTTCTGTGTGTTTGTGAAGTATGTGTGTGTTAGTGGAGTGTATCTGTGTGTTAGTGGGGTATGTGTGTGTTTGTGCGGTGTATCTCTGTGTTAGTGGAGTGTATCTGTGTGTTAGTGGGGTATGTGTGTGTTTGTGCGGTGTATCTGTTTGTTAGTGGAGTGTATCTGTGTGTTAGTGGGGTATGTGTGTGTTTGTGCAGTGTCTGTGTGTTAGTGGAGTGTTTCTGTGTGTTTGTGGGGTATGTGTGTGTTTGTGCGGTGTATCTGTGTGTTAGTGGAGTGTATCTGTGTGTTAGTGGGGTATGTGTGTGTTTGTGCAGTGTCTCTGTGTGTTAGTGGGGTATGTGTGTGTTTGTGCAGTGTCTCTGTGTGTTAGTGGAGTGTCTCTGTGTGTTAGTGGGGTGTGTTTGTGCAGTGTCTCTGTGTGTTAGTGGAGTGTCTCTGTGTGTTAATGGGGTATGTGTGTGTTTGTGCAGTTTATCTGTGTGTTAGTGGAGTGTCTCTGTGTGTTAATGGGGTATGTGCGTGTTTGTGCAGTGTCTCTGTGTGTTAGTGGAGTGTCTATGTGTGTTAATGGGGTATGTGTATGTTTGTGCAGTGTCTGTGTGTTAGTGGAGTGTCTGTGTGTTAATGGGGTATGTGTGTGTCAGTGGAGTGTCTGTGTGTGTTTGTGCAGTGTCTCTGTGTGTTAGTGGGGTATGTGTGTGTTTATGCTGTGACTGTGTTTTAGTGGAGTGTATCTGTGTGTTAGTGGGGTATGTGTGTGTTTATGCTGTGTCTGTGTTTTAGTGGAGTGTCTCTGTGTGTTAGTGGAGTGTATCTGTGTGTTAGTGGGGTATGTGTGTGTTTGTGCAGTGTCTGTGTGTTAGTGGAGTGTATCTGTGTGTTAGTGGGGTATGTGTGTGTTTGTGCAGTGTCTCTGTGTGTTAGTGGAGTGTCTGTGTGTTTGTTGAGTGTGTGTATTTGAGCAGTGGTAGTTTGTGGAGTGTCTGTGTGTGTCAGTGGAGTGTATGTGTGTGTTTGTGCAGTGTCTCTGTGTGTTAATGGGGTATGTGTGTGTTTGTGCAGTGTCTCTGTGTGTTAGTGGAGTGTCTCTGTGTGTTAGTGGAGTGTCTATGTGTGTTAATGGGGTATGTGTGTGTTTGTGCAGTGTCTCTGTGTGTTAATGGGGCATGTGTGTGTTTGTGCAGTGTCTCTGTGTGTTAGTGGAGTGTCTCTGTTTGTTAGTGCAGTCTCTCACATCTAGACACTGTGACCAGAGGCAAAGATTGAATCTGGTCCTGTCTAGCACTCACACCCCCTGCCATCATCATGTCACTATTAAGTAAATGTAGTTTTTTGTTTTCCACATTTAAACATGGTTTTGCTCTGAGTAGTATTTACACAAACACAAGCCAGTAAATATAAGTACTGAATGTTTTTGTTTTTGTGTCAGGCTTCACAATGGATTGGTGCCCTTTCCAGGTAGTTTTCATTATTAGGTGGCATTTTTCAGAGCCAGTTTTGCTTTCAAATTTAATTAAAAACAACATGTACAGTGTATCACAAAAGTGTGTACACCCCTCACATTTCTGCAAATATTTTATTATATCTTTTCATGGGACAACACTATAGAAATAAAACTTGGATATAACTTAGAGTAGTCAGTGTACAACTTGTATAGCAGTGTAGATTTACTGTCTTCTGAAAATAACTCAACACACAGCCATTAATGTCTAAATGGCTGGCAACATAAGTGAGTACACCCCACAGTGAACATGTCCAAATTGTGCCCAAAGTGTCAATATTTTGTTTGACCACCATTATTATCCAGCACTGCCTTAACCCTCCTGGGCATGGAATTCACCAGAGCTGCACAGGTTGCTACTGGAATCCTCTTCCACTCCTCCATGATGACATCACGGAGCTGGTGGATGTTAGACACCTTAAACTCCTCCACCTTCCACTTGAGGATGCGCCACAGGTGCTCAATTGGGTTTAGTCCATCACCTTTACCTTCAGCTTCCTCAGCAAGGCAGTTGTCATCTTGGAGGTTGTGTTTGGGGTCGTTATCCTGTTGGAAAACTGCCATGAGGCCCAGTTTTCGAAGGGAGGGGATCATGCTCTGTTTCAGAATGTCACAGTACATGTTGGAATTCATGTTTTCCTCAATGAACTGCAGCTCCCCAGTGCCAGCAACACTCATGCAGCCCAAGACCATGATGCTACCACCACCATGCTTGACTGTAGGCAAGATACATTTGTCTTGGTACTTCTCACCAGGGCGCCGCCACACATGCTGGACACCATCTGAGCCAAACAAGTTTATCTTGGTCTCGTCAGACCACAGGGCATTCCAGTAATCCATGTTCTTGGACTGCTTGTCTTCAGCAAACTGTTTGCGGGCTTTCTTGTGCATCAGCTTCCTTCTGGGATGACGACCATGCAGACCGAGTTGATGCAGTGTGCGGCGTATGGTCTGAGCACTGACAGGCTGACCTCCCACGTCTTCAACCTCTGCAGCAATGCTGGCAGCACTCATGTGTCTATTTTTTAAAGCCAACCTCTGGATATGACGCCGAACACGTGGACTCAACTTCTTTGGTGGACCCTGGCGAAGCCTGTTCCGAGTGGAACCTGTCCTGGAAAACCGCTGTATGACCTTGGCCACCATGCTGTAGCTCAGTTTCAGGGTGTTAGCAATCTTCTTATAGCCCAGGCCATCTTTGTGGAGAGCAACAATTCTATTTCTCACATCCTCAGAGAGTTCTTTGCCATGAGGTGCCATGTTGAATATCCAGTGGCCAGTATGAGAGAATTGTACCCAAAACACCAAATTTAACAGCCCTGCTCCCCATTTACACCTGGGACCTTGACACATGACACCAGGGAGGGACAACGACACATTTGGGCACAATTTGGACATGTTCACTGTGGGGTGTACTCACTTATGTTGCCAGCTATTTAGACATTAATGGCTGTGTGTTGAGTTATTTTCAGAAGACAGTAAATCTACACTGCTATACAAGTTGTACACTGACTACTCTAAGTTATATCCAAGTTTCATGTCTATAGTGTTGTCCCATGAAAAGATATAATCAAATATTTGCAAAAATGTGAGGGGTGTACTCACTTTTGTGATACACTGTATGCAATAAAATCCATTACAAATGGATTTAAGTAATATTGAAGGTAATGATCTTAATAAACACCAGCACAAATTCGGACTGGATCAAGCCAGACATCCTAGTTCCAGAGAAAAGCAGGTTTACCAACTGAGGAGCTGGCAAATCTGTAGGGCAGAAACCGTGATATATAGAAACAACCCTTTTGGGATAGTTTACTACATAATATTAATGATGTGGTTGAGGTTCATACTGAAAAAAATGTGAAATTACATGTCTTGAAACAGATATGCACATTTGATTCATTTAAATGAGTTACTTCGTGATTTGTTAGTTTTAGAACAACACCTCACTTTGGTTTAATTACTTGGTGATTTGTAAATTGTAAGTCCATAATTAAAAAGGATCATTTTTGGTTTGGGATTCTAGAAATGTAAGATCCCCATCTGACTGTCTCACTTGAGGGTGGGCATTAATCAGCTCAAACAGAAAAAGACAGAGGTGGCTGTGTCTGGTTCAGTCCTGAATCATTAAATCCCATCTCTTACACAGTGGTCCCCTGTTCCTCCATTTCTCTGTAGCCCCCTTCCAGGTTCTCTCGGAAACAAACGATCCAACCAATAAGATGGCACACTCATCTGAGATGCCTTTATAACCACATGGCCTGTGGGAGGCATTAGTCTTGTCTGTAGTGAATTGCATGATACAATAAAAAAAAAACTTTGATTTCAATCAAAATACTAAAAGCAACAATGGTGGTGGTGCGGAAAACCATAGCAAATGGTCTAGAAAAATGTTGGAAAAGAAATTTGGTCAGAAAGTTCATCCTTTACCATATTCCCACTGAGCTGGTGAGTGTATGTGTTGGCATAGTTAGGGAGGGATGAGCTATGGCAAATTAATACATACCTTTCTAACTGATCCCCTGGATCCAGGGCACAATTGGCCACTTAATGGGTTAATTACACTAAAAATGATGTAAATCAGATATTATAGTCACATGCTGCAGTTCCAGAGACTGTGGAATCAATGACAAGTCACACTCCAGATGTTTTCTTGGCTTTTGTTGGCCAATACCTAAAGTAATTACTTGATGTTGATTTTTCTTTATCACCAGACTATGTCTTTTTATAGAATGGTGACTGGGTGAGTACTGTCAGTATGTCACACACTGTCACATTGTATTAGTCTGATGTGTATCAGGTCCTTTCTGTGTTACGGGAGGACACACTGAAAGGGAACATCCATGTTTGGCTGTTTAATAGTAGGAAGAGTTGTGTACTGGCAGGGACTGGCAAAACTGTTTGTAAAAAAGGCAGAGAAAACTGATGATAACAAGCAAATACATTTAATTGAACTACTCACATATTAACATGCCACACATCTATACATTGTCTTAGTCAGATAGATGTCAGGTACTTTCTGGGTTACAGAAGAGGAACAGTCACATTTGCCTGTCTTTGTGTCGGAGATGGTGGGCAAGTGCTACACCACCCAAGCACCTGCTGTTATATTTGTTTTTTAAATAGTTGCATTAGCTATGAAGTGTTAGAGCTTAAAATCTGCATTTAACCCACTTAGCCAGAAAGGGCAAAACATTATTTTACTCAGTTATGTCACAGGGTCTGTATCAAGCAAAATACCCCCTAAACTGGCTTTTTACTGATAAATCATGCTAAACCAGCACTTCAGTAACTCAGCACTGACATAACACTAACATGCTAAATTTTTGTATGAAGATAGCAGGTGCAGCAGTATTAGAATTTTAAACACAAATGATTCATTTACATTTACGGCATTTAGCAGATGCCTTTATCCAAAGCGACTTACATTACAGTTACGTATACAGTCTGAGCAATTGAGGGTTAAGGGCCTTGCTCAAGGGCCCAACAGCAGCAACCTGGCAGTAGTGGGGCTTGAACCAGCGACCTTCTGGTTACTAGTCCAGTACCTTAACCACTAGGCTACTGCTTGCCCAAAGCTGATTGATTCAAAGCTGAGAGGTAAAAAGAAATTTAGAGTCCTATGATCAGAAGGTGTCTGCTGAGGACTCAAGTTTTTGTGTGTCAGTATTTTACATACACCGAGGTCCTCAGGAAGCTAGCACACCAGAGCTGACATCTCAAACTTGTGAGTTCAAATCTCAGCTCTGTTACTGGCAGGCTGGGCACCTACACGAACAATGATTGGATTATTTCTAGGGATTACGACCTCTGCTGGCTCATTGATGGTGCCTGCACAAGACGAGGGATAACAGGATCAGTAAAACATATGAGTGTAAACTCATCTCATGCAGGTGAAAAGATGCAGTCGACTACTGCACACGTGTCGGAGGGGGCATGTGTTAGTCACGACTCTCCTCAGTCAGAGGTGGAAGTCATCATCAGTACACAGAGAGCGAAATGCAGTTGGGTAATTGGATACGACTAGACTGGGAGGAAAATTGGGGGGGAAATGCAAAAAGAAAAAAAATACATACATTAAGTTGACTATGCCTTTAAAAGTCTTGAAATAAATCCAAAAAAATGATATCATGGGTGTGGCATAGTGGGTATCATTATTGCCTCACAGCAAGAAGAGCCTAGGTTTGATTCCCTGTCTGGACGGCCAGTGTCTTTTCTGTGTGGAGTGTTCTCCCTGTGTCCGCATAGGTTTCCTTGGGTGCTCTGGTTTCTGCCCACAACTCGAAAGACAAGCAGCCAGGCCAACTGGAGCTACTAAAAATTTCCCTAAGTGAGTAAGTGTGTGTGTGAGAGTGTGTGTGTATGTGTCTGCATTGTGATTGACTGGCAACCTGTGTGCCTGGGGAGTTTCCTACCTTTTGCCCAATGAATCAGATCCACTGTGACCCTGACTATTACAAATGGGACAAAATTGTGAGAGGCATGTGGAGCGCTACCCAAAATGTTTGACCCAAGTTGAACAATTTAAAAGCAATGCTACCAAATAATTGCATGTAAACTTCTCAGCCACTGGGAACGTAATGAAAGAAATAAAAGCTGAAATAAAAGCTGTTCCTTCATGTATTCCAAACTGTCCTGCCTTGAAAACATTCAGAAAGAGGGTTGTCTTAACTGGCGCTAGGTTGCAGTGAGTACTGCACTAAGATTTGTATTTGTGTCCATTTGTTATGAATTGGCCCTGATCTTTTAATTGTCTGCTGAGGAAGCTAAACTGTCTGATAAAATAGTCCGTTTTTTCTTTCTTTTAATCTGTTTCAAAGTTTGAGGAGCACAAAAAGTTTGAGAGGCACAGACAGGTGTGAAATCACTGAAGACAGAAGTCATAACATTTTTAGACAGGCGTGTCGACTTCATTCTGGCACTCTTATGTAACAACAGTCTGATATACATTTCATTTTACTAACTGCTTCACAGTAGGGCTGACTCCACCTGGAAGCACTTGAAGTGAGGTGTGAATTCCCTGAGCCAGGCCCCAATCCTGCCATTTGTAGCAGTCATTTCATGATTTATGTGGACATGGGAAATTTTTACACACAGTAACCAGAGATGAACATCAAACCCAAACCACAGTGACACAAGATATGGTAGGACATTATTTGACTAATCATATTATGAAGTACAACCATGGTAAAGAGAAACTTGAATGTAAGGAAAACCAATACTGTAACCTAATGCTAAGAGAAAGTTCATCAATATTGTCAGATATGATCCAAGAACAACCAAGACATGTTTGCCTTGAATGAAAAGCTTCTGGAACACAGGTGATAGTATTCACTGTCAAGCAAGCTTTACATCTCTACAAACTTATAAGAGACTTGCTGATTCAAGTATTCAGACAGACTAAAAGAACAGTTGCTAAAACCTTTAGACAGCTATTATGTCATGTACAAGTGTATGTAACCTTTTTCAGTCACTACCAAGTTCATGGATGAGCATGGGTAGAATTGGGACCAACAGTGTAAGATCACTAGTAAAAATGCTGTTATTTTTATTTTTCCCTGAATTCCACCTAATTTACATGCATTTCAGAAATTCCTATAATGTATTTGGTATGTTTTCTTTTTTTTTTTTAGTTATGACAGCATGCACGCTAGCTAGCATGAACTCCACAAGTTCATGTCCAAAATCTGATGTTACAGTGAGATTTTACGATACTCCAAAGAGCATCTTGTGATGTTACTAAATGTATGGTTTTCTCAGTCTTCTTGATGGGGTTTAGGTCAGGTAACTGTTGAGGAAAGTCCATGACAGTCAGCATGTATACTCCTTGATCTTCTTTGATTTTCAACTGCTTGTTGCCATTTGAGGTTTGAGATTCATAAACAAAACATTCAAGAAAATGCAAATGACTTTTGGCTCCCACTGTACATAAACTGATCCGCCCATCGTGATCCCATCATTAACTTAACCAAAGACGAGGACTGAAAATGAGATGTTTAGGTTAAACTGAAGGACAAAACATAATTAGTACAGAAGTATTATTATTAAGACCTCTGCATTTAAACAACAAAACAAACAACAAAACACAGTCATTATCTTAATCACACCACTAGAGGGACACAGAACATCATTTGAGATGAAGACCTGTTTAAATGCCATTAAAAGAAATTGCAGAGGCCCTTTCCTCTAAAAGGTCCAGCATTCAGGACTGTACTTTTCTCTAGTTTTTGCACACATACCCCAACTCTTAAATATGATTTATCGGACTATTATGCTTTTCTTATAATATTATATTATATTAGTGACTGTGGCCCTACTGACCTGTTTTTCCCATTGCAATCCAAATGAAGATGCTACAAAATTTTGAACATGCCACAAGATGTAGTAGGACATTATTTGTTTAATCATATTATGAAGCACAACCATGGTAAAGAGAAACTCGAAGTCAAAGTATCATGTAAGAGGAAGAGATTTGAGAGTAAGACACGTGGGCAGCAGCTGTATGCATTTTGTCACCTACACTTTGATGAGTGCAAAGCAGATCAGCACTGTGTACGGAGAGACACACCCCGACAGCGTCTCTGTGCAGGCGCCATCAATCAGCCAGCAGTCTACCAAGGTCCAGCAAAGTCTACCAAGGTCCAGCAAAGTCTACCAAGGTATAGCAAAGTCTACCAAGGTCCAGCAAAGTCTACCAAGGTCCAGCAAAGTCTACCAAGGTATAGCAAAGTCTTCCAAGGTATAGCAAAGTCTACCAAGGTCCAGCAAAGTCTACCAAGGTCCAGCAAAGTCTACCAAGGTATAGCAAAGTCTACCAAGGTCCAGTAAAGTCTACCAAAGTCCAGTAAAGTCTACCAAGGTACAGTAAATTCTACCAAGGTCCAGTTAGGTCTACCAAGGTCCAGTAAAGTCTACCAAGGTCCAGTAAAGTCTACCAAGGTCCAGTAAAGTCTACCAAGGTATAGCAAAGTCTACCAAGGTCCAGCAAAGTCTACCAAGGTCCAGCAAAGTCTACCAAGGTCCAGCAAAGTCTACCAAGGTATAGCAAAGTCTACCAAGGTCCAGCAAAGTCTACCAAGGTATAGCAAAGTCTACCAAGGTATAGCAAAGTCTTTCAAGGTCCAGCAAAGTCTACCAAGGTCCAGCAAAGTCTACCAAGGTATAGCAAAGTCTTCCAAGGTATAGCAAAGTCTACCAAGGTCCAGCAAAGTCTACCAAGGTCCAGCAAAGTCTACCAAGGTATAGCAAAGTCAACCAAGGTCCAGTAAAGTCTACCAAGGTCCAGTAAAGTCTACCAAGGTACAGTAAATTCTACCAAGGTCCAGTTAGGTCTACCAAGGTCCAGTAAAGTCTACCAAGGTCCCGTAAAGTCTACCAAGGTCCAGTAAAGTCTACCAAGGTATAGCAAAGTCTACCAAGGTATAGCAAAGTCTACCAAGGTCCAGCAAAGTCTACCAAGGTCCAGCAAAGTCTACCAAGGTATAGCAAAGTCTACCAAGGTCCAGCAAAGTCTACCAAGGTATTGCAAAGTCTACCAAGGTCCAGCAAAGTCTACCAACGTATAGCAAAGTCTACCAAGGTATAGCAAAGTCTACCAAGGTCCAGCAAAGTCTACCAAGGTCCAGCAAAGTCTACAAAGGTATAGCAAATCTACCAACGTATAGAAAACTCTACCAAGGTCCAGCAAAGTCTACCAATGTATAGCAAAGTCTACCAAGGAATAGCAAAGTCTACCAAGGTCCAGTAAAGTATACCAAGGTCCAGCAAAGTCTACCTAGGTATAGCAAAGTCTACCAAGGTCCAGCAAAGTCTACCAAGGTATAGCAAAGTCTACAAAGGTATAGCAAAGTCTACCAAGGTATAGCAAAGTCTACCAAGGTCCAGCAAAGTCTACCAAGGTATAGCAAAGTCTACCAAGGTGTAGCAAAGTCTACCAAGGTCCAGCAAAGTCTACCAAGGTATAGCAAAGTCTACCAAGGTCCAGCAAAGTCTACCAAGGTCCAGCAAAGACTACCAAGGTCCAGCAAAGTCTACCAAGGTATAGCAAAGTCTACCAAGGTCCAGCAAAGTCTACCAAGGTCCAGCAAAGTCTACCAAGGTATAGCAAAGTCTACCAAGGTATAGCAAAGTCTACCAAGGTCCAGCAAAGTCTACCAAGGTATAGCAAAGTCTACCAAGCTATAGCAAAGTCTACCAAGGTCCAGCAAAGTCTACCAAGGTATAGCAAAGTCTACCAAGGTATAGCAAAGTCTACCAAGGTCAAGCAAAGTCTACCAAGGTATAGAAAAGTCTACCAAGGTCCAGCAAAGTCCACCAAAGTATAGCAAAGTCTACCAAGGTATAGCAAAGTCTACCAAGGTCCAGCAAAGTCTACCAAGGTCCAGCAAAGTCTACCAAGGTCCAGCAAAGTCTACCAAGGTATAGCAAAGTCTACCAAGGTATAGCAAAGTCTACCAAGGTCCAGCAAAGTCTACCAAAGTATAGCAAAGTCTACCAAGGTATAGCAAAGTCTACCAAGGTATAGCAAAGTCTACCAAGGTATAGCAAAGTCTACCAAGGTATAGCAAAGTCTACCAAGGTCCAGCAAAGTCTACCAAGGTTCAGCAAAGTCTACCAATGTCCAGCAAAGTCTACCAAGGTATAGCAAAGTCTACCAAGGTATAGCAAAGTCTACCAAGGTCCAGCAAAGTCTACCAAGGTATAGCAAAATCTACCAAGGTATAGCAAAGTCTAGCAAGGTCCAGCAAAGTCTACCAAGGTCCAGCAAAGTCTACCAAGGTATAGCAAATTCTACCAAGGCATAGCAAAGTCTACCAAGGTCCAGAAAAGTCTACCAAGGTCCAGCAAAGTCTACCAAGGTATAGCAAAGTCTACCAAGGTCCAGCAAAGTCTACCAAGGTCCAGCAAAGTCTACCAAGGTATAGCAAAGTCTACCAAGGTCCAGCAAAGTCTACCAAGGTATAGCAAAGTCTACCAAGGTCCAGCAAAGTCTACCAAGGTCCAGCAAAGTCTACCAAGGTATAGCAAAGTCTTCCAAGGTATAGCAAAGTCTACCAAGGTCCAGCAAAGTCTACCAAGGTCCAGCAAAGTCTACCAAGGTATAGAAAAGTCTAACAAGGTATAGCAAAGTGTACCAAGTTATATCAAAGTCTACCAAGGTCCAGCAAAGTCTACCAAGGTATAGCAAAATCTACCAAGGTATAGCAAAGTCTACCAAGGTATAGCAAAGTCTACCAAGGTCCAGCAAAGTGTACCAAGGTATAGCAAAGTCTACCAAGGTATAGCAAAGTCTACCAAGGTATAGCAAAGTCTACCAAGGTATAGCAAAGTCTCCCAAGGTATAGCAAAGTCTACCAAGGTATAGCAAAGTCTACCAAGGTATAGCAAAGTCTCCCAAGGTATAGCAAAGTCTACCAAGTTATAGCAAAGTCTACCAAGGTCCAGCAAAGTGTACCAAGGTATAGCAAAATCTACCAAGGTATAGCAAAGTCTACCAAGGTATAGCAAAGTCTACCAAGGTCCAGCAAAGTCTACCAAGGTCCAGCAAAGTCTACCAAGGTCCAGCAAAGTCTACCAAGGTATAGCAAAGTCTACCAAGGTATAGCAAAGTCTACCAAGGTATAGCAAAGTCTACCAAGGTCCAGCAAAGTCTACCAAGGTATAGCAAAGTCTACCAAGGTATAGCAAAGTCTACCAAGGTATAGCAAAGTCTACCATGGTCCAGCAAAGTCTACCAAGGTATAGCAAAGTCTACCAAGGTATAGCAAAGTCTACCAAGGTCCAGCAAAGTCTACCAAGGTCAAGAAAAGTCTACCAAGGTCCAGCAAATTATAGCAAGGTCCAGCAAAGTCTACCAAGGTATAGCAAAGTCTACCAAGGTCTAGCAAAGTCTACCAAGGTATAGCAAAGTCTACCAAGGTCCAGCAAAGTCTACCAAGGTCCAGCAAAGTCTACCAAGGTATAGCAAAGTCTACCAAGGTATAGCAAAGTCTATCAAGGTCCAGCAAAGTCTACCAAGGTATAGCAAAGTCTACCAAGGTATAGCAAAGTCTACCAAGGTCCAGCAAAGTCTACCAAGGTATAGCAAAGTTTACCAATGTATAGCAAAGTCTAACAAGGTATAGCAAAGTCTACCAAGGAATAGCAAAGTCTACCAAGGTCCAGTAAAGTCTACCAAGGCATAGCAAAGTCTACCAAGGTATAGCAAAGTCTACCAAGGTATAGCAAAGTCTACCAAGGTCCAGCAAAGTGTACCAAGGTATAGCAAAGTTTACGGAGGTATAGCAAAGTCTACCAAGGTCCAGCAAAGTGTACCAAGGTATAGCAAAGTCTTCCAAGGTCCAGCAAAGTCTACCAAGGTATAGCAAAGTCTACCAAAGTATAGCAAAGTCTACAAAGGTATAGCAAAGTCTACCAAGGTATAGCAAAGTCTACCAAGGTATAGCAAAGTCTTCCCAGGTCCAGCAAAGTCTACCAAGGTATAGCAAAGTCTACCAAGGTATAGCAAAGTGTACCAAGTTATATCAAAGTCTACCAAGGTCCAGCAAAGTCTACCAAGGTATAGCAAAATCTACCAAGGTATAGTAAAGTCTACCAAGGTATAGCAAAGTCTACCAAGGTATAGCAAAGTGTACCAAGGTATGGCAAAGTCTACCAAGGTCCAGCAAAGTCTACCAAGGTATAGCAAAGTCTACCAAAGTCCAGCAAAGTCTACCAAGGTCAAGAAAAGTCTACCAAGGTCCAGCAAATTATAGCAAGGTCCAGCAAAGTCTACCAAGGTATAGCAAAGTCTACCAAGGTCCAGCAAAGTGTACCAAGGTATAGCAAAGTCTACCAAGGTCCAGCAAAGTCTACCAAGGTCCAGCAAAGTCTACCAAGGTATAGCAAAGTCTACTAAGGTATAGCAAAGTCTATCAAGGTCCAGCAAAGTCTACCAAGGTATAGCAAAGTCTACCAAGTTATAGCAAAGTCTACCAAGGTCCAGCAAAGTGTACCAAGGTATAGCAAAATCTACCAAGGTATAGCAAAGTCTACCAAGGTATAGCAAAGTCTACCAAGGTCCAGCAAAGTCTACCAAGGTCCAGCAAAGTCTACCAAGGTATAGCAAAGTCTATCAAGGTCCAGCAAAGTCTACCAAGGTATAGCAAAGTCTACCAAGGTATAGCAAAGTCTACCAAGGTCCAGCAAAGTCTACCAAGGTATAGCAAAGTTTACCAATGTATAGCAAAGTCTAACAAGGTATAGCAAAGTCTACCAAGGAATAGCAAAGTCTACCAAGGTCCAGTAAACTCTACCAAGGCATAGCAAAGTCTACCAAGGTATAGCAAAGTGTACCAAGGTATAGCAAAGTCTACCAAGGTCCAGCAAAGTGTACCAAGGTATAGCAAAGTCTACCAAGGTATAGCAAAGTCTACCAAGGTCCAGCAAAGTGTACCAAGGTATAGCAAAGTCTTCCAAGGTCCAGCAAAGTCTACCAAGGTATAGCAAAGTCTACCAAAGTATAGCAAAGTCTACAAAGGTATAGCAAAGTCTACCAAGGTATAGCAAAGTCTACCAAGGTATAGCAAAGTCTTCCCAGGTCCAGCAAAGTCTACCAAGGTATAGCAAAGTCTACCAAGGTATAGCAAAGTGTACCAAGTTATATCAAAGTCTACCAAAGTCCAGCAAAGTCTACCAAGGTATAGCAAAATCTACCAAGGTATAGCAAAGTCTACCAAGGTATAGCAAAGTCTACCAAGGTATAGCAAAGTGTACCAAGGTATGGCAAAGTCTACCAAGGTCCAGCAAAGTCTACCAAGGTATAGCAAAGTCTACCAAAGTCCAGCAAAGTCTACCAAGGTCAAGAAAAGTCTACCAAGGTCCAGCAAATTATAGCAAGGTCCAGCAAAGTCTACCAAGGTATAGCAAAGTCTACCAAGGTCCAGCAAAGTGTACCAAGGTATAGCAAAGTCTACCAAGGTCCAGCAAAGTCTACCAAGGTCCAGCAAAGTCTACCAAGGTATAGCAAAGTCTACTAAGGTATAGCAAAGTCTATCAAGGTCCAGCAAAGTCTACCAAGGTATAGCAAAGTCTACCAAGGTATAGCAAAGTCTACCAAGGTCCAGCAAAGTCTACCAAGGCATAGCAAAGTTTACCAATGTATAGCAAAGTCTAACAAGGTATAGCAAAGTCTACCAAGGAATAGCAAAGTCTACCAAGGTCCAGTAAAGTCTACCAAGGCATAGCAAAGTCTACCAAGGTATAGCAAAGTCTACCAAGGTATAGCAAAGTCTACCAAGGTCCAGCAAAGTGTACCAAGGTATAGCAAAGTCTACCAAGGTAAAGCAAAGTCTACCAAGGTCCAGCAAAGTGTACCAAGGTATAGCAAAGTCTTCCAAGGTCCAGCAAAGTCTACCAAGGTATAGCAAAGTCTACCATGGTATAGCAAAGTCTACAAAGGTATAGCAAAGTCTACCAAGGTATAGCAAAGTCTACCAAGGTATAGCAAAGTCTTCCCAGGTCCAGCAAAGTCTACCAAGGTATAGCAAAGTGTACCAAGGTATGGCAAAGTCTACCAAGGTATAGCAAAGTCTACCAAGGTCCAGCAAAGTGTCCCAAGGTATAGCAAAGTCTACCAAGGTATAGCAAAGTCTACCAAGGTCCAGCAAAGTGTACCAAGCTATAGCAAAGTCTTCCAAGGTCCAGCAAAGTCTACCAAGGTATAGCAAAGTCTACCAAAGTATAGCAAAGTCTACAAAGGTATAGCAAAGTCTACCAAGGTATAGCAAAGTCTACCAAGGTATAGCAAAGTCTTCCCAGGTCCAGCAAAGTCTACCAAGGTATAGCAAAGTCTACCAAGGTATAGCAAAGTGTACCAAGGAATAGCAAAGTCTACCAAGGTATAGCAAAGTCTACCAAGGAATAGCAAAGTCTACCAAGGTCCAGTAAAGTCTACCAAGGCATAGCAAAGTCTACCAAGGTATAGCAAAGTCTACCAAGGTATAGCAAAGTCTACCAAGGTCCAGCAAAGTTTACCAAGGTATAGCAAAGTCTACCAAGGTAAAGCAAAGTCTACCAAGGTCCAGCAAAGTGTACCAAGGTATAGCAAAGTCTTCCAAGGTCCAGCAAAGTCTACCAAGGTATAGCAAAGTCTACCAAGGTATAGCAAAGTCTACAAAGGTATAGCAAAGTCTACCAAGGTATAGCAAAGTCTACCAAGGTATAGCAAAGTCTTCCCAGGTCCAGCAAAGTCTACCAAGGTATAGCAAAGTCTACCAAGGTATAGCAAAGTGTACCAAGTTATATCAAAGTCTACCAAGGTCCAGCAAAGTCTACCAAGGTATAGCAAACTCCACCAAGGTATAGCAAAGTCTACCAAGGTATAGCAAAGTCTACCAAGGTCCAGCAAAGTCTACCAAGGTATAGCAAAGTCTACCAAGGTCTAGCAAAGTCTACCAAGGTATAGCAAAGTCTACCAAGGTATAGCAAAGTCTACCAAGGTATAGCAAAGTCTCCCAAGGTATAGCAAAATCTACCAAGTTAAAGCAAAGTCTACCAAGGTATAGCAAAGTCTACCAAGGTCCAGCAAAGTCTACCAAGGTCCAGTAAAGTCTACCAAGGTCCAGCAAAGTCTACCAAGGTATAGCAAAGTCTACCAAGGTATAGCAAAGTCTACCAAGGTCCAGCAAAGTCTACCAAGGTATAGCAAAGTCTACCAAGGTATAGCAAAGTCTACCAAGGTATAGCAAAGTCTACCAAGGTATAGCAAAGTCTACCAAGGTCCAGCAAAGTCTACCAAGGTCCAGCAAAGTCTACCAAGGTATAGCAAAGTCTACCAAGGTCCAGCAAAGTCTACCAAGGTATAGCAAAGTCTACCAAGGTATAGCAAAGTCTACCAAGGTATAGCAAAGTCTACCAAGGTATAGCAAAGTCTACCAAGGTCCAGCAAAGTGTACCAAGGTATAGCAAAGTCTACCAAGGTCCAGCAAAGTGTACCAAGGTATAGCAAAGTCTTCCAAGGTCCAGCAAAGTCTACCAAGGTATAGCAAAGGCTACCAAGGTATATCAAAGTCTACAAAGGTACAGCAAAGTCTACCAAGGTATAGCAAAGTCTACCAAGGTATAGCAAAGTCTTTGCAGGTCCAGCAAAGTCTACCAAGGTATAGCAAGGTCTACCAAGGTATAGCAAAGTGTTCCAAGTTATATCAAAGTCTACCAAGGTAAAGCAAAGTCTACCAAGGTATAGCAAAATCTATCAAGGTATAGCGAAGTCTACCAAGGTATAGCAAAGTCTACCAAAGTCCAGCAAAGTCTACCAAAGTATAGCAAAGTCTACCAAGGTATAGCAAAGTCTACCAAGGTATAGCAAAGTCTACCAAGGTATAGCAAAGTCTACCAAGGTCCAGCAAAGTCTACCAAGGTCCAGCAAAGTCTACCAAGGTCCAGCAAAGTCTACCAAGGTCCAGCAAAGTCTTCCAAGGTACAGCAAAGTCCACCAAGGTATAGCAAAGTCTACCAAGGTCCAGCAAAGTCTACCAAGGTCCAGCAAAGTCTACCAAGGTCCAGCAAAGTCTACCAACGTATAGCGAAGTCTACCAAGGTATAGCAAAGTCTACCAAGGTCCAGCAAAGTCTACCAAGGTATAGCAAAGTCTACCAAGGTCCAGCAAAGTCTACCAAGGTCCAGCAAAGTCTAGCAAGGTATAGCAAAGTCTACCAAGGTATAGCAAAGTCTACCAAGGTCCAGCAAAGTCTACCAAGGTCCAGCAAGGTCTACCAAGGTATAGCAAAGTCTAGCAAGGTAAAGCAAAGTCTACCAAGGTATAGCAAAGTCTACCAAGGTCCAGCAAAGTCTACCAAGGTCCAGCAAAGTCTACCAAGGTATAGCAAAGTCTACCAAGGTCCAGCAAAGTCTACCAAGGTCCAGCAAAGTCTACCAAGGTCCAGCAAAGTCTACCAAGGTATAGCAAAGTCTACCAAGGTCCAGCAAAGTCTACCAAGGTATAGCAAAGTGTACTAAGGTCCAGCAAAGTCTACCAAGGTATAGCAAAGTCTACCAAGGTGTAGCAAAGTCTATTAAGGTATAGCAAAGTCTACCAAGGTATAGCAAAGTCTACCAAGGTATAGCAAAGTCTACCAAGGTCCAGCAAAGTCTACCAAGGTCCAGCAAAGTCTACCAAGGTATAGCAAATCTACCAAGGTATAGCAAAGTCTACTAAGGTCCAGCAAAGTCTACCAAGGTCCAGCAAAGTCTACCAAGGTATAGCAAAGTCTACCAAGGTATAGCAAAGTCTACCAAGGTCCAGCAAAGTCTACCAAGATCCACCAAAGTCTATCAAGGTATAGCAAAGTCTACCAAGGTCCAGTAAAGTCTACCAAGGTGTAGCAAAGTCTACCAAGGTATAGCAAAGTCTACCAAGGTATAGCAAAGTCTACCAAGGTATAGCAAAGTCTACCAAGGTATAGCAAAGTCTACCAAGTTATAGCAAAGTCTACCAAGGTATAGCAAAGTCTACCAAGGTCCAGCAAAGTCTACCAAGGTCCATTAAAGTCTACCAAGGTCCAGCAAAGTCTACCAAGGTATAGCAAAGTCTACCAAGGTATAGCAAAGTCTACCAAGGTCCAGCAAAGTCTACCAAGGTATAGCAAAGTCTACCAAGTTATAGCAAAGTCTACCAAGGTATAGCAAAGTCTACCAAGGTATAGCAAAGTCTACCAAGGTCCAGCAAAGTCTACCAAGGTCCAGCAAAGTCTTCCAAGGTATAGCAAAGTCTACCAAGGTCCAGCAAAGTCTACCAAGGTATAGCAAAGTCTAGCAAGGTCCAGCAAAGTCTACCAAGATCCAGTAAAGTCTACCAAGGTATAGCAAATTCTACCAAGGTATAGCAAAGTCTACCAAGGTATAGCAAAGTCTACCAAGGTCTAGCAAAGTCTACCAAGGTAAAGCAAAGTCTACCAAGGTATAGCAAAGTCTACCAAGGTCCAGCAAAGTCTACCAAGATATAGCAAAGTCTACCAAGGTATAGCAAAGTCTTCCAAGCTCCAGCAAAGTCTACCAAGGTCCAGCAAAGTCTACCAAGGTCCAGCAAAGTCTACCAAGGTCCAGCAAAGTCTTCCAAGGTACAGCAAAGTCTACCAAGGTATAGCAAAGTCTACCAAGGTCCAGCAAAGTCTACCAAGGTCCAGCAAAGTCTACCAAGGTCCAGCAAAGTCTACCAACGTATAGCGAAGTCTACCAAGTTATAGCAAAGTCTACCAAGGTATAGCAAAGTCTACCAAGGTATAGCAAAGTCTACCAAGGTCCAGCAAAGTCTACCAAGGTCCAGCAAAGTCTAGCAAGGTATAGCAAAGTCTACCAAGGTATAGCAAAGTCTACCAAGGTCCAGCAAAGTCTACCAAGGTCCAGCAAGGTCTACCAAGGTATAGCAAAGTCTAGCAAGGTAAAGCAAAGTCTACCAAGGTATAGCAAAGTCTACCAAGGTCCAGTAAAGTCTACCAAGGTCCAGCAAAGTCTACCAAGATCCAGCAAAGTCTACCAAGGTATAGCAAAGTCTACCAAGGTCCAGCAAAGTCTACCAAGGTATAGCAAAGTGTACTAAGGTCCAGCAAAGTTTACCAAGGTATAGCAAAGTCTACCAAGGTGTAGCAAAGTCTATTAAGGAATAGCAAAGTCTACCACGGTATAGCAAAGTCTACCAAGGTATAGCAAAGTCTACCAAGGTCCAGCAAAGTCCACCAAGGTCCAGCAAAGTCTACCAAGGTATAGCAAATCTACCAAGGTATAGCAAAGTCTACTAACGTCCAGCAAAGTCTACCAAGGTCCAGCAAAGTCTACCAAGGTATAGCAAAGTCTACCAAGGTATAGCAAAGTCTACCAAGGTCCAGCAAAGTCTACCAAGATCCACCAAAGTCTACCAAGGTATAGCAAAGTCTACCAAGGTCCAGCAAAGTCTACCAAGGCATAGAAAAGTCTACCAAGGTATAGCAAAGTCTACCAAGGTCCAGCAAAGTCTAACAAGGTCCAGCAAAGTCTTCCAAGGTATAGCAAAGTCTACCAAGGTATAGCAAAGTCTACCAAGTTATAGCAAAGTCTACCAAGGTATAGCAAAGTCTACCAAGGTATAGCAAAGTCTACCAAGTTATAGCAAAGTCTACCAAGGTATAGCAAAGTCTACCAAGGTCCAGCAAAGTCTACCAAGGTCCAGTAAAGTCTACCAAGGTCCAGCAAAGTCTACCAAGGTATAGCAAAGTCTACCAAGGTATAGCAAAGTCTACCAAGGTCCAGCAAAGTCTACCAAGGTATAGCAAAGTCTACCAAGGTATAGCAAATTCTACCAAGGTATAGCAAAGTCTACCAAGGTATAGCAAAGTCTACCAAGGTCCAGCAAAGTCTACCAAGGTCCAGCAAAATCTTCCAAGGTATAGCAAAGTCTACCATGGTCCAGCAAAGTCTACCAAGGTATAGCAAAGTCTACCAAGGTCCAGCAAAGTCTACCAAGGTATAGCAAATTCTACCAAGGTATAGCAAAGTCTACCAAGGTATAGCAAAGTCTACCAAGGTATAGCAAAGTCTACCAAGGTCCAGCAAAGTCTACCAAGATATAGTAAAGTCTACCAAGGTATAGCAAAGTCTACCAAGGTCCAGCAAAGTCTACCAAGGTCCAGCAAAGTCTTCCAAGGTCCAGCAAAGTCTACCAAGGTCCAGCAAAGTCTTCCAAGGTACAGCAAAGTCTACCAAGGTATAGCAAAGTCTTCCAAGGTCCAGCAAAGTCTACCATGGTCCAGTAAAGTCTACCAAGGTCCAGCAAAGTCTACCAAGGTATAGCAAAGTCTACCAAGGTATAGCAAAGTCTACCAAGGTTCAGCAAAGTCTACCAAGGTCCAGCAAAGTCTACCAAGGTCCAGCAAAGTCTAGCAAGGTATAGCAAAGTCTACCAAGGTATAGCAAAGTCTACCAAGGTCCAGCAAAGTCTACCAAGGTATAGCAAAGTCTAGCAAGGTAAAGCAAAGTCTACCAAGGTATAGCAAAGTCTACCAAGGTCCAGCAAAGTCTACCAAGGTCCAGCAAAGTCTACCAAGGTCCAGCAAAGTCTACCAAGGTATAGCAAAGTCTACCAAGGTCCAGCAAAGTCTACCAAGGTCCAGCAAAGTCTACCAAGGTATAGCAAAGTCTACCAAGGTCCAGCAAAGTCTACCAAGGTATAGCAAAGTGTACTAAGGTCCAGCAAAGTCTACCAAGGTATAGCAAAGTCTACCAAGGTGTAGCAAAGTCTATTAAGGAATAGCAAAGTCTACCAAGGTATAGCAAAGTCTACCAAGGTATAGCAAAGTCTTCCAAGGTCCAGCAAAGTCTACCAAGGTCCAGCAAAGTCTACCAAAGTATAGCAAATCTACCAAGGTATAGCAAAGTCTACTAACGTCCAGCAAAGTCTACCAATGTCCAGCAAAGTCTACCAAGGTATAGCAAAGTCTACCAAGGTATAGCAAAGTCTACCAAGGTCCAGCAAAGTCTACCAAGATCCACCAAAGTCTACCAAGGTATAGCAAAGTCTACCAAGGTCCAGCAAAGTCTACCAAGGTATAGCAAAGTCTACCAAGGTATAGCAAAGTCTACCAAGGTCCAGCAAAGTCTACCAAGGTCCAGCAAAGTCTTCCAAGGTATAGCAAAGTCTACCAAGGTATAGCAAAGTCTACCAAGTTATAGCAAAGTCTACCAAGGTATAGCAAAGTCTACCAAGGTCCAGCAAAGTCTACCAAGGTCCAGTAAAGTCTACCAAGGTCCAGCAAAGTCTAACAAGGTATAGCAAAGTCTACCAAGGTATAGCAAAGTCTACCAAGGTCCAGCAAAGTCTACCAAGGTATAGCAAAGTCTACCAAGGTATAGCAAAGTCTACCAAGGTATAGCAAAGTCTACCAAGGTCCAGCAAATTCTACCAAGGTCCAGCAAAGTCTTCCAAGGTATAGCAAAGTCTACCAAGGTCCAGCAAAGTCTACCAAGGTATAGCAAAGTCTACCAAGGTCCAGCAAAGTCTACCAAGGTCAAGCAAAGTCTACCAAGGTATAGCAAATTCTACCAAGGTATAGCAAAGTCTACCAAGGTATAGCAAAGTCTACCAAGGTATAGCAAAGTCTACCAAGGTATAGCAAAGTCTACCAAGGTCCAGCAAAGTCTACCAAGATATAGCAAAGTCTACCAAGGTCCAGCAAAGTCTACCAAGGTATAGCAAATCTACCAAGGTATAGCAAAGTCTACTAACGTCCAGCAAAGTCTACCAATGTCCAGCAAAGTCTACCAAGGTATAGCAAAGTCTACCAAGGTATAGCAAAGTCTACCAAGGTCCAGCAAAGTCTACCAAGGTCCAGCAAAGTCTACCAAGGTCCAGCAAGGTCTACCAAGGTATAGCAAAGTCTAGCAAGGTAAAGCAAAGTCTACCAAGGTCCAGCAAAGTCTACCAAGGTCCAGCAAAGTCTACCAAGGTCCAGCAAAGTCTACCAAGGTATAGCAAAGTCTACCAAGGTCCAGCAAAGTCTACCAAGGTCCAGCAAAGTCTACCAAGGTCCAGCAAAGTCTACCAAGGTATAGCAAAGTCTACCAAGGTCCAGCAAAGTCTAACAAGGTATAGCAAAGTGTACTAAGGTCCAGCAAAGTCTACCAAGGTATAGCAAAGTCTACCAAGGTGTAGCAAAGTCTATCAAGGTATAGCAAAGTCTACCAAGGTATAGCAAAGTCTACCAAGGTATAGCAAAGTCTACCAAGGTCCAGCAAAGTCTACCAAGGTCCAGCAAAGTCTACCAAGGTATAGCAAATCTACCAAGGTATAGCAAAGTCTACTAAGGTCCAGCAAAGTCTACCAAGGTCCAGCAAAGTCTACCAAGGTATAGCAAAGTCTACCAAGGTATAGCAAAGTCTACCAAGGTCCAGCAAAGTCTACCAAGATCCACCAAAGTCTACCAAGGTATAGCAAAGTCTACCAAGGTCCAGCAAAGTCTACCAAGGTATAGCAAAGTCTACCAAGGTCCAGCAAAGTCTACCAAGGTATAGCAATGTCTACCAAGGTCCAGCAAAGTCTACCAAGGTCCAGCAAAGTCTACCAAGGTATAGCAAAGTCTACCAAGGTCCAGCAAAGTCTACCAAGGTATAGCAAAGTCTACCAAGGTCCAGCAAAGTCTACCAAGGTCCAGCAAAGTCTACCAAGGTATAGCAAAGTCTACCAAGGTCCAGCAAAGTCTACCAAGGTATTGTGAAGTCTACCAAGGTATAGCAAAGTCTCCCAAGGTCAAGCAAAGTCTACCAAGGTATAGCAAAGTCTACCAAGGTCCAGCAAGGTCTACCAAGGTATTGCAAAGTCTACCAAGGTATAGCAAAGTCTACCAAGGTATAGAAAAGTCTACCAAGGTCCAGCAACGTCTACCAAAGTATAGCAAAGTGTACCAAGGTATAGCAAAGTCTACCAAGGTCCAGCAAAGTCTACCAAGGTATAGCAAAGTCTACCAAGGTATAGCAAAGTCTACCAAGATATAGCAAAGTCTACCAAGGTATAGCAAAGTCTACCAAGGTATAGCAAAGTCTTTCAAGGTCCAGCAAAGTCTACCAAGGTATAGCAAAGTCTCCCAAGGTATAGCAAAGTCTACCAAGTTATAGCAAAGTCTACCAAGGTCCAGCAAGGTCTACCAAGGTATTGTAAAGTCTACCAAGGTATAGCAAAGTCTACCAAGGTAAAGCAAAGTCTACCAAGGTCCAGCAAAGTCTACCAAGGTATAGCAAAGTCTACAAAGGTCCAGCAAAGTCTACCAAGGTCCAGGAAAGTCTACCAAGGTCCAGGAAAGTCTACCAAGGTCCAGCAAAGTCTACCAAGGTATAGCAAAGTCTAACAAGGTATAGCAAAGTCTACCAAGGTCCAGCAAAGTCTACCAAGGTATAGCAAAGTCTACCAAGGTATAGCAAAGTCTACCAAGGTATAGCAAAGTCTACCAAGGTCAAGCAAAGTCTACCAAGGTCCAGCAAAGTCTACCAAGGTCCAGCAAAGTCTACCAAGGTATAGCAAAGTCTACCAAGGTATAGCAAAGTCTACCAAGGTCTAGCAAAGTCTACTAAGGTATAGCAAAATCTACCAAGGTATAGCAAAGTCTTCCAAGGTCCAGCAAAGTCTACCAAGGTCCAGCAAAGTCTACCAAGGTATAGCAAATTCTACCAAGGTATAGCAAAGTCTACCAAGGTCCAGCAAAGTCTACCAAGATCCACCAAAGTCTACCAAGGTATAGCAAAGTCTACCAAGGTCCAGCAAAGTCTATCAAGGTATAGCAAAGTCTACCAAGGTCCAGCAAAGTCTACCAAGGTATAGCAAAGTCTACCACGGTCCAGCAAAGTCTACCAAGGTCCAGCAAAGTCTACCAAGGTATAGCAAAGTCTACCAAGGTCCAGCAAAGTCTACCAAGGTATAGCAAAGTCTACCACGGTCCAGCAAAGTCTACCAAGGTCCAGCAAAGTCTACCAAGGTATAGCAAAGTCTACCAAGGTCCAGCAAAGTCTACCAAGGTATAGCAAAGTCTACCAAGGTCCAGCAAAGTCTACCAAGGTATAGCAAAGTCTACCAAGGTCCAGCAAAGTGTACCAAGGTATAGCAAAGTCTACCAAGGTAAAGCAAAGTCTACCAAGGTCCATCAAAGTGTACCAAGGTATAGCAAAGTCTTCCAAGGTCCAGCAAAGTCTACCAAGGTATAGCAAAGTCTACCAAGGTATAGCAAAGTCTACAAAGGTATAGCAAAGTCTACCAAGGTATAGCAAAGTCTACCAAGGTCCAGCAAAGTCTACCAAGGTCCAGCAAAGTCTACCAAGGTATAGCAAAGTCTACCAAGGTCCAGCAAAGTCTACCAAGGTATAGCAAAATCTACCAAGGTATAGCAAAGTCTAGCAAGGTCCTGCAAAGTCTACCAAGTTCCAGCAAAGTCTACCAAGGTCCAGCAAAGTCTACCAAGGTATAGCAAAGTCTACCAAGGTATAGCAAAGTCTACCAAGGTATAGCAAAGTCTACCAAGGTATAGCAAAGTCTACCAAGGTATAGCAAAGTCTACCAAGGTCCAGCAAAGTCTACCAAGATATAGCAAAGTCTACCAAGGTCCAGCAAAGTCTACCAAGGTATAGCAAATCTACCAAGGTATAGCAAAGTCTACTAACGTCCAGCAAAGTCTACCAATGTCCAGCAAAGTCTACCAAGGTATAGCAAAGTCTACCAAGGTATAGCAAAGTCTACCAAGGTCCAGCAAAGTCTACCAAGGTCCAGCAAAGTCTACCAAGGTCCAGCAAGGTCTACCAAGGTATAGCAAAGTCTAGCAAGGTAAAGCAAAGTCTACCAAGGTCCAGCAAAGTCTACCAAGGTCCAGCAAAGTCTACCAAGGTCCAGCAAAGTCTACCAAGGTATAGCAAAGTCTACCAAGGTCCAGCAAAGTCTACCAAGGTCCAGCAAAGTCTACCAAGGTCCAGCAAAGTCTACCAAGGTATAGCAAAGTCTACCAAGGTCCAGCAAAGTCTAACAAGGTATAGCAAAGTGTACTAAGGTCCAGCAAAGTCTACCAAGGTATAGCAAAGTCTACCAAGGTGTAGCAAAGTCTATCAAGGTATAGCAAAGTCTACCAAGGTATAGCAAAGTCTACCAAGGTATAGCAAAGTCTACCAAGGTCCAGCAAAGTCTACCAAGGTCCAGCAAAGTCTACCAAGGTATAGCAAATCTACCAAGGTATAGCAAAGTCTACTAAGGTCCAGCAAAGTCTACCAAGGTCCAGCAAAGTCTACCAAGGTATAGCAAAGTCTACCAAGGTATAGCAAAGTCTACCAAGGTCCAGCAAAGTCTACCAAGATCCACCAAAGTCTACCAAGGTATAGCAAAGTCTACCAAGGTCCAGCAAAGTCTACCAAGGTATAGCAAAGTCTACCAAGGTCCAGCAAAGTCTACCAAGGTATAGCAATGTCTACCAAGGTCCAGCAAAGTCTACCAAGGTCCAGCAAAGTCTACCAAGGTATAGCAAAGTCTACCAAGGTCCAGCAAAGTCTACCAAGGTATAGCAAAGTCTACCAAGGTCCAGCAAAGTCTACCAAGGTCCAGCAAAGTCTACCAAGGTATAGCAAAGTCTACCAAGGTCCAGCAAAGTCTACCAAGGTATTGTGAAGTCTACCAAGGTATAGCAAAGTCTCCCAAGGTCAAGCAAAGTCTACCAAGGTATAGCAAAGTCTACCAAGGTCCAGCAAGGTCTACCAAGGTATTGCAAAGTCTACCAAGGTATAGCAAAGTCTACCAAGGTATAGAAAAGTCTACCAAGGTCCAGCAACGTCTACCAAAGTATAGCAAAGTGTACCAAGGTATAGCAAAGTCTACCAAGGTCCAGCAAAGTCTACCAAGGTATAGCAAAGTCTACCAAGGTATAGCAAAGTCTACCAAGATATAGCAAAGTCTACCAAGGTATAGCAAAGTCTACCAAGGTATAGCAAAGTCTTTCAAGGTCCAGCAAAGTCTACCAAGGTATAGCAAAGTCTCCCAAGGTATAGCAAAGTCTACCAAGTTATAGCAAAGTCTACCAAGGTCCAGCAAGGTCTACCAAGGTATTGTAAAGTCTACCAAGGTATAGCAAAGTCTACCAAGGTAAAGCAAAGTCTACCAAGGTCCAGCAAAGTCTACCAAGGTATAGCAAAGTCTACAAAGGTCCAGCAAAGTCTACCAAGGTCCAGGAAAGTCTACCAAGGTCCAGGAAAGTCTACCAAGGTCCAGCAAAGTCTACCAAGGTATAGCAAAGTCTAACAAGGTATAGCAAAGTCTACCAAGGTCCAGCAAAGTCTACCAAGGTATAGCAAAGTCTACCAAGGTATAGCAAAGTCTACCAAGGTATAGCAAAGTCTACCAAGGTCAAGCAAAGTCTACCAAGGTCCAGCAAAGTCTACCAAGGTCCAGCAAAGTCTACCAAGGTATAGCAAAGTCTACCAAGGTATAGCAAAGTCTACCAAGGTCTAGCAAAGTCTACTAAGGTATAGCAAAATCTACCAAGGTATAGCAAAGTCTTCCAAGGTCCAGCAAAGTCTACCAAGGTCCAGCAAAGTCTACCAAGGTATAGCAAATTCTACCAAGGTATAGCAAAGTCTACCAAGGTCCAGCAAAGTCTACCAAGATCCACCAAAGTCTACCAAGGTATAGCAAAGTCTACCAAGGTCCAGCAAAGTCTATCAAGGTATAGCAAAGTCTACCAAGGTCCAGCAAAGTCTACCAAGGTATAGCAAAGTCTACCACGGTCCAGCAAAGTCTACCAAGGTCCAGCAAAGTCTACCAAGGTATAGCAAAGTCTACCAAGGTCCAGCAAAGTCTACCAAGGTATAGCAAAGTCTACCACGGTCCAGCAAAGTCTACCAAGGTCCAGCAAAGTCTACCAAGGTATAGCAAAGTCTACCAAGGTCCAGCAAAGTCTACCAAGGTATAGCAAAGTCTACCAAGGTCCAGCAAAGTCTACCAAGGTATAGCAAAGTCTACCAAGGTCCAGCAAAGTGTACCAAGGTATAGCAAAGTCTACCAAGGTAAAGCAAAGTCTACCAAGGTCCAGCAAAGTGTACCAAGGTATAGCAAAGTCTTCCAAGGTCCAGCAAAGTCTACCAAGGTATAGCAAAGTCTACCAAGGTATAGCAAAGTCTACAAAGGTATAGCAAAGTCTACCAAGGTCCAGCAAAGTCTACCAAGGTCCAGCAAAGTCTACCAAGGTATAGCAAAGTCTACCAAGGTCCAGCAAAGTCTACCAAGGTATTGTGAAGTCTACCAAGGTATAGCAAAGTCTCCCAAGGTCAAGCAAAGTCTACCAAGGTATAGCAAAGTCTACCAAGGTCCAGCAAGGTCTACCAAGGTATTGCAAAGTCTACCAAGGTATAGCAAAGTCTACCAAGGTATAGAAAAGTCTACCAAGGTCCAGCAACGTCTACCAAAGTATAGCAAAGTGTACCAAGGTATAGCAAAGTCTACCAAGGTCCAGCAAAGTCTACCAAGGTATAGCAAAGTCTACCAAGGTATAGCAAAGTCTACCAAGATATAGCAAAGTCTACCAAGGTATAGCAAAGTCTACCAAGGTATAGCAAAGTCTTTCAAGGTCCAGCAAAGTCTACCAAGGTATAGCAAAGTCTCCCAAGGTATAGCAAAGTCTACCAAGTTATAGCAAAGTCTACCAAGGTCCAGCAAGGTCTACCAAGGTATTGTAAAGTCTACCAAGGTATAGCAAAGTCTACCAAGGTAAAGCAAAGTCTACCAAGGTCCAGCAAAGTCTACCAAGGTATAGCAAAGTCTACAAAGGTCCAGCAAAGTCTACCAAGGTCCAGGAAAGTCTACCAAGGTCCAGGAAAGTCTACCAAGGTCCAGCAAAGTCTACCAAGGTATAGCAAAGTCTAACAAGGTATAGCAAAGTCTACCAAGGTCCAGCAAAGTCTACCAAGGTATAGCAAAGTCTACCAAGGTATAGCAAAGTCTACCAAGGTATAGCAAAGTCTACCAAGGTCAAGCAAAGTCTACCAAGGTCCAGCAAAGTCTACCAAGGTCCAGCAAAGTCTACCAAGGTATAGCAAAGTCTACCAAGGTATAGCAAAGTCTACCAAGGTCTAGCAAAGTCTACTAAGGTATAGCAAAATCTACCAAGGTATAGCAAAGTCTTCCAAGGTCCAGCAAAGTCTACCAAGGTCCAGCAAAGTCTACCAAGGTATAGCAAATTCTACCAAGGTATAGCAAAGTCTACCAAGGTCCAGCAAAGTCTACCAAGATCCACCAAAGTCTACCAAGGTATAGCAAAGTCTACCAAGGTCCAGCAAAGTCTATCAAGGTATAGCAAAGTCTACCAAGGTCCAGCAAAGTCTACCAAGGTATAGCAAAGTCTACCACGGTCCAGCAAAGTCTACCAAGGTCCAGCAAAGTCTACCAAGGTATAGCAAAGTCTACCAAGGTCCAGCAAAGTCTACCAAGGTATAGCAAAGTCTACCACGGTCCAGCAAAGTCTACCAAGGTCCAGCAAAGTCTACCAAGGTATAGCAAAGTCTACCAAGGTCCAGCAAAGTCTACCAAGGTATAGCAAAGTCTACCAAGGTCCAGCAAAGTCTACCAAGGTATAGCAAAGTCTACCAAGGTCCAGCAAAGTGTACCAAGGTATAGCAAAGTCTACCAAGGTAAAGCAAAGTCTACCAAGGTCCAGCAAAGTGTACCAAGGTATAGCAAAGTCTTCCAAGGTCCAGCAAAGTCTACCAAGGTATAGCAAAGTCTACCAAGGTATAGCAAAGTCTACAAAGGTATAGCAAAGTCTACCAAGGTATAGCAAAGTCTACCAAGGTCCAGCAAAGTCTACCAAGGTCCAGCAAAGTCTACCAAGGTATAGCAAAGTCTACCAAGGTCCAGCAAAGTCTACCAAGGTATAGCAAAATCTACCAAGGTATAGCAAAGTCTAGCAAGGTCCTGCAAAGTCTACCAAGTTCCAGCAAAGTCTACCAAGGTCCAGCAAAGTCTACCAAGGTATAGCAAAGTCTACCAAGGTATAGCAAAGTCTACCAAGGTATAGCAAAGTCTACCAAGGTATAGCAAAGTCTACCAAGGTCCAGCAAAGTCTACCAAGATATAGCAAAGTCTACCAAGGTCCAGCAAAGTCTACCAAGGTATAGCAAATCTACCAAGGTATAGCAAAGTCTACTAACGTCCAGCAAAGTCTACCAATGTCCAGCAAAGTCTACCAAGGTATAGCAAAGTCTACCAAGGTATAGCAAAGTCTACCAAGGTCCAGCAAAGTCTACCAAGGTCCAGCAAAGTCTACCAAGGTCCAGCAAGGTCTACCAAGGTATAGCAAAGTCTAGCAAGGTAAAGCAAAGTCTACCAAGGTCCAGCAAAGTCTACCAAGGTCCAGCAAAGTCTACCAAGGTCCAGCAAAGTCTACCAAGGTATAGCAAAGTCTACCAAGGTCCAGCAAAGTCTACCAAGGTCCAGCAAAGTCTACCAAGGTCCAGCAAAGTCTACCAAGGTATAGCAAAGTCTACCAAGGTCCAGCAAAGTCTAACAAGGTATAGCAAAGTGTACTAAGGTCCAGCAAAGTCTACCAAGGTATAGCAAAGTCTACCAAGGTGTAGCAAAGTCTATCAAGGTATAGCAAAGTCTACCAAGGTATAGCAAAGTCTACCAAGGTATAGCAAAGTCTACCAAGGTCCAGCAAAGTCTACCAAGGTCCAGCAAAGTCTACCAAGGTATAGCAAATCTACCAAGGTATAGCAAAGTCTACTAAGGTCCAGCAAAGTCTACCAAGGTCCAGCAAAGTCTACCAAGGTATAGCAAAGTCTACCAAGGTATAGCAAAGTCTACCAAGGTCCAGCAAAGTCTACCAAGATCCACCAAAGTCTACCAAGGTATAGCAAAGTCTACCAAGGTCCAGCAAAGTCTACCAAGGTATAGCAAAGTCTACCAAGGTCCAGCAAAGTCTACCAAGGTATAGCAATGTCTACCAAGGTCCAGCAAAGTCTACCAAGGTCCAGCAAAGTCTACCAAGGTATAGCAAAGTCTACCAAGGTCCAGCAAAGTCTACCAAGGTATAGCAAAGTCTACCAAGGTCCAGCAAAGTCTACCAAGGTCCAGCAAAGTCTACCAAGGTATAGCAAAGTCTACCAAGGTCCAGCAAAGTCTACCAAGGTATTGTGAAGTCTACCAAGGTATAGCAAAGTCTCCCAAGGTCAAGCAAAGTCTACCAAGGTATAGCAAAGTCTACCAAGGTCCAGCAAGGTCTACCAAGGTATTGCAAAGTCTACCAAGGTATAGCAAAGTCTACCAAGGTATAGAAAAGTCTACCAAGGTCCAGCAACGTCTACCAAAGTATAGCAAAGTGTACCAAGGTATAGCAAAGTCTACCAAGGTCCAGCAAAGTCTACCAAGGTATAGCAAAGTCTACCAAGGTATAGCAAAGTCTACCAAGATATAGCAAAGTCTACCAAGGTATAGCAAAGTCTACCAAGGTATAGCAAAGTCTTTCAAGGTCCAGCAAAGTCTACCAAGGTATAGCAAAGTCTCCCAAGGTATAGCAAAGTCTACCAAGTTATAGCAAAGTCTACCAAGGTCCAGCAAGGTCTACCAAGGTATTGTAAAGTCTACCAAGGTATAGCAAAGTCTACCAAGGTAAAGCAAAGTCTACCAAGGTCCAGCAAAGTCTACCAAGGTATAGCAAAGTCTACAAAGGTCCAGCAAAGTCTACCAAGGTCCAGGAAAGTCTACCAAGGTCCAGGAAAGTCTACCAAGGTCCAGCAAAGTCTACCAAGGTATAGCAAAGTCTAACAAGGTATAGCAAAGTCTACCAAGGTCCAGCAAAGTCTACCAAGGTATAGCAAAGTCTACCAAGGTATAGCAAAGTCTACCAAGGTATAGCAAAGTCTACCAAGGTCAAGCAAAGTCTACCAAGGTCCAGCAAAGTCTACCAAGGTCCAGCAAAGTCTACCAAGGTATAGCAAAGTCTACCAAGGTATAGCAAAGTCTACCAAGGTCTAGCAAAGTCTACTAAGGTATAGCAAAATCTACCAAGGTATAGCAAAGTCTTCCAAGGTCCAGCAAAGTCTACCAAGGTCCAGCAAAGTCTACCAAGGTATAGCAAATTCTACCAAGGTATAGCAAAGTCTACCAAGGTCCAGCAAAGTCTACCAAGATCCACCAAAGTCTACCAAGGTATAGCAAAGTCTACCAAGGTCCAGCAAAGTCTATCAAGGTATAGCAAAGTCTACCAAGGTCCAGCAAAGTCTACCAAGGTATAGCAAAGTCTACCACGGTCCAGCAAAGTCTACCAAGGTCCAGCAAAGTCTACCAAGGTATAGCAAAGTCTACCAAGGTCCAGCAAAGTCTACCAAGGTATAGCAAAGTCTACCACGGTCCAGCAAAGTCTACCAAGGTCCAGCAAAGTCTACCAAGGTATAGCAAAGTCTACCAAGGTCCAGCAAAGTCTACCAAGGTATAGCAAAGTCTACCAAGGTCCAGCAAAGTCTACCAAGGTATAGCAAAGTCTACCAAGGTCCAGCAAAGTGTACCAAGGTATAGCAAAGTCTACCAAGGTAAAGCAAAGTCTACCAAGGTCCAGCAAAGTGTACCAAGGTATAGCAAAGTCTTCCAAGGTCCAGCAAAGTCTACCAAGGTATAGCAAAGTCTACCAAGGTATAGCAAAGTCTACAAAGGTATAGCAAAGTCTACCAAGGTATAGCAAAGTCTACCAAGGTATAGCAAAGTCTTCCCAGGTCCAGCAAAGTCTACCAAGGTATAGCAAAGTGTACCAAGGTATGGCAAAGTCTACCAAGGTCCAGCAAAGTCTACCAAGGTATAGCGAAGTCCACCAAAGTCCAGCAAAGTCTACCAAGGTAAAGCAAAGTCTACCAAGGTCCAGCAAAGTCTACCAAGGTATAGCAAAGTCTACAAAGGTCCAGCAAAGTCTACCAAGGTCCAGGAAAGTCTACCAAGGTCCAGGAAAGTCTACCAAGGTCCAGCAAAGTCTACCAAGGTATAGCAAAGTCTAACAAGGTATAGCAAAGTCTACCAAGGTCCAGCAAAGTCTACCAAGGTATAGCAAAGTCTACCAAGGTATAGCAAAGTCTACCAAGGTATAGCAAAGTCTACCAAGGTCAAGCAAAGTCTACCAAGGTCCAGCAAAGTCTACCAAGGTCCAGCAAAGTCTACCAAGGTATAGCAAAGTCTACCAAGGTATAGCAAAGTCTACCAAGGTCTAGCAAAGTCTACTAAGGTATAGCAAAATCTACCAAGGTATAGCAAAGTCTTCCAAGGTCCAGCAAAGTCTACCAAGGTCCAGCAAAGTCTACCAAGGTATAGCAAATTCTACCAAGGTATAGCAAAGTCTACCAAGGTCCAGCAAAGTCTACCAAGATCCACCAAAGTCTACCAAGGTATAGCAAAGTCTACCAAGGTCCAGCAAAGTCTATCAAGGTATAGCAAAGTCTACCAAGGTCCAGCAAAGTCTACCAAGGTATAGCAAAGTCTACCACGGTCCAGCAAAGTCTACCAAGGTCCAGCAAAGTCTACCAAGGTATAGCAAAGTCTACCAAGGTCCAGCAAAGTCTACCAAGGTATAGCAAAGTCTACCACGGTCCAGCAAAGTCTACCAAGGTCCAGCAAAGTCTACCAAGGTATAGCAAAGTCTACCAAGGTCCAGCAAAGTCTACCAAGGTATAGCAAAGTCTACCAAGGTCCAGCAAAGTCTACCAAGGTATAGCAAAGTCTACCAAGGTCCAGCAAAGTGTACCAAGGTATAGCAAAGTCTACCAAGGTAAAGCAAAGTCTACCAAGGTCCAGCAAAGTGTACCAAGGTATAGCAAAGTCTTCCAAGGTCCAGCAAAGTCTACCAAGGTATAGCAAAGTCTACCAAGGTATAGCAAAGTCTACAAAGGTATAGCAAAGTCTACCAAGGTATAGCAAAGTCTACCAAGGTATAGCAAAGTCTTCCCAGGTCCAGCAAAGTCTACCAAGGTATAGCAAAGTGTACCAAGGTATGGCAAAGTCTACCAAGGTCCAGCAAAGTCTACCAAGGTATAGCGAAGTCCACCAAAGTCCAGCAAAGTCTACCAAGGTCAAGAAAAGTCTACCAAGGTCCAGCAAATTATAGCAAGGTCCAGCAAAGTCTACCAAGGTATAGCAAAGTCTACCAAGGTCCAGCAAAGTGTACCAAGGTATAGCAAAGTCTACCAAGGTCCAGCAAAGTCTACCAAGGTCCAGCAAAGTCTACCAAGGTATAGCAAAGTCTACTAAGGTATAGCAAAGTCTATCAAGGTCCAGCAAAGTTTACCAAGGTATAGCAAAGTCTACCAAGGTATAGCAAAGTCTACCAAGGTCCAGCAAAGTCTACCAAGGTATAGCAAAGTTTACCAATGTATAGCAAAGTCTAACAAGGTATAGCAAAGTCTACCAAGGAATAGCAATGTCTACCAAGGTCCAGTAAAGTCTACCAAGGCATAGCAAAGTCTACCAAGGTATAGCAAAGTCTACCAAGGTATAACAAAGTCTACCAAGGTCCAGCAAAGTGTACCAAGGTATAGCAAAGTCTTCCAAGGTCCAGCAAAGTCTACCAAGGTATAGCAAAGTCTACCAAGGTATAGCAAAGTCTACAAAGGTATAGCAAAGTCTACCAAGGTATAGCAAAGTCTACCAAGGTATAGCAAAGTCTTCCCAGGTCCAGCAAAGTCTAACAAGGTATAGCAAAGTCTACCAAGGTATAGCAAAGTGTACCAAGTTATATCAAAGTCTACCAAGGTCCAGCAAAGTCTACCAAGGTATAGCAAACTCCACCAAGGTATAGCAAAGTCTACCAAGGTCCAGCAAAGTCTACCAAGGTATAGCAAAGTCTACCAAGGTCTAGCAAAGTCTACCAAGGTATAGCAAAGTCTACCAAGGTATAGCAAAGTCTACCAAGGTATAGCAAAGTCTCCCAAGGTATAGCAAAGTCTACCAAGTTAAAGCAAAGTCTACCAAGGTATAGCAAAGTCTACCCAGGTCCAGCAAAGTCTACCAAGGTCCAGTAAAGTCTACCAAGGTCCAGCAAAGTCTACCAAGGTATAGCAAAGTCTACCAAGGTATAGCAAAGTCTACCAAGGTCCAGCAAAGTCTACCAAGGTATAGCAAAGTCTACCAAGGTATAGCAAAGTCTACCAAGGTATAGCAAAGTCTACCAAGGTATAGCAAAGTCTACCAAGGTCCAGCAAAGTCTACCAAGGTCCAGCAAAGTCTACCAAGGTATAGCAAAGTCTACCAAGGTCCAGCAAAGTCTACCAAGGTATAGCAAAGTCTACCAAGGTATAGCAAAGTCTACCAAGGTATAGCAAAGTCTACCAAGGTATAGCAAAGTCTACCAAGGTCCAGCAAAGTGTACCAAGGTATAGCAAAGTCTACCAAGGTATAACAAAGTCTACCAAGGTCCAGCAAAGTGTACCAAGGTATAGCAAAGTCTTCCAAGGTCCAGCAAAGTCTACCAAGGTATAGCAAAGGCTACCAAGGTATAGCAAAGTCTACAAAGGTATAGCAAAGTCTACCAAGGTATAGCAAAGTCTATCAAGGTATAGCAAAGTCTTCCCAGGTCCAGCAAAGTCTACCAAGGTATAGCAAAGTCTACCAAGGTATAGCAAAGTGTTCCAAGTTATATCAAAGTCTACCAAGGTAAAGCAAAGTCTACCAAGGTATAGCAAAATCTACCAAGGTATAGCGAAGTCTACCAAGGTATAGCAAAGTCTACCAAGGTCCAGCAAAGTCTACCAAGATCCACCAAAGTCTACCAAGGTATAGCAAAGTCTACCAAGGTCCAGCAAAGTCTATCAAGGTATAGCAAAGTCTACCAAGGTCCAGCAAAGTCTACCAAGGTATAGCAAAGTCTACCACGGTCCAGCAAAGTCTACCAAGGTCCAGCAAAGTCTACCAAGGTATAGCAAAGTCTACCAAGGTCCAGCAAAGTCTACCAAGGTATAGCAAATTCTACCACGGTCCAGCAAAGTTTACCAAGGTCCAGCAAAGTCTACCAAGGTATAGCAAAGTCTACCAAGGTCCAGCAAAGTCTACCAAGGTATAGCAAAGTCTACCAAGGTCCAGCAAAGTCTACCAAGGTATAGCAAAGTCTACCAAGGTCCAGCAAAGTGTACCAAGGTATAGCAAAGTCTACCAAGGTAAAGCAAAGTCTACCAAGGTCCAGCAAAGTGTACCAAGGTATAGCAAAGTCTTCCAAGGTCCAGCAAAGTCTACCAAGGTATAGCAAAGTCTACCAAGGTATAGCAAAGTCTACAAAGGTATAGCAAAGTCTACCAAGGTATAGCAAAGTCTACCAAGGTATAGCAAAGTCTTCCCAGGTCCAGCAAAGTCTACCAAGGTATAGCAAAGTGTACCAAGGTATGGCAAAGTCTACCAAGGTCCAGCAAAGTCTACCAAGGTATAGCGAAGTCTACCAAAGTCCAGCAAAGTCTACCAAGGTCAAGAAAAGTCTACCAAGGTCCAGCAAATTATAGCAAGGTCCAGCAAAGTCTACCAAGGTATAGCAAAGTCTACCAAGGTCCAGCAAAGTGTACCAAGGTATAGCAAAGTCTACCAAGGTCCAGCAAAGTCTACCAAGGTCCAGCAAAGTCTACCAAGGTATAGCAAAGTCTACTAAGGTATAGCAAAGTCTATCAAGGTCCAGCAAAGTTTACCAAGGTATAGCAAAGTCTACCAAGGTATAGCAAAGTCTACCAAGGTCCAGCAAAGTCTACCAAGGTATAGCAAAGTTTACCAATGTATAGCAAAGTCTAACAAGGTATAGCAAAGTCTACCAAGGAATAGCAATGTCTACCAAGGTTCAGTAAAGTCTACCAAGGCATAGCAAAGTCTACCAAGGTATAGCAAAGTCTACCAAGGTCCAGCAAAGTGTACCAAGGTATAGCAAAGTCTACCAAGGTAAAGCAAAGTCTACCAAGGTCCAGCAAAGTGTACCAAGGTATAGCAAAGTCTTCCAAGGTCCAGCAAAGTCTACCAAGGTATAGCAAAGTCTACCAAGGTATAGCAAAGTCTACAAAGGTATAGCAAAGTCTACCAAGGTATAGCAAAGTCTACCAAGGTATAGCAAAGTCTTCCCAGGTCCAGCAAAGTCTACCAAGGTATAGCAAAGTCTACCAAGGTATAGCAAAGTGTACCAAGTTATATCAAAGTCTAGCAAGGTCCAGCAAAGTCTACCAAGGTATAGCAAACTCCACCAAGGTATAGCAAAGTCTACCAAGGTATAGCAAAGACTACCAAGGTCCAGCAAAGTCTACCAAGGTATAGCAAAGTCTACCAAGGTATAGCAAAGTCTACTAAGGTATAGCAAAGTCTATCAAGGTCCAGCAAAGTCTACCAAGGTATAGCAAAGTCTACCAAGGTATAGCAAAGTCTCCCAAGGTATAGCAAAGTCTACCAAGTTAAAGCAAAGTCTACCAAGGTATAGCAAAGTCTACCAAGGTCCAGCAAAGTCTACCAAGGTCCAGTAAAGTCTACCAAGGTCCAGCAAAGTCTACCAAGGTATAGCAAAGTCTAACAAGGTCCAGCAAAGTCTACCAAGGTATAGCAAAGTCTACCAAGGTATAGCAAAGTCTACCAAGGTATAGCAAAGTCTACCAAGGTCCAGCAAAGTCTACCAAGGTCCAGCAAAGTCTACCAAGGTATAGCAAAGTCTACCAAGGTCCAGCAAAGTCTACCAAGGTATAGCAAAGTCTACCAAGGTATAGCAAAGTCTACCAAGGTATAGCAAAGTCTACCAAGGTATAGCAAAGTCTACCAAGGTCCAGCAAAGTGTACCAAGGTATAGCAAAGTCTACCAAGGTATAACAAAGTCTACCAAGGTCCAGCAAAGTGTACCAAGGTATAGCAAAGTCTTCCAAGGTCCAGCAAAGTCTACCAAGGTATAGCAAAGGCTACCAAGGTATAGCAAAGTCTACAAAGGTATAGCAAAGTCTACCAAGGTATAGCAAAGTCTATCAAGGTATAGCAAAGTCTTCCCAGGTCCAGCAAAGTCTACCAAGGTATAGCAAAGTCTACCAAGGTCCAGCAAAGTCTACCAAGGTATAGCAAAGTCTACCAAGGTATAGCAAAGTGTTCCAAGTTATATCAAAGTCTACCAAGGTAAAGCAAAGTCTACCAAGGTATAGCAAAATCTACCAAGGTATAGCGAAGTCTACCAAGGTATAGCAAAGTCTACCAAGGTCCAGCAAAGTCTACCAAGATCCACCAAAGTCTACCAAGGTATAGCAAAGTCTACCAAGGTCCAGCAAAGTCTATCAAGGTATAGCAAAGTCTACCAAGGTCCAGCAAAGTCTACCAAGGTATAGCAAAGTCTACCACGGTCCAGCAAAGTCTACCAAGGTCCAGCAAAGTCTACCAAGGTATAGCAAAGTCTACCAAGGTCCAGCAAAGTCTACCAAGGTATAGCAAATTCTACCACGGTCCAGCAAAGTTTACCAAGGTCCAGCAAAGTCTACCAAGGTATAGCAAAGTCTACCAAGGTCCAGCAAAGTCTACCAAGGTATAGCAAAGTCTACCAAGGTCCAGCAAAGTCTACCAAGGTATAGCAAAGTCTACCAAGGTCCAGCAAAGTGTACCAAGGTATAGCAAAGTCTACCAAGGTAAAGCAAAGTCTACCAAGGTCCAGCAAAGTGTACCAAGGTATAGCAAAGTCTTCCAAGGTCCAGCAAAGTCTACCAAGGTCCAGCAAAGTCTACCAAGGTCCAGCAAAGTCTACCAAGGTCCAGCAAAGTCTACCAAGGTATAGCAAAGTCTACCAAGGTCCAGCAAAGTCTACCAAGGTCCAGCAAAGTCTACCAAGGTCCAGCAAAGTCTACCAAGGTATAGCAAAGTCTACTAAGGTATAGCAAAGTCTATCAAGGTCCAGCAAAGTTTACCAAGGTATAGCAAAGTCTACCAAGGTATAGCAAAGTCTACCAAGGTCCAGCAAAGTCTACCAAGGTATAGCAAAGTTTACCAATGTATAGCAAAGTCTAACAAGGTATAGCAAAGTCTACCAAGGAATAGCAATGTCTACCAAGGTCCAGTAAAGTCTACCAAGGCATAGCAAAGTCTACCAAGGTATAGCAAAGTCTACCAAGGTCCAGCAAAGTGTACCAAGGTATAGCAAAGTCTACCAAGGTAAAGCAAAGTCTACCAAGGTCCAGCAAAGTGTACCAAGGTATAGCAAAGTCTTCCAAGGTCCAGCAAAGTCTACCAAGGTATAGCAAAGTCTACCAAGGTATAGCAAAGTCTACAAAGGTATAGCAAAGTCTACCAAGGTATAGCAAAGTCTACCAAGGTATAGCAAAGTCTTCCCAGGTCCAGCAAAGTCTACCAAGGTATAGCAAAGTCTACCAAGGTATAGCAAAGTGTACCAAGTTATATCAAAGTCTAGCAAGGTCCAGCAAAGTCTACCAAGGTATAGCAAACTCCACCAAGGTATAGCAAAGTCTACCAAGGTATAGCAAAGTCTACCAAGGTCCAGCAAAGTCTACCAAGGTATAGCAAAGTCTACCAAGGTATAGCAAAGTCTACTAAGGTATAGCAAAGTCTATCAAGGTCCAGCAAAGTCTACCAAGGTATAGCAAAGTCTACCAAGGTATAGCAAAGTCTCCCAAGGTATAGCAAAGTCTACCAAGTTAAAGCAAAGTCTACCAAGGTATAGCAAAGTCTACCAAGGTCCAGCAAAGTCTACCAAGGTCCAGTAAAGTCTACCAAGGTCCAGCAAAGTCTACCAAGGTATAGCAAAGTCTAACAAGGTCCAGCAAAGTCTACCAAGGTATAGCAAAGTCTACCAAGGTATAGCAAAGTCTACCAAGGTATAGCAAAGTCTACCAAGGTCCAGCAAAGTCTACCAAGGTCCAGCAAAGTCTACCAAGGTATAGCAAAGTCTACCAAGGTCCAGCAAAGTCTACCAAGGTATAGCAAAGTCTACCAAGGTATAGCAAAGTCTACCAAGGTATAGCAAAGTCTACCAAGGTATAGCAAAGTCTACCAAGGTCCAGCAAAGTGTACCAAGGTATAGCAAAGTCTACCAAGGTATAACAAAGTCTACCAAGGTCCAGCAAAGTGTACCAAGGTATAGCAAAGTCTTCCAAGGTCCAGCAAAGTCTACCAAGGTATAGCAAAGGCTACCAAGGTATAGCAAAGTCTACAAAGGTATAGCAAAGTCTACCAAGGTATAGCAAAGTCTATCAAGGTATAGCAAAGTCTTCCCAGGTCCAGCAAAGTCTACCAAGGTATAGCAAAGTCTACCAAGGTCCAGCAAAGTCTACCAAGGTATAGCAAAGTCTACCAAGGTATAGCAAAGTGTTCCAAGTTATATCAAAGTCTACCAAGGTAAAGCAAAGTCTACCAAGGTATAGCAAAATCTACCAAGGTATAGCGAAGTCTACCAAGGTATAGCAAAGTCTACCAAGGTCCAGCAAAGTCTACCAAGATCCACCAAAGTCTACCAAGGTATAGCAAAGTCTACCAAGGTCCAGCAAAGTCTATCAAGGTATAGCAAAGTCTACCAAGGTCCAGCAAAGTCTACCAAGGTATAGCAAAGTCTACCACGGTCCAGCAAAGTCTACCAAGGTCCAGCAAAGTCTACCAAGGTATAGCAAAGTCTACCAAGGTCCAGCAAAGTCTACCAAGGTATAGCAAATTCTACCACGGTCCAGCAAAGTTTACCAAGGTCCAGCAAAGTCTACCAAGGTATAGCAAAGTCTACCAAGGTCCAGCAAAGTCTACCAAGGTATAGCAAAGTCTACCAAGGTCCAGCAAAGTCTACCAAGGTATAGCAAAGTCTACCAAGGTCCAGCAAAGTGTACCAAGGTATAGCAAAGTCTACCAAGGTAAAGCAAAGTCTACCAAGGTCCAGCAAAGTGTACCAAGGTATAGCAAAGTCTTCCAAGGTCCAGCAAAGTCTACCAAGGTATAGCAAAGTCTACCAAGGTATAGCAAAGTCTACAAAGGTATAGCAAAGTCTACCAAGGTATAGCAAAGTCTACCAAGGTATAGCAAAGTCTTCCCAGGTCCAGCAAAGTCTACCAAGGTATAGCAAAGTGTACCAAGGTATGGCAAAGTCTACCAAGGTCCAGCAAAGTCTACCAAGGTATAGCGAAGTCTACCAAAGTCCAGCAAAGTCTACCAAGGTCAAGAAAAGTCTACCAAGGTCCAGCAAATTATAGCAAGGTCCAGCAAAGTCTACCAAGGTATAGCAAAGTCTACCAAGGTCCAGCAAAGTGTACCAAGGTATAGCAAAGTCTACCAAGGTCCAGCAAAGTCTACCAAGGTCCAGCAAAGTCTACCAAGGTATAGCAAAGTCTACTAAGGTATAGCAAAGTCTATCAAGGTCCAGCAAAGTTTACCAAGGTATAGCAAAGTCTACCAAGGTATAGCAAAGTCTACCAAGGTCCAGCAAAGTCTACCAAGGTATAGCAAAGTTTACCAATGTATAGCAAAGTCTAACAAGGTATAGCAAAGTCTACCAAGGAATAGCAATGTCTACCAAGGTCCAGTAAAGTCTACCAAGGCATAGCAAAGTCTACCAAGGTATAGCAAAGTCTACCAAGGTCCAGCAAAGTGTACCAAGGTATAGCAAAGTCTACCAAGGTAAAGCAATGTCTACCAAGGTCCAGCAAAGTGTACCAAGGTATAGCAAAGTCTTCCAAGGTCCAGCAAAGTCTACCAAGGTATAGCAAAGTCTACCAAGGTATAGCAAAGTCTACAAAGGTATAGCAAAGTCTACCAAGGTATAGCAAAGTCTACCAAGGTATAGCAAAGTCTTCCCAGGTCCAGCAAAGTCTACCAAGGTATAGCAAAGTCTACCAAGGTATAGCAAAGTGTACCAAGTTATATCAAAGTCTAGCAAGGTCCAGCAAAGTCTACCAAGGTATAGCAAACTCCACCAAGGTATAGCAAAGTCTACCAAGGTATAGCAAAGTCTACCAAGGTCCAGCAAAGTCTACCAAGGTATAGCAAAGTCTACCAAGGTATAGCAAAGTCTACTAAGGTATAGCAAAGTCTATCAAGGTCCAGCAAAGTCTACCAAGGTATAGCAAAGTCTACCAAGGTATAGCAAAGTCTCCCAAGGTATAGCAAAGTCTACCAAGTTAAAGCAAAGTCTACCAAGGTATAGCAAAGTCTACCAAGGTCCAGCAAAGTCTACCAAGGTCCAGTAAAGTCTACCAAGGTCCAGCAAAGTCTACCAAGGTATAGCAAAGTCTAACAAGGTCCAGCAAAGTCTACCAAGGTATAGCAAAGTCTACCAAGGTATAGCAAAGTCTACCAAGGTATAGCAAAGTCTACCAAGGTCCAGCAAAGTCTACCAAGGTCCAGCAAAGTCTACCAAGGTATAGCAAAGTCTACCAAGGTCCAGCAAAGTCTACCAAGGTATAGCAAAGTCTACCAAGGTATAGCAAAGTCTACCAAGGTATAGCAAAGTCTACCAAGGTATAGCAAAGTCTACCAAGGTCCAGCAAAGTGTACCAAGGTATAGCAAAGTCTACCAAGGTATAACAAAGTCTACCAAGGTCCAGCAAAGTGTACCAAGGTATAGCAAAGTCTTCCAAGGTCCAGCAAAGTCTACCAAGGTATAGCAAAGGCTACCAAGGTATAGCAAAGTCTACAAAGGTATAGCAAAGTCTACCAAGGTATAGCAAAGTCTATCAAGGTATAGCAAAGTCTTCCCAGGTCCAGCAAAGTCTACCAAGGTATAGCAAAGTCTACCAAGGTATAGCAAAGTGTTCCAAGTTATATCAAAGTCTACCAAGGTAAAGCAAAGTCTACCAAGGTATAGCAAAATCTACCAAGGTATAGCGAAGTCTACCAAGGTATAGCAAAGTCTACCGAGGTCCAGCAAAGTGTACCAAGGTATAGCAAAGTCTACCAAGGTCCAGCAAAGTCTACCAAGGTATAGCAAAGTCTACCAAGGTATAGCAAAGTCTACCAAGGTATAGCAAAGTCTACCAAGTTATAGCAAAGTCTACCAAGGTCCAGCAAAGTCTACCAAGGTATAGCAAAGTCTACCAAGGTATAGCAAAGTCTACCAAGGTATAGCAAAGTCTACCAAGGTCCAGCAAAGTCTACCAAGGTCCAGCAAAGTCTTCCAAGGTATAGCAAAGTCTACCAAGGTCCAGCAAAGTCTACCAAGGTATAGCAAAGTCTAGCAAGGTCCAGCAAAGTCTACCAAGGTCCAGCAAAGTCTACCAAGGTATAGCAAATTCTACCAAGGTATAGAAAAGTCTACCAAGGTCTAGCAAAGTCTACCAAGGTATAGCAAAGTCTACCAAGGTATAGCAAAGTCTACCAAGGTCCAGCAAAGTCTACCAAGATATTGCAAAGTCTACCAAGGTATAGCAAAGTCTACCAAGGTCCAGCAAAGTCTACCAAGGTCCAGCAAAGTCTACCAAGGTCCAGCAAAGTCTACCAAGGTCCAGCAAAGTCTTCCAAGGTACAGCAAAGTCTACCAAGGTATAGCAAAGTCTACCAAGGTCCAGCAAAGTCTACCAAGGTCCAGCAAAGTCTACCAAGGTCCAGCAACGTCTACCAACGTATAGCGAAGTCTACCAAGGTATAGCAAAGTCTACCAAGGTCCAGCAAAGTCTACCAAGGTCCAGCAAAGTCTACCAAGGTCCAGCAAAGTCTACCAAGGTCCAGCAAAGTCTAGCAAGGTATAGCAAAGTCTAACAAGGTATAGCAAAGTCTACCAAGGTCCAGCAAAGTCTACCAAGGTCCAGCAAGGTCTACCAAGGTATAGCAAAGTCCAGCAAGGTAAAGCAAAGTCTACCAAGGTATAGCAAAGTCTACCAAGGTCCAGCAAAGTCTACCAAGGTCCAGCAAAGTCTACCAAGGTATAGCAAAGTCTACCAAGGTCCAGCAAAGTCTACCAAGGTCCAGCAAAGTCTACCAAGGTCCAGCAAAGTCTACCAAGGTATAGCAAAGTCTACCAAGGTCCAGCAAAGTCTACCAAGGTATAGCAAAGTGTACTAAGGTCCAGCAAAGTCTACCAAGGTATAGCAAAGTCTACCAAGGTGTAGCAAAGTCTATTAAGGTATAGCAAAGTCTACCAAGGTATTGCAAAGTCTACCAAGGTATAGCAAAGTCTACCAAGGTCCAGCAAAGTCTACCAAGGTCCAGCAAAGTCTACCAAGGTATAGCAAATCTACCAAGGTATAGCAAAGTCTACTAAGGTCCAGCAAAGTCTACCAAGGTCCAGCAAAGTCTACCAAGGTATATCAAAGTCTACCAAGGTATAGCAAAGTCTACCAAGGTCCAGCAAAGTCTACCAAGATCCACCAAAGTCTATCAAGGTATAGCAAAGTCTACCAAGGTCCAGCAAAGTCTACCAAGGTGTAGCAAAGTCTACCAAGGTATAGCAAAGTCTACCAAGGTATAGCAAAGTCTACCAAGGTATAGCAAAGTCTACCAAGGTATAGCAAAGTCTACCAAGGTATAGCAAAGTCTACCAAGGTCCAGCAAAGTCTACCAACGTCCAGTAAAGTCTACCAAGGTCCAGCAAAGTCTACCAAGGTATAGCAAAGTCTACCAAGGTATAGCAAAGTCTACCAAGGTCCAGCAAAGTCTACCAAGGTATAGCAAAGTCTACCAAGTTATAGCAAAGTCTACCAAGGTATAGCAAAGTCTACCAAGGTCCAGCAAAGTCTACCAAGGTCCAGCAAAGTCTTCCAAGGTATAGCAAAGTCTACCAAGGTCCAGCAAAGTCTACCAAGGTAAAGCAAATTCTAGCAAGGTCCAGCAAAGTCTACCAAGGTATAGCAAAGTCTACCAAGGTATAGCAAAGTCTACCAAGGTATAGCAAAGTCTACCAAGGTCCAGCAAAGTCTACCAACGTCCAGTAAAGTCTACCAAGGTCCAGCAAAGTCTACCAAGGTATAGCAAATTCTACCAAGGTATAGCAAAGTCTACCAAGGTATAGCAAAGTCTACCAAGGTCTAGCAAAGTCTACCAAGGTATAGCAAAGTCTACCAAGGTATAGCAAAGTCTACCAAGGTCCAGCAAAGTCTACCAAGATATAGCAAAGTCTATCAAGGTATAGCAAAGTCTACCAAGGTCCAGCAAAGTCTACCAAGGTCCAGCAAAGTCTACCAAGGTCCAGCAAAGTCTACCAAGGTCCAGCAAAGTCTTCCAAGGTACAGCAAAGTCTACCAAGGTATAGCAAAGTCTACCAAGGTCCAGCAAAGTCTACCAAGGTCCAGCAAAGTCTACCAAGGTCCAGCAAAGTCTACCAACGTATAGCGAAGTCTACCAAGGTATAGCAAAGTCTACCAAGGTATAGCAAAGTCTACCAAGGTATAGCAAAGTCTACCAAGGTCCAGCAAAGTCTACCAAGGTAAAGCAAAGTCTACCAAGGTCCAGCAAAGTGTACCAAGGTATAGCAAAGTCTTCCAAGGTCCAGCAAAGTCTACCAAGGTATAGCAAAGTCTACCAAGGTATAGCAAAGTCTACAAAGGTATAGCAAAGTCTACCAAGGTATAGCAAAGTCTACCAAGGTATAGCAAAGTCTTCCCAGGTCCAGCAAAGTCTACCAAGGTATAGCAAAGTCTACCAAGGTATAGCAAAGTGTACCAAGTTATATCAAAGTCTAGCAAGGTCCAGCAAAGTCTACCAAGGTATAGCAAACTCCACCAAGGTATAGCAAAGTCTACCAAGGTATAGCAAAGTCTACCAAGGTCCAGCAAAGTCTACCAAGGTATAGCAAAGTCTACCAAGGTATAGCAAAGTCTACTAAGGTATAGCAAAGTCTATCAAGGTCCAGCAAAGTCTACCAAGATATTGCAAAGTCTACCAAGGTATAGCAAAGTCTACCAAGGTCCAGCAAAGTCTACCAAGGTCCAGCAAAGTCTACCAAGGTCCAGCAAAGTCTACCAAGGTCCAGCAAAGTCTTCCAAGGTACAGCAAAGTCTACCAAGGTATAGCAAAGTCTACCAAGGTCCAGCAAAGTCTACCAAGGTCCAGCAAAGTCTACCAAGGTCCAGCAAAGTCTACCAACGTATAGCGAAGTCTACCAAGGTATAGCAAAGTCTACCAAGGTCCAGCAAAGTCTACCAAGGTATAGCAAAGTCTACCAAGGTCCAGCAAAGTCTACCAAGGTCCAGCAAAGTCTAGCAAGGTATAGCAAAGTCTAACAAGGTATAGCAAAGTCTACCAAGGTCCAGCAAAGTCTACCAAGGTCCAGCAAGGTCTACCAAGGTATAGCAAAGTCCAGCAAGGTAAAGCAAAGTCTACCAAGGTATAGCAAAGTCTACCAAGGTCCAGCAAAGTCTACCAAGGTCCAGCAAAGTCTACCAAGGTATAGCAAAGTCTACCAAGGTCCAGCAAAGTCTACCAAGGTCCAGCAAAGTCTACCAAGGTCCAGCAAAGTCTACCAAGGTATAGCAAAGTCTACCAAGGTCCAGCAAAGTCTACCAAGGTATAGCAAAGTGTACTAAGGTCCAGCAAAGTCTACCAAGGTATAGCAAAGTCTACCAAGGTGTAGCAAAGTCTATTAAGGTATAGCAAAGTCTACCAAGGTATTGCAAAGTCTACCAAGGTATAGCAAAGTCTACCAAGGTCCAGCAAAGTCTACCAAGGTCCAGCAAAGTCTACCAAGGTATAGCAAATCTACCAAGGTATAGCAAAGTCTACTAAGGTCCAGCAAAGTCTACCAAGGTCCAGCAAAGTCTACCAAGGTATATCAAAGTCTACCAAGGTATAGCAAAGTCTACCAAGGTCCAGCAAAGTCTACCAAGATCCACCAAAGTCTATCAAGGTATAGCAAAGTCTACCAAGGTCCAGCAAAGTCTACCAAGGTGTAGCAAAGTCTACCAAGGTATAGCAAAGTCTACCAAGGTATAGCAAAGTCTACCAAGGTATAGCAAAGTCTACCAAGGTATAGCAAAGTCTACCAAGGTATAGCAAAGTCTACCAAGGTCCAGCAAAGTCTACCAACGTCCAGTAAAGTCTACCAAGGTCCAGCAAAGTCTACCAAGGTATAGCAAAGTCTACCAAGGTATAGCAAAGTCTACCAAGGTCCAGCAAAGTCTACCAAGGTATAGCAAAGTCTACCAAGTTATAGCAAAGTCTACCAAGGTATAGCAAAGTCTACCAAGGTCCAGCAAAGTCTACCAAGGTCCAGCAAAGTCTTCCAAGGTATAGCAAAGTCTACCAAGGTCCAGCAAAGTCTACCAAGGTAAAGCAAAGTCTAGCAAGGTCCAGCAAAGTCTACCAAGATCCAGTAAAGTCTACCAAGGTATAGCAAATTCTACCAAGGTATAGCAAAGTCTACCAAGGTATAGCAAAGTCTACCAAGGTCTAGCAAAGTCTACCAAGGTATAGCAAAGTCTACCAAGGTATAGCAAAGTCTACCAAGGTCCAGCAAAGTCTACCAAGATATAGCAAAGTCTACCAAGGTATAGCAAAGTCTACCAAGGTCCAGCAAAGTCTACCAAGGTCCAGCAAAGTCTACCAAGGTCCAGCAAAGTCTACCAAGGTCCAGCAAAGTCTTCCAAGGTACAGCAAAGTCTACCAAGGTATAGCAAAGTCTACCAAGGTCCAGCAAAGTCTACCAAGGTCCAGCAAAGTCTACCAAGGTCCAGCAAAGTCTACCAACGTATAGCGAAGTCTACCAAGGTATAGCAAAGTCTACCAAGGTATAGCAAAGTCTACCAAGGTATAGCAAAGTCTACCAAGGTCCAGCAAAGTCTACCAAGGTCCAGCAAAGTCTAGCAAGGTATAGCAAAGTCTACCAAGGTATAGCAAAGTCTACCAAGGTCCAGCAAAGTCTACCAAGGTCCAGCAAGGTCTACCAAGGTCCAGCAAAGTCTACCAAGGTATAGCAAAGTCTACCAAGGTCCAGCAAAGTCTACCAAGGTATAGCAAAGTGTACTAAGGTCCAGCAAAGTCTACCAAGGTATAGCAAAGTCTACCAAGGTGTAGCAAAGTCTATTAAGGAATAGCAAAGTCTACCAAGGTATAGCAAAGTCTACCAAGGTATAGCAAAGTCTACCAAGGTCCAGCAAAGTCTACCAAGGTCCAGCAAAGTCTACCAAGGTATAGCAAATCTACCAAGGTATAGCAAAGTCTACTAACGTCCAGCAAAGTCTACCAAGGTCCAGCAAAGTCTACCAAGGTATAGCAAAGTCTACCAAGGTATAGCAAAGTCTACCAAGGTCCAGCAAAGTCTACCAGAATCCACCAAAGTCTACCAAGGTATAGCAAAGTCTACCAAGGTCCAGCAAAGTCTACCAAGGTATAGAAAAGTCTACCAAGGTGTAGCAAAGTCTACCAAGGTCTAGCAAAGTCTACCAAGGTCCAGCAAAGTCTTCCAAGGTATAGCAAAGTCTACCAAGGTATAGCAAAGTCTACCAAGTTATAGCAAAGTCTACCAAGGTATAGCAAAGTCTACCAAGGTATAGCAAAGTCTACCAAGTTATAGCAAAGTCTACCAAGGTATAGCAAAGTCTACCAAGGTCCAGCAAAGTCTACCAAGGTCCAGTAAAGTCTACCAAGGTCCAGCAAAGTCTACCAAGGTATAGCAAAGTCTACCAAGGTATAGCAAAGTCTACCAAGGTCCAGCAAAGTCTACCAAGGTATAGCAAAGTCTACCAAGGTATAGCAAAGTCTACCAAGGTATAGCAAAGTCTACCAAGGTCCAGCAAAGTCTACCAAGGTCCAGCAAAGTCTTCCAAGGTCCAGCAAAGTCTACCAAGGTCCAGCAAAGTCTACCAAGGTATAGCAAAGTCTACCAAGGTCCAGCAAAGTCTACCAAGGTCCAGCAAAGTTTACCAAGGTATAGCAAATTCTACCAAGGTATAGCAAAGTCTACCAAGGTATAGCAAAGTCTACCAAGGTATAGCAAAGTCTACCAAGGTCCAGCAAAGTCTACCAAGATATAGCAAAGTCTACCAAGGTAAAGCAAAGTCTACCAAGGTCCAGCAAAGTCTACCAAGGTCCAGCAAAGTCTACCAAGGTCCAGCAAAGTCTACCAAGGTCCAGCAAAGTCTTCCAAGGTACAGCAAAGTCTACCAAGGTATAGCAAAGTCTACCAAGGTCCAGCAAAGTCTACCAAGATCCAGCAAAGTCTACCAAGGTCCAGCAAAGTCTACCAAGGTATAGCAAAGTCTACCAAGGTATAGCAAAGTCTACCAAGGTATAGCAAAGTCTACCAAGGTCCAGCAAAGTCTACCAAGGTCCAGCAAAGTCTAGCAAGGTATAGCAAAGTCTACCAAGGTATAGCAAAGTCTACCAAGGTCCAGCAAAGTCTACCAAGGTCCAGCAAGGTCTACCAAGGTATAGCAAAGTCTAGCAAGGTAAAGCAAAGTCTACCAAGGTATAGCAAAGTCTACCAAGGTCCAGAAAAGTCTACCAAGGTCCAGCAAAGTCTACCAAGGTCCAGCAAAGTCTACCAAGGTATAGCAAAGTCTACCAAGGTCCAGCAAAGTCTACCAAGGTCCAGCAAAGTCTACCAAGGTCCAGCAAAGTCTACCAAGGTATAGCAAAGTCTACCAAGGTCCAGCAAAGTCTACCAAGGTATAGCAAAGTGTACTAAGGTCCAGCAAAGTCTACCAAGGTATAGCAAAGTCTACCAAGGTGTAGCAAAGTCTATTAAGGAATAGCAAAGTCTACCAAGGTATAGCAAAGTCTACCAAGGTATAGCAAAGTCTACCAAGGTCCAGCAAAGTCTACCAAGGTCCAGCAAAGTCTACCAAGGTATAGCAAATCTACCAAGGTATAGCAAAGTCTACTAACGTCCAGCAAAGTCTACCAAGGTCCAGCAAAGTCTACCAAGGTATAGCAAAGTCTACCAAGGTATAGCAAAGTCTACCAAGGTCCAGCAAAGTCTACCAAGATCCACCAAAGTCTACCAAGGTATAGCAAAGTCTACCAAGGTCCAGCAAAGTCTACCAAGGTATAGCAAAGTCTACCAAGGTATAGCAAAGTCTACCAAGGTCCAGCAAAGTCTACCAAGGTCCAGCAAAGTCTAACAAGGTATAGCAAAGTCTACCAAGGTCCAGCAAAGTCTACCAAGGTCCAGCAAGGTCTACCAAGGTATAGCAAAGTCTAGCAAGGTAAAGCAAAGTCTACCAAGGTATAGCAAAGTCTACCAAGGTCCAGCAAAGTCTACCAAGGTCCAGCAAAGTCTACCAAGGTATATCAAAATCTATCAAGGTATAGCGAAGTCTACCAAGGTATAGCAAAGTCTACCAAGGTCCAGCAAAGTGTACCAAGGTATAGCAAAGTCTACCAAGGTCCAGCAAAGTCTACCAAGGTATAGCAAAGTCTACCAAGGTATAGCAAAGTCTACCAAGGTATAGCAAAGTCTACCAAGGTCCAGCAAAGTCTACCAAGGTCCAGCAAAGTCTACCAAGGTATAGCAAAGTCTACCAAGGCCAGCAAAGTCCACCAAGGTATAGCAAAGTCTACCAAGGTATAGCAAAGTCTACCAAGGTATAGCAAAGTCTACCAAGGTATAGCAAAGTCTACCAAGGTCCAGCAAAGTGTACCAAGGTATAGCAAAGTCTACCAAGGTCCAGCAAAGTCTACCAAGGTCCAGCAAAGTGTACCAAGGTATAGCAAAGTCTTCCAAGGTCCAGCAAAGTCTACCAAGGTATAGCAAAGGCTACCAAGGTATATCAAAGTCTACAAAGGTACAGCAAAGTCTACCAAGGTATAGCAAAGTCTACCAAGGTATAGCAAAGTCTTCCCAGGTCCAGCAAAGTCTACCAAGGTACAGCAAGGTCTACCAAGGTATAGCAAAGTGTTCCAAGTTATATCAAAGTCTACCAAGGTAAAGCAAAGTCTACCAAGGTATAGCAAAATCTATCAAGGTATAGCGAAGTCTACCAAGGTATAGCAAAGTCTACCAAGGTCCAGCAAAGTGTACCAAGGTATAGCAAAGTCTACCAAGGTCCAGCAAAGTCTACCAAGGTATAGCAAAGTCTACCAAGGTATAGCAAAGTCTACCAAGGTATAGCAAAGTCTACCAAGTTATAGCAAAGTCTACCAAGGTATAGCAAAGTCTACCAAGGTCCATCAAAGTCTACCAAGGTCCAGTAAAGTCTACCAAGGTCCAGCAAAGTCTACCAAGGTATAGCAAAGTCTACCAAGGTATAGCAAAGTCTACCAAGGTCCAGCAAAGTCTACCAAGGTATAGCAAAGTCTACCAAGGTATAGCAAAGTCTACCAAGGTATAGCAAAGTCTACCAAGGTATAGCAAAGTCTACCAAGGTCCAGCAAAGTCTACCAAGGTCCAGCAAAGTCTTCCAAGGTATAGCAAAGTCTACCAAGGTCCAGCAAAGTCTACCAAGGTATAGCAAAGTCTAGCAAGGTCCAGCAAAGTCTACCAAGGTCCAGCAAAGTCTACCAAGGTATAGCAAATTCTACCAAGGTATAGCAAAGTCTACCAAGGTCTAGCAAAGTCTACCAAGGTATAGCAAAGTCTACCAAGGTATAGCAAAGTCTACCAAGGTCCAGCAAAGTCTACCAAGATATAGCAAAGTCTACCAAGGTATAGCAAAGTCTACCAAGGTCCAGCAAAGTCTACCAAGGTCCAGCAAAGTCTACCAAGGTCCAGCAAAGTCTACCAAGGTCCAGCAAAGTCTTCCAAGGTACAGCAAAGTCCACCAAGGTATAGCAAAGTCTACCAAGGTCCAGCAAAGTCTACCAAGGTCCAGCAAAGTCTACCAAGGTCCAGCAAAGTCTACCAACGTATAGCGAAGTCTACCAAGGTATAGCAAAGTCTACCAAGGTCCAGCAAAGTCTACCAAGGTATAGCAAAGTCTACCAAGGTCCAGCAAAGTCTACCAAGGTCCAGCAAAGTCTAGCAAGGTATAGCAAAGTCTACCAAGGTATAGCAAAGTCTACCAAGGTCCAGCAAAGTCTACCAAGGTCCAGCAAGGTCTACCAAGGTATAGCAAAGTCTAGCAAGGTAAAGCAAAGTCTACCAAGGTATAGCAAAGTCTACCAAGGTCCAGCAAAGTCTACCAAGGTCCAGCAAAGTCTACCAAGGTATAGCAAAGTCTACCAAGGTCCAGCAAAGTCTACCAAGGTCCAGCAAAGTCTACCAAGGTCCAGCAAAGTCTACCAAGGTATAGCAAAGTCTACCAAGGTCCAGCAAAGTCTACCAAGGTATAGCAAAGTGTACTAAGGTCCAGCAAAGTCTACCAAGGTATAGCAAAGTCTACCAAGGTGTAGCAAAGTCTATTAAGGTATAGCAAAGTCTACCAAGGTATAGCAAAGTCTACCAAGGTATAGCAAAGTCTACCAAGGTCCAGCAAAGTCTACCAAGGTCCAGCAAAGTCTACCAAGGTATAGCAAATCTACCAAGGTATATCAAAGTCTACTAAGGTCCAGCAAAGTCTACCAAGGTCCAGCAAAGTCTACCAAGGTATAGCAAAGTCTACCAAGGTCCAGCAAAGTCTACCAAGATCCACCAAAGTCTATCAAGGTATAGCAAAGTCTACCAAGGTCCAGCAAAGTCTACCAAGGTGTAGCAAAGTCTACCAAGGTATAGCAAAGTCTACCAAGGTATAGCAAAGTCTACCAAGGTATAGCAAAGTCTACCAAGGTATAGCAAAGTCTACCAAGTTATAGCAAAGTCTACCAAGGTATAGCAAAGTCTACCAAGGTCCAGCAAAGTCTACCAAGGTCCAGTAAAGTCTACCAAGGTCCAGCAAAGTCTACCAAGGTATAGCAAAGTCTACCAAGGTATAGCAAAGTCTACCAAGGTCCAGCAAAGTCTACCAAGGTATAGCAAAGTCTACCAAGTTATAGCAAAGTCTACCAAGGTATAGCAAAGTCTACCAAGGTATAGCAAAGTCTACCAAGGTCCAGCAAAGTCTACCAAGGTCCAGCAAAGTCTTCCAAGGTATAGCAAAGTCTACCAAGGTCCAGCAAAGTCTACCAAGGTATAGCAAAGTCTAGCAAGGTCCAGCAAAGTCTACCAAGATCCAGTAAAGTCTACCAAGGTATAGCAAATTCTACCAAGGTATAGCAAAGTCTACCAAGGTATAGCAAAGTCTACCAAGGTCTAGCAAAGTCTACCAAGGTAAAGCAAAGTCTACCAAGGTATAGCAAAGTCTACCAAGGTCCAGCAAAGTCTACCAAGATATAGCAAAGTCTACCAAGGTATAGCAAAGTCTTCCAAGCTCCAGCAAAGTCTACCAAGGTCCAGCAAAGTCTACCAAGGTCCAGCAAAGTCTACCAAGGTCCAGCAAAGTCTTCCAAGGTACAGCAAAGTCTACCAAGGTATAGCAAAGTCTACCAAGGTCCAGCAAAGTCTACCAAGGTCCAGCAAAGTCTACCAAGGTCCAGCAAAGTCTACCAACGTATAGCGAAGTCTACCAAGTTATAGCAAAGTCTACCAAGGTATAGCAAAGTCTACCAAGGTATAGCAAAGTCTACCAAGGTCCAGCAAAGTCTACCAAGGTCCAGCAAAGTCTAGCAAGGTATAGCAAAGTCTACCAAGGTATAGCAAAGTCTACCAAGGTCCAGCAAAGTCTACCAAGGTCCATCAAGGTCTACCAAGGTATAGCAAAGTCTAGCAAGGTAAAGCAAAGTCTACCAAGGTATAGCAAAGTCTACCAAGGTCCAGCAAAGTCTACCAAGGTCCAGCAAAGTCTACCAAGATCCAGCAAAGTCTACCAAGGTATAGCAAAGTCTACCAAGGTCCAGCAAAGTCTACCAAGGTATAGCAAAGTGTACTAAGGTCCAGCAAAGTTTACCAAGGTATAGCAAAGTCTACCAAGGTGTAGCAAAGTCTATTAAGGAATAGCAAAGTCTACCAAGGTATAGCAAAGTCTACCAAGGTATAGCAAAGTCTACCAAGGTCCAGCAAAGTCCACCAAGGTCCAGCAAAGTCTACCAAGGTATAGCAAATCTACCAAGGTATAGCAAAGTCTACTAACGTCCAGCAAAGTCTACCAAGGTCCAGCAAAGTCTACCAAGGTATAGCAAAGTCTACCAAGGTATAGCAAAGTCTACCAAGGTCCAGCAAAGTCTACCAAGATCCACCAAAGTCTACCAAGGTATAGCAAAGTCTACCAAGGTCCAGCAAAGTCTACCAAGGCATAGAAAAGTCTACCAAGGTATAGCAAAGTCTACCAAGGTCCAGCAAAGTCTAACAAGGTCCAGCAAAGTCTTCCAAGGTATAGCAAAGTCTACCAAGGTATAGCAAAGTCTACCAAGTTATAGCAAAGTCTACCAAGGTATAGCAAAGTCTACCAAGGTATAGCAAAGTCTACCAAGTTATAGCAAAGTCTACCAAGGTATAGCAAAGTCTACCAAGGTCCAGCAAAGTCTACCAAGGTCCAGTAAAGTCTACCAAGGTCCAGCAAAGTCTACCAAGGTATAGCAAAGTCTACCAAGGTATAGCAAAGTCTACCAAGGTCCAGCAAAGTCTACCAAGGTATAGCAAAGTCTACCAAGGTATAGCAAATTCTACCAAGGTATAGCAAAGTCTACCAAGGTATAGCAAAGTCTACCAAGGTCCAGCAAAGTCTACCAAGGTCCAGCAAAATCTTCCAAGGTATAGCAAAGTCTACCATGGTCCAGCAAAGTCTACCAAGGTATAGCAAAGTCTACCAAGGTCCAGCAAAGTCTACCAAGGTATAGCAAATTCTACCAAGGTATAGCAAAGTCTACCAAGGTATAGCAAAGTCTACCAAGGTATAGCAAAGTCTACCAAGGTCCAGCAAAGTCTACCAAGATATAGCAAAGTCTACCAAGGTATAGCAAAGTCTACCAAGGTCCAGCAAAGTCTACCAAGGTCCAGCAAAGTCTTCCAAGGTCCAGCAAAGTCTACCAAGGTCCAGCAAAGTCTTCCAAGGTACAGCAAAGTCTACCAAGGTATAGCAAAGTCTTCCAAGGTCCAGCAAAGTCTACCATGGTCCAGCAAAGTCTACCAAGGTCCAGCAAAGTCTACCAAGGTATAGCAAAGTCTACCAAGGTATAGCAAAGTCTACCAAGGTTCAGCAAAGTCTACCAAGGTCCAGCAAAGTCTACCAAGGTCCAGCAAAGTCTAGCAAGGTATAGCAAAGTCTACCAAGGTATAGCAAAGTCTACCAAGGTCCAGCAAAGTCTACCAAGGTCCAGCAAGGTCTACCAAGGTATAGCAAAGTCTACCAAGGTCCAGCAAAGTCTACCAAGGTCCAGCAAAGTCTACCAAGGTCCAGCAAAGTCTACCAAGGTATAGCAAAGTCTACCAAGGTCCAGCAAAGTCTACCAAGGTCCAGCAAAGTCTACCAAGGTATAGCAAAGTCTACCAAGGTCCAGCAAAGTCTACCAAGGTATAGCAAAGTGTACTAAGGTCCAGCAAAGTCTACCAAGGTATAGCAAAGTCTACCAAGGTGTAGCAAAGTCTATTAAGGAATAGCAAAGTCTACCAAGGTATAGCAAAGTCTACCAAGGTATAGCAAAGTCTTCCAAGGTCCAGCAAAGTCTACCAAGGTCCAGCAAAGTCTACCAAGGTATATCAAATCTACCAAGGTATAGCAAAGTCTACTAACGTCCAGCAAAGTCTACCAATGTCCAGCAAAGTCTACCAAGGTATAGCAAAGTCTACCAAGGTATAGCAAAGTCTACCAAGGTCCAGCAAAGTCTACCAAGATCCACCAAAGTCTACCAAGGTATAGCAAAGTCTACCAAGGTCCAGCAAAGTCTACCAAGGTATAGCAAAGTCTACCAAGGTATAGCAAAGTCTACCAAGGTCCAGCAAAGTCTACCAAGGTCCAGCAAAGTCTTCCAAGGTATAGCAAAGTCTACCAAGGTATAGCAAAGTCTACCAAGTTATAGCAAAGTCTACCAAGGTATAGCAAAGTCTACCAAGGTCCAGCAAAGTCTACCAAGGTCCAGTAAAGTCTACCAAGGTCCAGCAAAGTCTAACAAGGTATAGCAAAGTCTACCAAGGTATAGCAAAGTCTACCAAGGTCCAGCAAAGTCTACCAAGGTATAGCAAAGTCTACCAAGGTATAGCAAAGTCTACCAAGGTATAGCAAAGTCTACCAAGGTCCAGCAAATTCTACCAAGGTCCAGCAAAGTCTTCCAAGGTATAGCAAAGTCTACCAAGGTCCAGCAAAGTCTACCAAGGTATAGCAAAGTCTACCAAGGTCCAGCAAAGTCTACCAAGGTCAAGCAAAGTCTACCAAGGTATAGCAAATTCTACCAAGGTATAGCAAAGTCTACCAAGGTATAGCAAAGTCTACCAAGGTATAGCAAAGTCTACCAAGGTATAGCAAAGTCTACCAAGGTCCAGCAAAGTCTACCAAGATATAGCAAAGTCTACCAAGGTCCAGCAAAGTCTACCAAGGTATAGCAAATCTACCAAGGTATAGCAAAGTCTACTAACGTCCAGCAAAGTCTACCAATGTCCAGCAAAGTCTACCAAGGTATAGCAAAGTCTACCAAGGTATAGCAAAGTCTACCAAGGTCCAGCAAAGTCTACCAAGGTCCAGCAAAGTCTACCAAGGTCCAGCAAGGTCTACCAAGGTATAGCAAAGTCTAGCAAGGTAAAGCAAAGTCTACCAAGGTCCAGCAAAGTCTACCAAGGTCCAGCAAAGTCTACCAAGGTCCAGCAAAGTCTACCAAGGTATAGCAAAGTCTACCAAGGTCCAGCAAAGTCTACCAAGGTCCAGCAAAGTCTACCAAGGTCCAGCAAAGTCTACCAAGGTATAGCAAAGTCTACCAAGGTCCAGCAAAGTCTAACAAGGTATAGCAAAGTGTACTAAGGTCCAGCAAAGTCTACCAAGGTATAGCAAAGTCTACCAAGGTGTAGCAAAGTCTATCAAGGTATAGCAAAGTCTACCAAGGTATAGCAAAGTCTACCAAGGTATAGCAAAGTCTACCAAGGTCCAGCAAAGTCTACCAAGGTCCAGCAAAGTCTACCAAGGTATAGCAAATCTACCAAGGTATAGCAAAGTCTACTAAGGTCCAGCAAAGTCTACCAAGGTCCAGCAAAGTCTACCAAGGTATAGCAAAGTCTACCAAGGTATAGCAAAGTCTACCAAGGTCCAGCAAAGTCTACCAAGATCCACCAAAGTCTACCAAGGTATAGCAAAGTCTACCAAGGTCCAGCAAAGTCTACCAAGGTATAGCAAAGTCTACCAAGGTCCAGCAAAGTCTACCAAGGTATAGCAATGTCTACCAAGGTCCAGCAAAGTCTACCAAGGTCCAGCAAAGTCTACCAAGGTATAGCAAAGTCTACCAAGGTCCAGCAAAGTCTACCAAGGTATAGCAAAGTCTACCAAGGTCCAGCAAAGTCTACCAAGGTCCAGCAAAGTCTACCAAGGTATAGCAAAGTCTACCAAGGTCCAGCAAAGTCTACCAAGGTATTGTGAAGTCTACCAAGGTATAGCAAAGTCTCCCAAGGTCAAGCAAAGTCTACCAAAGTATAGCAAAGTCTACCAAGGTCCAGCAAGGTCTACCAAGGTATTGCAAAGTCTACCAAGGTATAGCAAAGTCTACCAAGGTATAGAAAAGTCTACCAAGGTCCAGCAACGTCTACCAAAGTATAGCAAAGTGTACCAAGGTATAGCAAAGTCTACCAAGGTCCAGCAAAGTCTACCAAGGTATAGCAAAGTCTACCAAGGTATAGCAAAGTCTACCAAGATATAGCAAAGTCTACCAAGGTATAGCAAAGTCTACCAAGGTATAGCAAAGTCTTTCAAGGTCCAGCAAAGTCTACCAAGGTATAGCAAAGTCTCCCAAGGTATAGCAAAGTCTACCAAGTTATAGCAAAGTCTACCAAGGTCCAGCAAGGTCTACCAAGGTATTGTAAAGTCTACCAAGGTATAGCAAAGTCTACCAAGGTAAAGCAAAGTCTACCAAGGTCCAGCAAAGTCTACCAAGGTATAGCAAAGTCTACAAAGGTCCAGCAAAGTCTACCAAGGTCCAGGAAAGTCTACCAAGGTCCAGGAAAGTCTACCAAGGTCCAGCAAAGTCTACCAAGGTATAGCAAAGTCTAACAAGGTATAGCAAAGTCTACCAAGGTCCAGCAAAGTCTACCAAGGTATAGCAAAGTCTACCAAGGTATAGCAAAGTCTACCAAGGTATAGCAAAGTCTACCAAGGTCAAGCAAAGTCTACCAAGGTCCAGCAAAGTCTACCAAGGTCCAGCAAAGTCTACCAAGGTATAGCAAAGTCTACCAAGGTATAGCAAAGTCTACCAAGGTCTAGCAAAGTCTACTAAGGTATAGCAAAATCTACCAAGGTATAGCAAAGTCTTCCAAGGTCCAGCAAAGTCTACCAAGGTCCAGCAAAGTCTACCAAGGTATAGCAAATTCTACCAAGGTATAGCAAAGTCTACCAAGGTCCAGCAAAGTCTACCAAGATCCACCAAAGTCTACCAAGGTATAGCAAAGTCTACCAAGGTCCAGCAAAGTCTATCAAGGTATAGCAAAGTCTACCAAGGTCCAGCAAAGTCTACCAAGGTATAGCAAAGTCTACCACGGTCCAGCAAAGTCTACCAAGGTCCAGCAAAGTCTACCAAGGTATAGCAAAGTCTACCAAGGTCCAGCAAAGTCTACCAAGGTATAGCAAAGTCTACCACGGTCCAGCAAAGTCTACCAAGGTCCAGCAAAGTCTACCAAGGTATAGCAAAGTCTACCAAGGTCCAGCAAAGTCTACCAAGGTATAGCAAAGTCTACCAAGGTCCAGCAAAGTCTACCAAGGTATAGCAAAGTCTACCAAGGTCCAGCAAAGTGTACCAAGGTATAGCAAAGTCTACCAAGGTAAAGCAAAGTCTACCAAGGTCCAGCAAAGTGTACCAAGGTATAGCAAAGTCTTCCAAGGTCCAGCAAAGTCTACCAAGGTATAGCAAAGTCTACCAAGGTATAGCAAAGTCTACAAAGGTATAGCAAAGTCTACCAAGGTATAGCAAAGTCTACCAAGGTATAGCAAAGTCTTCCCAGGTCCAGCAAAGTCTACCAAGGTATAGCAAAGTGTACCAAGGTATGGCAAAGTCTACCAAGGTCCAGCAAAGTCTACCAAGGTATAGCGAAGTCTACCAAAGTCCAGCAAAGTCTACCAAGGTCAAGAAAAGTCTACCAAGGTCCAGCAAATTATAGCAAGGTCCAGCAAAGTCTACCAAGGTATAGCAAAGTCTACCAAGGTCCAGCAAAGTGTACCAAGGTATAGCAAAGTCTACCAAGGTCCAGCAAAGTCTACCAAGGTCCAGCAAAGTCTACCAAGGTATAGCAAAGTCTACTAAGGTATAGCAAAGTCTATCAAGGTCCAGCAAAGTTTACCAAGGTATAGCAAAGTCTACCAAGGTATAGCAAAGTCTACCAAGGTCCAGCAAAGTCTACCAAGGTATAGCAAAGTTTACCAATGTATAGCAAAGTCTAACAAGGTATAGCAAAGTCTACCAAGGAATAGCAATGTCTACCAAGGTCCAGTAAAGTCTACCAAGGCATAGCAAAGTCTACCAAGGTATAGCAAAGTCTACCAAGGTATAGCAAAGTCTACCAAGGTCCAGCAAAGTGTACCAAGGTATAGCAAAGTCTACCAAGGTAAAGCAAAGTCTACCAAGGTCCAGCAAAGTGTACCAAGGTATAGCAAAGTCTTCCAAGGTCCAGCAAAGTCTACCAAGGTATAGCAAAGTCTACCAAGGTATAGCAAAGTCTACAAAGGTATAGCAAAGTCTACCAAGGTATAGCAAAGTCTACCAAGGTATAGCAAAGTCTTCCCAGGTCCAGCAAAGTCTACCAAGGTATAGCAAAGTCTACCAAGGTATAGCAAAGTGTACCAAGTTATATCAAAGTCTACCAAGGTCCAGCAAAGTCTACCAAGGTATAGCAAACTCCACCAATGTATAGCAAAGTCTACCAAGGTATAGCAAAGTCTACCAAGGTCCAGCAAAGTCTACCAAGGTATAGCAAAGTCTACCAAGGTCTAGCAAAGTCTACCAAGGTATAGCAAAGTCTACCAAGGTATAGCAAAGTCTACCAAGGTATAGCAAAGTCTCCCAAGGTATAGCAAAGTCTACCAAGTTAAAGCAAAGTCTACAAAGGTATAGCAAAGTCTACCCAGGTCCAGCAAAGTCTACCAAGGTCCAGTAAAGTCTACCAAGGTCCAGCAAAGTCTACCAAGGTATAGCAAAGTCTACCAAGGTATAGCAAAGTCTACCAAGGTCCAGCAAAGTCTACCAAGGTATAGCAAAGTCTACCAAGGTATAGCAAAGTCTACCAAGGTATAGCAAAGTCTACCAAGGTCCAGCAAAGTCTACCAAGGTCCAGCAAAGTCTACCAAGGTATAGCAAAGTCTACCAAGGTCCAGCAAAGTCTACCAAGGTATAGCAAAGTCTACCAAGGTATAGCAAAGTCTACCAAGGTATAGCAAAGTCTACCAAGGTATAGCAAAGTCTACCAAGGTCCAGCAAAGTGTACCAAGGTATAGCAAAGTCTACCAAGGTATAACAAAGTCTACCAAGGTCCAGCAAAGTGTACCAAGGTATAGCAAAGTCTTCCAAGGTCCAGCAAAGTCTACCAAGGTATAGCAAAGGCTACCAAGGTATAGCAAAGTCTACAAAGGTATAGCAAAGTCTACCAAGGTATAGCAAAGTCTATCAAGGTATAGCAAAGTCTTCCCAGGTCCAGCAAAGTCTACCAAGGTATAGCAAAGTCTACCAAGGTATAGCAAAGTGTTCCAAGTTATATCAAAGTCTACCAAGGTAAAGCAAAGTCTACCAAGGTATAGCAAAATCTACCAAGGTATAGCGAAGTCTACCAAGGTATAGCAAAGTCTACCAAGGTCCAGCAAAGTCTACCAAGATCCACCAAAGTCTACCAAGGTATAGCAAAGTCTACCAAGGTCCAGCAAAGTCTATCAAGGTATAGCAAAGTCTACCAAGGTCCAGCAAAGTCTACCAAGGTATAGCAAAGTCTACCACGGTCCAGCAAAGTCTACCAAGGTCCAGCAAAGTCTACCAAGGTATAGCAAAGTCTACCAAGGTCCAGCAAAGTCTACCAAGGTATAGCAAATTCTACCACGGTCCAGCAAAGTTTACCAAGGTCCAGCAAAGTCTACCAAGGTATAGCAAAGTCTACCAAGGTCCAGCAAAGTCTACCAAGGTATAGCAAAGTCTACCAAGGTCCAGCAAAGTCTACCAAGGTATAGCAAAGTCTACCAAGGTCCAGCAAAGTGTACCAAGGTATAGCAAAGTCTACCAAGGTAAAGCAAAGTCTACCAAGGTCCAGCAAAGTGTACCAAGGTATAGCAAAGTCTTCCAAGGTCCAGCAAAGTCTACCAAGGTATAGCAAAGTCTACCAAGGTATAGCAAAGTCTACAAAGGTATAGCAAAGTCTACCAAGGTATAGCAAAGTCTACCAAGGTATAGCAAAGTTTTCCCAGGTCCAGCAAAGTCTACCAAGGTATAGCAAAGTGTACCAAGGTATGGCAAAGTCTACCAAGGTCCAGCAAAGTCTACCAAGGTATAGCGAAGTCTACCAAAGTCCAGCAAAGTCTACCAAGGTCAAGAAAAGTCTACCAAGGTCCAGCAAATTATAGCAAGGTCCAGCAAAGTCTACCAAGGTATAGCAAAGTCTACCAAGGTCCAGCAAAGTGTACCAAGGTATAGCAAAGTCTACCAAGGTCCAGCAAAGTCTACCAAGGTCCAGCAAAGTCTACCAAGGTATAGCAAAGTCTACTAAGGTATAGCAAAGTCTATCAAGGTCCAGCAAAGTTTACCAAGGTATAGCAAAGTCTACCAAGGTATAGCAAAGTCTACCAAGGTCCAGCAAAGTCTACCAAGGTATAGCAAAGTTTGCCAATGTATAGCAAAGTCTAACAAGGTATAGCAAAGTCTACCAAGGAATAGCAATGTCTACCAAGGTCCAGTAAAGTCTACCAAGGCATAGCAAAGTCTACCAAGGTATAGCAAAGTCTACCAAGGTCCAGCAAAGTGTACCAAGGTATAGCAAAGTCTACCAAGGTAAAGCAAAGTCTACCAAGGTCCAGCAAAGTGTACCAAGGTATAGCAAAGTCTTCCAAGGTCCAGCAAAGTCTACCAAGGTATAGCAAAGTCTACCAAGGTATAGCAAAGTCTACAAAGGTATAGCAAAGTCTACCAAGGTATAGCAAAGTCTACCAAGGTATAGCAAAGTCTTCCCAGGTCCAGCAAAGTCTACCAAGGTATAGCAAAGTCTACAAAGGTATAGCAAAGTCTACCCAGGTCCAGCAAAGTCTACCAAGGTCCAGTAAAGTCTACCAAGGTCCAGCAAAGTCTACCAAGGTATAGCAAAGTCTACCAAGGTATAGCAAAGTCTACCAAGGTCCAGCAAAGTCTACCAAGGTATAGCAAAGTCTACCAAGGTATAGCAAAGTCTACCAAGGTATAGCAAAGTCTACCAAGGTCCAGCAAAGTCTACCAAGGTCCAGCAAAGTCTACCAAGGTATAGCAAAGTCTACCAAGGTCCAGCAAAGTCTACCAAGGTATAGCAAAGTCTACCAAGGTATAGCAAAGTCTACCAAGGTATAGCAAAGTCTACCAAGGTATAGCAAAGTCTACCAAGGTCCAGCAAAGTGTACCAAGGTATAGCAAAGTCTACCAAGGTATAACAAAGTCTACCAAGGTCCAGCAAAGTGTACCAAGGTATAGCAAAGTCTTCCAAGGTCCAGCAAAGTCTACCAAGGTATAGCAAAGGCTACCAAGGTATAGCAAAGTCTACAAAGGTATAGCAAAGTCTACCAAGGTATAGCAAAGTCTATCAAGGTATAGCAAAGTCTTCCCAGGTCCAGCAAAGTCTACCAAGGTATAGCAAAGTCTACCAAGGTATAGCAAAGTGTTCCAAGTTATATCAAAGTCTACCAAGGTAAAGCAAAGTCTACCAAGGTATAGCAAAATCTACCAAGGTATAGCGAAGTCTACCAAGGTATAGCAAAGTCTACCAAGGTCCAGCAAAGTCTACCAAGATCCACCAAAGTCTACCAAGGTATAGCAAAGTCTACCAAGGTCCAGCAAAGTCTATCAAGGTATAGCAAAGTCTACCAAGGTCCAGCAAAGTCTACCAAGGTATAGCAAAGTCTACCACGGTCCAGCAAAGTCTACCAAGGTCCAGCAAAGTCTACCAAGGTATAGCAAAGTCTACCAAGGTCCAGCAAAGTCTACCAAGGTATAGCAAATTCTACCACGGTCCAGCAAAGTTTACCAAGGTCCAGCAAAGTCTACCAAGGTATAGCAAAGTCTACCAAGGTCCAGCAAAGTCTACCAAGGTATAGCAAAGTCTACCAAGGTCCAGCAAAGTCTACCAAGGTATAGCAAAGTCTACCAAGGTCCAGCAAAGTGTACCAAGGTATAGCAAAGTCTACCAAGGTAAAGCAAAGTCTACCAAGGTCCAGCAAAGTGTACCAAGGTATAGCAAAGTCTTCCAAGGTCCAGCAAAGTCTACCAAGGTATAGCAAAGTCTACCAAGGTATAGCAAAGTCTACAAAGGTATAGCAAAGTCTACCAAGGTATAGCAAAGTCTACCAAGGTATAGCAAAGTTTTCCCAGGTCCAGCAAAGTCTACCAAGGTATAGCAAAGTGTACCAAGGTATGGCAAAGTCTACCAAGGTCCAGCAAAGTCTACCAAGGTATAGCGAAGTCTACCAAAGTCCAGCAAAGTCTACCAAGGTCAAGAAAAGTCTACCAAGGTCCAGCAAATTATAGCAAGGTCCAGCAAAGTCTACCAAGGTATAGCAAAGTCTACCAAGGTCCAGCAAAGTGTACCAAGGTATAGCAAAGTCTACCAAGGTCCAGCAAAGTCTACCAAGGTCCAGCAAAGTCTACCAAGGTATAGCAAAGTCTACTAAGGTATAGCAAAGTCTATCAAGGTCCAGCAAAGTTTACCAAGGTATAGCAAAGTCTACCAAGGTATAGCAAAGTCTACCAAGGTCCAGCAAAGTCTACCAAGGTATAGCAAAGTTTGCCAATGTATAGCAAAGTCTAACAAGGTATAGCAAAGTCTACCAAGGAATAGCAATGTCTACCAAGGTCCAGTAAAGTCTACCAAGGCATAGCAAAGTCTACCAAGGTATAGCAAAGTCTACCAAGGTCCAGCAAAGTGTACCAAGGTATAGCAAAGTCTACCAAGGTAAAGCAAAGTCTACCAAGGTCCAGCAAAGTGTACCAAGGTATAGCAAAGTCTTCCAAGGTCCAGCAAAGTCTACCAAGGTATAGCAAAGTCTACCAAGGTATAGCAAAGTCTACAAAGGTATAGCAAAGTCTACCAAGGTATAGCAAAGTCTACCAAGGTATAGCAAAGTCTTCCCAGGTCCAGCAAAGTCTACCAAGGTATAGCAAAGTCTACCAAGGTATAGCAAAGTGTACCAAGTTATATCAAAGTCTAGCAAGGTCCAGCAAAGTCTACCAAGGTATAGCAAACTCTACCAAGGTATAGCAAAGTCTACCAAGGTATAGCAAAGTCTACCAAGGTCCAGCAAAGTCTACCAAGGTATAGCAAAGTCTACCAAGGTATAGCAAAGTCTACTAAGGTATAGCAAAGTCTATCAAGGTCCAGCAAAGTCTACCAAGGTATAGCAAAGTCTACCAAGGTATAGCAAAGTCTCCCAAGGTATAGCAAAGTCTACCAAGTTAAAGCAAAGTCTACCAAGGTATAGCAAAGTCTACCAAGGTCCAGCAAAGTCTACCAAGGTCCAGTAAAGTCTACCAAGGTCCAGCAAAGTCTACCAAGGTATAGCAAAGTCTAACAAGGTCCAGCAAAGTCTACCAAGGTATAGCAAAGTCTACCAAGGTATAGCAAAGTCTACCAAGGTATAGCAAAGTCTACCAAGGTCCAGCAAAGTCTACCAAGGTCCAGCAAAGTCTACCAAGGTATAGCAAAGTCTACCAAGGTCCAGCAAAGTCTACCAAGGTATAGCAAAGTCTACCAAGGTATAGCAAAGTCTACCAAGGTATAGCAAAGTCTACCAAGGTATAGCAAAGTCTACCAAGGTCCAGCAAAGTGTACCAAGGTATAGCAAAGTCTACCAAGGTATAACAAAGTCTACCAAGGTCCAGCAAAGTGTACCAAGGTATAGCAAAGTCTTCCAAGGTCCAGCAAAGTCTACCAAGGTATAGCAAAGGCTACCAAGGTATAGCAAAGTCTACAAAGGTATAGCAAAGTCTACCAAGGTATAGCAAAGTCTATCAAGGTATAGCAAAGTCTTCCCAGGTCCAGCAAAGTCTACCAAGGTATAGCAAAGTCTACCAAGGTATAGCAAAGTGTTCCAAGTTATATCAAAGTCTACCAAGGTAAAGCAAAGTCTACCAAGGTATAGCAAAATCTACCAAGGTATAGCGAAGTCTACCAAGGTATAGCAAAGTCTACCAAGGTCCAGCAAAGTGTACCAAGGTATAGCAAAGTCTACCAAGGTCCAGCAAAGTCTACCAAGGTATAGCAAAGTCTACCAAGGTCCAGCAAAGTCTACCAAGATCCACCAAAGTCTATCAAGGTATAGCAAAGTCTACCAAGGTCCAGCAAAGTCTACCAAGGTGTAGCAAAGTCTACCAAGGTATAGCAAAGTCTACCAAGGTATAGCAAAGTCTACCAAGGTATAGCAAAGTCTACCAAGGTATAGCAAAGTCTACCAAGGTATAGCAAAGTCTACCAAGGTCCAGCAAAGTCTACCAAGGTCCAGCAAAGTCTTCCAAGGTATAGCAAAGTCTACCAAGGTCCAGCAAAGTCTACCAAGGTATAGCAAAGTCTACCAAGGTCCAGCAAAGTCTACCAAGGTCCAGTAAAGTCTACCAAGGTCCAGCAAAGTCTACCAAGGTATAGCAAAGTCTACCAAGGTATAGCAAAGTCTACCAAGGTCCAGCAAAGTCTACCAAGGTATAGCAAAGTCTACCAAGGTATAGCAAAGTCTACCAAGGTATAGCAAAGTCTACCAAGGTATAGCAAAGTCTACCAAGGTCCAGCAAAGTCTACCAAGGTCCAGCAAAGTCTACCAAGGTCCAGCAAAGTCTACCAAGGTATAGCAAAGTCTACTAAGGTATAGCAAAGTCTATCAAGGTCCAGCAAAGTTTACCAAGGTATAGCAAAGTCTACCAAGGTATAGCAAAGTCTACCAAGGTCCAGCAAAGTCTACCAAGGTATAGCAAAGTTTACCAATGTATAGCAAAGTCTAACAAGGTATAGCAAAGTCTACCAAGGAATAGCAATGTCTACCAAGGTCCAGTAAAGTCTACCAAGGCATAGCAAAGTCTACCAAGGTATAGCAAAGTCTACCAAGGTCCAGCAAAGTGTACCAAGGTATAGCAAAGTCTACCAAGGTAAAGCAAAGTCTACCAAGGTCCAGCAAAGTGTACCAAGGTATAGCAAAGTCTTCCAAGGTCCAGCAAAGTCTACCAAGGTATAGCAAAGTCTACCAAGGTATAGCAAAGTCTACAAAGGTATAGCAAAGTCTACCAAGGTATAGCAAAGTCTACCAAGGTATAGCAAAGTCTTCCCAGGTCCAGCAAAGTCTACCAAGGTATAGCAAAGTCTACCAAGGTATAGCAAAGTGTACCAAGTTATATCAAAGTCTAGCAAGGTCCAGCAAAGTCTACCAAGGTATAGCAAACTCCACCAAGGTATAGCAAAGTCTACCAAGGTATAGCAAAGTCTACCAAGGTCCAGCAAAGTCTACCAAGGTATAGCAAAGTCTACCAAGGTATAGCAAAGTCTACTAAGGTATAGCAAAGTCTATCAAGGTCCAGCAAAGTCTACCAAGGTATAGCAAAGTCTACCAAGGTATAGCAAAGTCTCCCAAGGTATAGCAAAGTCTACCAAGTTAAAGCAAAGTCTACCAAGGTATAGCAAAGTCTACCAAGGTCCAGCAAAGTCTACCAAGGTCCAGTAAAGTCTACCAAGGTCCAGCAAAGTCTACCAAGGTATAGCAAAGTCTAACAAGGTCCAGCAAAGTCTACCAAGGTATAGCAAAGTCTACCAAGGTATAGCAAAGTCTACCAAGGTATAGCAAAGTCTACCAAGGTCCAGCAAAGTCTACCAAGGTCCAGCAAAGTCTACCAAGGTATAGCAAAGTCTACCAAGGTCCAGCAAAGTCTACCAAGGTATAGCAAAGTCTACCAAGGTATAGCAAAGTCTACCAAGGTATAGCAAAGTCTACCAAGGTATAGCAAAGTCTACCAAGGTCCAGCAAAGTGTACCAAGGTATAGCAAAGTCTACCAAGGTATAACAAAGTCTACCAAGGTCCAGCAAAGTGTACCAAGGTATAGCAAAGTCTTCCAAGGTCCAGCAAAGTCTACCAAGGTATAGCAAAGGCTACCAAGGTATAGCAAAGTCTACAAAGGTATAGCAAAGTCTACCAAGGTATAGCAAAGTCTATCAAGGTATAGCAAAGTCTTCCCAGGTCCAGCAAAGTCTACCAAGGTATAGCAAAGTCTACCAAGGTATAGCAAAGTGTTCCAAGTTATATCAAAGTCTACCAAGGTAAAGCAAAGTCTACCAAGGTATAGCAAAATCTACCAAGGTATAGCGAAGTCTACCAAGGTATAGCAAAGTCTACCAAGGTCCAGCAAAGTGTACCAAGGTATAGCAAAGTCTACCAAGGTCCAGCAAAGTCTACCAAGGTATAGCAAAGTCTACCAAGGTCCAGCAAAGTCTACCAAGATCCACCAAAGTCTATCAAGGTATAGCAAAGTCTACCAAGGTCCAGCAAAGTCTACCAAGGTGTAGCAAAGTCTACCAAGGTATAGCAAAGTCTACCAAGGTATAGCAAAGTCTACCAAGGTATAGCAAAGTCTACCAAGGTATAGCAAAGTCTACCAAGGTATAGCAAAGTCTACCAAGGTCCAGCAAAGTCTACCAAGGTCCAGCAAAGTCTTCCAAGGTATAGCAAAGTCTACCAAGGTCCAGCAAAGTCTACCAAGGTATAGCAAAGTCTACCAAGGTCCAGCAAAGTCTACCAAGGTCCAGTAAAGTCTACCAAGGTCCAGCAAAGTCTACCAAGGTATAGCAAAGTCTACCAAGGTATAGCAAAGTCTACCAAGGTCCAGCAAAGTCTACCAAGGTATAGCAAAGTCTACCAAGGTATAGCAAAGTCTACCAAGGTATAGCAAAGTCTACCAAGGTATAGCAAAGTCTACCAAGGTCCAGCAAAGTCTACCAAGGTCCAGCAAAGTCTTCCAAGGTATAGCAAAGTCTACCAAGGTCCAGCAAAGTCTACCAAGGTATAGCAAAGTCTACCAAGGTCCAGCAAAGTCTACCAAGGTCCAGCAAAGTCTACCAAGGTATAGCAAATTCTACCAAGGTATAGCAAAGTCTACCAAGGTATAGCAAAGTCTACCAAGGTATAGCAAAGTCTACCAAGGTATAGCAAAGTCTACCAAGGTCCAGCAAAGTCTACCAAGATATAGCAAAGTCTACCAAGGTATAGCAAAGTCTACCAAGGTCCAGCAAAGTCTACCAAGGTATAGCAAATTCTACCAAGGTATAGCAAAGTCTACCAAGGTATAGTAAAGTCTACCAAGGTATAGCAAAGTCTACCAAGGTATAGCAAAGTCTACCAAGGTCCAGCAAAGTCTACCAAGATATAGCAAAGTCTACCAAGGTATAGCAAAGTCTACCAAGGTCCAGCAAAGTCTACCAAGGTCCAGCAAAGTCTACCAAGGTCCAGCAAAGTCTACCAAGGTCCAGCAAAGTCTTCCAAGGTACAGCAAAGTCTACCAAGGTATAGCAAAGTCTACCAAGGTCCAGCAAAGTCTACCAAGGTCCAGCAAAGTCTACCAAGGTCCAGCAAAGTCTACCAACGTATAGCGAAGTCTACCAAGGTATAGCAAAGTCTACCAAGGTATAGCAAAGTCTACCAAGGTTCAGCAAAGTCTACCAAGGTCCAGCAAAGTCTAGCAAGGTATAGCAAAGTCTACCAAGGTATAGCAAAGTCTTCCAAGGTCCAGCAAAGTCTACCAAGGTCCAGCAAGGTCTACCAAGGTATAGCAAAGTCTAGCAAGGTAAAGCAAAGTCTACCAAGGTATAGCAAAGTCTACCAAGGTCCAGCAAAGTCTACCAAGGTCCAGCAAAGTCTACCAAGGTATAGCAAATCTACCAAGGTATAGCAAAGTCTACTAAGGTCCAGCAAAGTCTACCAAGGTCCAGCAAAGTCTACCAAGGTATAGCAAAGTCTACCAAGGTATAGCAAAGTCTACCAAGGTCCAGCAAAGTCTACCAAGATCCACCAAAGTCTACCAAGGTATAGCAAAGTCTACCAAGGTCCAGCAAAGTCTACCAAGGTATAGCAAAGTCTACCAAGGTCCAGCAAAGTCTACCAAGGTATAGCAATGTCTACCAAGGTCCAGCAAAGTCTACCAAGGTCCAGCAAAGTCTACCAAGGTATAGCAAAGTCTACCAAGGTCCAGCAAAGTCTACCAAGGTATAGCAAAGTCTACCAAGGTCCAGCAAAGTCTACCAAGGTCCAGCAAAGTCTACCAAGGTATAGCAAAGTCTACCAAGGTCCAGCAAAGTCTACCATGGTATTGTGAAGTCTACCAAGGTATAGCAAAGTCTCCCAAGGTCAAGCAAAGTCTACCAAGGTATAGCAAAGTCTACCAAGGTCCAGCAAGGTCTACCAAGGTATTGCAAAGTCTACCAAGGTATAGCAAAGTCTACCAAGGTATAGAAAAGTCTACCAAGGTCCAGCAAAGTCTACCAAAGTATAGCAAAGTGTACCAAGGTATAGCAAAGTCTACCAAGGTCCAGCAAAGTCTACCAAGGTATAGCAAAGTCTACCAAGGTATAGCAAAGTCTACCAAGATATAGCAAAGTCTACCAAGGTATAGCAAAGTCTACCAAGGTATAGCAAAGTCTTTCAAGGTCCAGCAAAGTCTACCAAGGTATAGCAAAGTCTCCCAAGGTATAGCAAAGTCTACCAAGTTATAGCAAAGTCTACCAAGGTCCAGCAAGGTGTACCAAGGTATTGTAAAGTCTACCAAGGTATAGCAAAGTCTACCAAGGTAAAGCAAAGTCTACCAAGGTCCAGCAAAGTCTACCAAGGTCCAGGAAAGTCTACCAAGGTCCAGCAAAGTCTACCAAGGTATAGCAAAGTCTAACAAGGTATAGCAAAGTCTACCAAGGTCCAGCAAAGTCTACCAAGGTATAGCAAAGTCTACCAAGGTATAGCAAAGTCTACCAAGGTCCAGCAAAGTCTACCAAGGTCCAGGAAAGTCTACCAAGGTCCAGGAAAGTCTACCAAGGTCCAGCAAAGTCTACCAAGGTATAGCAAAGTCTAACAAGGTATAGCAAAGTCTACCAAGGTCCAGCAAAGTCTACCAAGGTATAGCAAAGTCTACCAAGGTATAGCAAAGTCTACCAAGGTATAGCAAAGTCTACCAAGGTATAGCAAAGTCTACCAAGGTACAGCAAAGTCTACCAAGGTCCATCAAAGTCTACCAAGGTCCAGCAAAGTCTACCAAGGTATAGCAAAGTCTACCAAGGTATAGCAAAGTCTACCAAGGTCTAGCAAAGTCTACTAAGGTATAGCAAAATCTACCAAGGTATAGCAAAGTCTACCAAGGTCCAGCAAAGTCTACCAAGGTCCAGCAAAGTCTACCAAGGTATAGCAAATTCTACCAAGGTATAGCAAAGTCTACCAAGGTCCAGCAAAGTCTACCAAGATCCACCAAAGTCTACCAAGGTATAGCAAAGTCTACCAAGGTCCAGCAAAGTCTACCAAGGTATAGCAAAGTCTACCAAGGTCCAGCAAAGTCTACCAAGGTATAGCAAAGTCTACCACGGTCCAGCAAAGTCTACCAAGGTCCAGCAAAGTCTACCAAGGTATAGCAAAGTCTACCAAGGTCCAGCAAAGTCTACCAAGGTATAGCAAAGTCTACCAATGTCCAGCAAAGTCTACCAAGGTCCAGCAAAGTCTACCAAGGTATAGCAAAGTCTACCAAGGTATAGCAAAGTCTACCAAGGTCCAGCAAAGTCTACCAAGGTCCAGCATAGTGTACCAAGGTATAGCAAAGTCTACCAAGGTCCAGCAAGGTCTACCAAGGTATTGCAAAGTCTACCAAGGTATAGCAAAGTCCACCAAGGTATAGCAAGGTCTTCCAAGGTCCAGCAAAGTCTACCAAGGTATAGCAAAGTCTCCCAAGGTATAGCAAAGTCTACCAAGTTATAGCAAAGTCTACCAAGGTCCAGCAAAGTCTACCAAGGTATAGCAAAATCTACCAAGGTATAGCAAAGTCTACCAAGGTATAGCAAAGTTTACCAAGGTCAAGCAAAGTCTACCAAGGTCCAGCAAAGTCTACCAAGGTCCAGCAAAATCTACCAAGGTATAGCAAAGTCTACCAAGGTATAGCAAAGTCTACCAAGGTCCAGCAAAGTCTACCAAGGTATAGCAAAGTCTACCAAGGTATAGCAAAGTCTACCAAGGTATAGTAAAGTCTACCAAGGTCCAGCAAAGTCTACCAAGGTCCAGCAAAGTCTACCAAGGTCCAGCAAAGTCTACCAAGGTATAGCAAAGTCCACCAAGGTATATCAAAGTCTACCAAGGTCCAGCAAAGTCTACCAAGGTATAGCAAAATCTACCAAGGTATCGCAAAGTCTAGCAAGGTCCAGTAAAGTCTACCAAGGTCCAGCAAAGTCTACCAAGGTATAGCAAATTCTACCAAGGTATAGCAAAGTCTACCAAGGTATAGCAAAGTCTACCAAGGTATAGCAAAGTCTTCCAAGGTCCAGCAAAGTCTACCAAGGTATAGCAAAGTCTCCCAAGGTATAGCAAAGTCTACCAAGTTATAGCAAAGTCTACCAAGGTATAGCAAAATCTACCAAGGTCCAGCAAAGTCTACCAAGGTCCAGCAAAGTCTACCAAGGTATAGCAAATTCTACCAAGGTATATCAAAGTCTACCAAGGTCTAGCAAAGTCTACCAAGGTCCAGCAAAGTCTACCAAGGTATAGCAAAGTCTACCAAGGTCCAGCAAAGTCTACCAAGGTATAGCAAAGTCTACCAAGGTATAGCAAAGTCTACCAAGGTCCAGCAAAATCTACCAAGGTACAGCAAAGTCTACCAAGGTATAGCAAAGTCTACCAAGGTCCAGCAAAGACTACCAAGGTCCAGCAAAGTCTACCAAGGTCCAGCAAAGTCTACCAAGGTATAGCAAAGTCTACCAAGGTCCAGCAAAGTCTACCAAGGTAAAACAAAGTCTACCAAGGTCCAGCAACGTCTACCAAGGTAAAGCAAAGTCTGCCAAGGTATAGCAAAGTCTACCAAGGTATAGCAAAGTCTACCAAGGTCCAGCAAAGTCTACCAAGGTATAGCAAAGTCTACCAAGGTATATCAAAGTCTACCAAGGTCCAGCAAAGTCTACCAAAGTATAGCAAAGTCTACCAAGGTATAGCAAAGTCTACCAAGGTATTGCAAAGTCTACCAAGGTCCAGCAAAGTCTACCAAGGTCCAGCAAAGTCTAGCAAGGTATAGCAAAGTCTACCAAGGTATAGCAAAGTCTACCAATATCCAGCAAAGTCTACCAAGGTCCAGCAAAGTCTACCAAGGTATAGCAAAGTCTACCAAGGTATAGCAAAGTCTACCAAGGTATAGCAAAGTCTACCAACGTCCAGCAAAGTCTACCAAGGTCCAGCAAAGTCTACCAAGGTATAGCAAAGTCTACCAAGGTATAGCAAAGTCTACCAAGGTCCAGCAAAGTCTACAAAGGTCCAGCCATGTCTACCAAGGTATAGCAAAGTCTACCAAGGTCTAGCAAAGTCTACCAAGGTCTAGCAAAGTCTACCAAGGTATAGCAAAGTCTACCAAGGTATAGCAAAGTCCACCAAGGTATAGCAAAGTCTACCAAGGTCCAGCAAAGTCTACCAAGGTATAGCAAAGTCTACCAAGGTCCAGCAAAGTCTACCAAGGTATAGCAAAGTCTACCAAGGTATAGCAAAGTCTACCAAGGTATAGCAAAGTCTACCAAGGTATTGCAAAGTCTACCAAGGTCCAGCAAAGTCTACCAAGGTCCAGCAAAGTCTACCAAGGTATAGCAAAGTCTACCAAGGTATAGCAAAGTCTACCAAGGTATAGCAAAGTCTACCAAGGTCCAGCAAAGTCTACCAAGGTATAGCAAAGTCTACCAAGGTATAGTAAAGTCTACCAAGGTATAGCAAAGTCTTCCCAGGTCCAGCAAAGTCTACCAAGGTCCAGCAAAGTCTACCAAGGTATAGCAAAGTCTACCAAGGTCCAGCAAAGTCTACCAAGGTATAGCAAAGTCTACCAAGGTCCAGCAAAGTCTACCAAGGTATAGCAAAGTCTACCAAGGTATAGCAAAGTCTATCAAGGTCCAGCAAAGTCTACCAAGGTATAGCAAAGTCTACCAAGGTATAGCAAAGTCTACCAAGGTCCAGCAAAGTCTACCAAGGTATAGCAAAGTTTACCAATGTATAGCAAAGTCTAACAAGGTATAGCAAAGTCTACCAAGGAATAGCAAAGTCTACCAAGGTCCAGTAAAGTCTACCAAGGCATAGCAAAGTCTACCAAGGTATAGCAAAGTCTACCAAGGTATAGCAAAGTCTACCAAGGTCCAGCAAAGTGTACCAAGGTATAGCAAAGTCTACCAAGGTATAGCAAAGTCTACCAAGGTCCAGCAAAGTGTACCAAGGTATAGCAAAGTCTTCCAAGGTCCAGCAAAGTCTACCAAGGTATAGCAAAGTCTACCAAGGTCCAGCAAAGTCTACCAAGGTCCAGCAAAGTCTACCAAGGTATAGCAAAGTCTACCAAGGTATAGCAAAGTCTACCAAGGTCCAGCAAAGTCTACCAAGGTCCAGCAAAGTCTACCAAGGTATAGCAAAGTCTAACAAGGATCTGTCTCGCGTGTGTAGGTCCAGCAAAGTCTACCAAGGTATAGCAAAGTCTACCAAGGTATAGCAAAGTCTACCAAGGTCCAGCAAAGTCTACCAAGGTCCAGGAAAGTCTACCAAGGTCCAGGAAAGTCTACCAAGGTCCAGCAAAGTCTACCAAGGTATAGCAAAGTCTAACAAGGTATAGCAAAGTCTACCAAGGTCCAGCAAAGTCTACCAAGGCATAGCAAAGTCTACCAAGGTATAGCAAAGTCTACCAAGGTATAGCAAAGTCTACCAAGGTCTAGCAAAGTCTACTAAGGTATAGCAAAATCTACCAAGGTATAGCAAAGTCTACCAAGGTCCAGCAAAGTCTACCAAGGTCCAGCAAAGTCTACCAAGGTATAGCAAATTCTACCAAGGTATAGCAAAGTCTACCAAGGTCCAGCAAAGTCTACCAAGATCCACCAAAGTCTACCAAGGTATAGCAAAGTCTACCAAGGTCCAGCAAAGTCTACCAAGGTATAGCAAAGTCTACCAAGGTCCAGCAAAGTCTACCAAGGTATAGCAAAGTCTACCACGGTCCAGCAAAGTCTACCAAGGTCCAGCAAAGTCTACCAAGGTATAGCAAAGTCTACCAAGGTCCAGCAAAGTCTACCAAGGTATAGCAAAGTCTACCAATGTCCAGCAAAGTCTACCAAGGTCCAGCAAAGTCTACCAAGGTATAGCAAAGTCTACCAAGGTATAGCAAAGTCTACCAAGGTCCAGCAAAGTCTACCAAGGTCCAGCATAGTGTACCAAGGTATAGCAAAGTCTACCAAGGTCCAGCAAGGTCTACCAAGGTATTGCAAAGTCTACCAAGGTATAGCAAAGTCCACCAAGGTATAGCAAGGTCTTCCAAGGTCCAGCAAAGTCTACCAAGGTATAGCAAAGTCTCCCAAGGTATAGCAAAGTCTACCAAGTTATAGCAAAGTCTACCAAGGTCCAGCAAAGTCTACCAAGGTATAGCAAAATCTACCAAGGTATAGCAAAGTCTACCAAGGTATAGCAAAGTTTACCAAGGTCAAGCAAAGTCTACCAAGGTCCAGCAAAGTCTACCAAGGTCCAGCAAAATCTACCAAGGTATAGCAAAGTCTACCAAGGTATAGCAAAGTCTACCAAGGTCCAGCAAAGTCTACCAAGGTATAGCAAAGTCTACCAAGGTATAGCAAAGTCTACCAAGGTATAGTAAAGTCTACCAAGGTCCAGCAAAGTCTACCAAGGTCCAGCAAAGTCTACCAAGGTCCAGCAAAGTCTACCAAGGTATAGCAAAGTCCACTAAGGTATATCAAAGTCTACCAAGGTCCAGCAAAGTCTACCAAGGTATAGCAAAATCTACCAAGGTATCGCAAAGTCTAGCAAGGTCCAGTAAAGTCTACCAAGGTCCAGCAAAGTCTACCAAGGTATAGCAAATTCTACCAAGGTATAGCAAAGTCTACCAAGGTATAGCAAAGTCTACCAAGGTATAGCAAAGTCTACCAAGGTATAGCAAAGTCTCCCAAGGTATAGCAAAGTCTACCAAGTTATAGCAAAGTCTACCAAGGTATAGCAAAATCTACCAAGGTCCAGCAAAGTCTACCAAGGTCCAGCAAAGTCACCAAGGTATAGCAAATTCTACCAAGGTATATCAAAGTCTACCAAGGTCTAGCAAAGTCTACCAAGGTCCAGCAAAGTCTACCAAGGTATAGCAAAGTCTACCAAGGTCCAGCAAAGTCTACCAAGGTATAGCAAAGTCTACCAAGGTATAGCAAAGTCTACCAAGGTCCAGCAAAATCTACCAAGGTACAGCAAAGTCTACCAAGGTATAGCAAAGTCTACCAAGGTCCAGCAAAGACTACCAAGGTCCAGCAAAGTCTACCAAGGTCCAGCAAAGTCTACCAAGGTATAGCAAAGTCTACCAAGGTCCAGCAAAGTCTACCAAGGTAAAACAAAGTCTACCAAGGTCCAGCAACGTCTACCAAGGTAAAGCAAAGTCTGCCAAGGTATAGCAAAGTCTACCAAGGTATAGCAAAGTCTACCAAGGTCCAGCAAAGTCTACCAAGGTATAGCAAAGTCTACCAAGGTATATCAAAGTCTACCAAGGTCCAGCAAAGTCTACCAAAGTATAGCAAAGTCTACCAAGGTATAGCAAAGTCTACCAAGGTATTGCAAAGTCTACCAAGGTCCAGCAAAGTCTACCAAGGTCCAGCAAAGTCTAGCAAGGTATAGCAAAGTCTACCAAGGTATAGCAAAGTCTACCAATATCCAGCAAAGTCTACCAAGGTCCAGCAAAGTCTACCAAGGTATAGCAAAGTCTACCAAGGTATAGCAAAGTCTACCAAGGTATAGCAAAGTCTACCAACGTCCAGCAAAGTCTACCAAGGTCCAGCAAAGTCTACCAAGGTATAGCAAAGTCTACCAAGGTATAGCAAAGTCTACCAAGGTCCAGCAAAGTCTACAAAGGTCCAGCCATGTCTACCAAGGTATAGCAAAGTCTACCAAGGTATAGCAAAGTCTACCAAGGTATAGCAAAGTCTACCAAGGTATAGCAAAGTCTCCCAAGGTATAGCAAAGTCTACCAAGTTATAGCAAAGTCTACCAAGGTATAGCAAAATCTACCAAGGTCCAGCAAAGTCTACCAAGGTCCAGCAAAGTCACCAAGGTATAGCAAATTCTACCAAGGTATATCAAAGTCTACCAAGGTCTAGCAAAGTCTACCAAGGTCCAGCAAAGTCTACCAAGGTATAGCAAAGTCTACCAAGGTCCAGCAAAGTCTACCAAGGTATAGCAAAGTCTACCAAGGTATAGCAAAGTCTACCAAGGTCCAGCAAAATCTACCAAGGTACAGCAAAGTCTACCAAGGTATAGCAAAGTCTACCAAGGTCCAGCAAAGACTACCAAGGTCCAGCAAAGTCTACCAAGGTCCAGCAAAGTCTACCAAGGTATAGCAAAGTCTACCAAGGTCCAGCAAAGTCTACCAAGGTAAAACAAAGTCTACCAAGGTCCAGCAACGTCTACCAAGGTAAAGCAAAGTCTGCCAAGGTATAGCAAAGTCTACCAAGGTATAGCAAAGTCTACCAAGGTCCAGCAAAGTCTACCAAGGTATAGCAAAGTCTACCAAGGTATATCAAAGTCTACCAAGGTCCAGCAAAGTCTACCAAAGTATAGCAAAGTCTACCAAGGTATAGCAAAGTCTACCAAGGTATTGCAAAGTCTACCAAGGTCCAGCAAAGTCTACCAAGGTCCAGCAAAGTCTAGCAAGGTATAGCAAAGTCTACCAAGGTATAGCAAAGTCTACCAATATCCAGCAAAGTCTACCAAGGTCCAGCAAAGTCTACCAAGGTATAGCAAAGTCTACCAAGGTATAGCAAAGTCTACCAAGGTATAGCAAAGTCTACCAACGTCCAGCAAAGTCTACCAAGGTCCAGCAAAGTCTACCAAGGTATAGCAAAGTCTACCAAGGTATAGCAAAGTCTACCAAGGTCCAGCAAAGTCTACAAAGGTCCAGCCATGTCTACCAAGGTATAGCAAAGTCTACCAAGGTCTAGCAAAGTCTACCAAGGTCTAGCAAAGTCTACCAAGGTATAGCAAAGTCTACCAAGGTATAGCAAAGTCCACCAAGGTATAGCAAAGTCTACCAAGGTCCAGCAAAGTCTACCAAGGTATAGCAAAGTCTACCAAGGTCCAGCAAAGTCTACCAAGGTATAGCAAAGTCTACCAAGGTATAGCAAAGTCTACCAAGGTATAGCAAAGTCTACCAAGGTATTGCAAAGTCTACCAAGGTCCAGCAAAGTCTACCAAGGTCCAGCAAAGTCTACCAAGGTATAGCAAAGTCTACCAAGGTATAGCAAAGTCTACCAAGGTATAGCAAAGTCTACCAAGGTCCAGCAAAGTCTACCAAGGTATAGCAAAGTCTACCAAGGTATAGTAAAGTCTACCAAGGTATAGCAAAGTCTTCCCAGGTCCAGCAAAGTCTACCAAGGTCCAGCAAAGTCTACCAAGGTATAGCAAAGTCTACCAAGGTCCAGCAAAGTCTACCAAGGTATAGCAAAGTCTACCAAGGTCCAGCAAAGTCTACCAAGGTATAGCAAAGTCTACCAAGGTATAGCAAAGTCTATCAAGGTCCAGCAAAGTCTACCAAGGTATAGCAAAGTCTACCAAGGTATAGCAAAGTCTACCAAGGTCCAGCAAAGTCTACCAAGGTATAGCAAAGTTTACCAATGTATAGCAAAGTCTAACAAGGTATAGCAAAGTCTACCAAGGAATAGCAAAGTCTACCAAGGTCCAGTAAAGTCTACCAAGGCATAGCAAAGTCTACCAAGGTATAGCAAAGTCTACCAAGGTATAGCAAAGTCTACCAAGGTCCAGCAAAGTGTACCAAGGTATAGCAAAGTCTACCAAGGTATAGCAAAGTCTACCAAGGTCCAGCAAAGTGTACCAAGGTATAGCAAAGTCTTCCAAGGTCCAGCAAAGTCTACCAAGGTATAGCAAAGTCTACCAAGGTCCAGCAAAGTCTACCAAGGTCCAGCAAAGTCTACCAAGGTATAGCAAAGTCTACCAAGGTATAGCAAAGTCTACCAAGGTCCAGCAAAGTCTACCAAGGTCCAGCAAAGTCTACCAAGGTATAGCAAAGTCTAACAAGGTATAGCAAAGTCTACCAAGGTCCAGCAAAGTCTACCAAGGTATAGCAAAGTCTACCAAGGTATAGCAAAGTCTACCAAGGTCCAGCAAAGTCTACCAAGGTCCAGGAAAGTCTACCAAGGTCCAGGAAAGTCTACCAAGGTCCAGCAAAGTCTACCAAGGTATAGCAAAGTCTAACAAGGTATAGCAAAGTCTACCAAGGTCCAGCAAAGTCTACCAAGGCATAGCAAAGTCTACCAAGGTATAGCAAAGTCTACCAAGGTATAGCAAAGTCTACCAAGGTATAGCAAAGTCTACCAAGGTATAGCAAAGTCTACCAAGGTCCAGCAAAGTCTACCAAGGTCCAGCAAAGTCTACCAAGGTATAGCAAAGTCTAACAAGGTATAGCAAAGTCTACCAAGGTCCAGCAAAGTCTACCAAGGTATAGCAAAGTCTACCAAGGTATAGCAAAGTCTACCAAGGTATAGCAAAGTCT